>NC_137081.1:23182299-23654799 GCF_951640355.1 Cnephaeus nilssonii | reverse complement strand
AGACTTAAAGAACAAACACTTCAAAATCTGAAAATGCAGATTAGAAAAATGGTCATACCTGAAAAGTGTGGACTTGGTCACTCACTGGACTTCCTAAACTTATTCATTCATCCATCTTTGCTAAAGCCAGTCCCTCTTCTTCACAGCAGCTAGCTACTTCCCACCTCAAAAGCAGGACATGTATTTTTTCTCCTTACACAGAGTGGTCAAATAATGTAGAAAGCTCCACAAATAAGTAGTGGTTTAATTTTCATTTGATGAAGCTAAACACTTATCAGGAAGATATTCGATAAAAGAATAGCATAGAGAACTGTGATATGTATATCTCACCCGAGGAGAAAACTGTAATAGGTCAATGTTTTTTTAAGTCTGCCAAAGGCATAGATTCCAAGGATGAAGATGAGAGTAGAGGGGAGGGAAGAGCAAGATCATTTCCCACTTCTTTCCAAACCTTCTTTCCTTTCCTTATTAAAATGACCCCCTCACCACCCCTCACAGACACACGTACACATACTCCTCCTGGCATATAGTTCCATGCTGAGTAATGAAACCACAAGACTTATGTGATTTAAGGCTGGAAGAGGTCTTGTCTCCACTAAGAAAGAAACAAGAACACCCTTTCTCTGAGGAAGTGAGATTTGGAATTTAGTCATGAATCTGCAGAAGTCTTTGTTAAAATGGATATGTGGAACCAGAACGGTGAGTGTTTCCATTAGCCCCCAGTTGGACTTAAAGTGGAGGGAATGTGGTAATTCATATATGTGGTGATGGAGAGGGCTACCCTGGTTCCTTACCCTTTGTTCAGACCCTGCATCTGCCTGCCATTTGCTGATTTCTTGATTCTTTGTAACTTACCTCTTTGAGCATCACTTTCCTTAGAGAGAAGACGATGAATAGTCCTTACCCTGCAAGTTTAAATTAAATGGTTTGCTATATGGAAAGAACTTAGCATTATATCCAGAGCATAGTTCATACTTCAGAAATGTTAGCAATTGTCAGTAGCTTTTCAGATGTAGCAAGCTGATGTGGAAAAAGCAAGATTTGAAGAGAGAAAAGGAAGGTGTTATTGAGTCGATGAGGGAATGGGATAGGGGTTGGACTTGCCTGCGGTGGGATTTAAGGTGGGCATAAGGACTGCTGTGAATATTGAGGGAATTGACTACTAAACAGAGAAGAAAGGAAGTGTCAGGAAAGATAAAACTTTTATTTCACTATCAAACATTTACCTTTTATTCTCAATCAAGTACTGCTCTAGGTATTTTGCAAATGTGAATCAATGAGTCCTCATTATAACTTTATAAGGTAGGTACTACTAGCCTTTATACATGAAGAAACTAAGGCACAGAAAGGGTAAATAACTTGACCAAGGACACACAGCTGGTTAGTAGTAAGTAGAGGTTGGGCTTGAAGCCAAGCTCCCGAGTCCTTGCTTTTAAACATTAGACTAAGCTTTATTTTTATAATAATCTTTAACATCCTGGCTCTGATTGCCTAGAAGTGGAGCAGGAGATATAAAGATTCATGTTCAATCTGCTGTACCTCTGTATTTTGTTTTTCCCCATCCCTAGTTTCTTGAGCACCTTGTGAGTCTATGTTTTAATACATCACTTGGAGCCAGCCACTTCCATTTGTTCTTAAACCTCATTGTGTCTTTATCATTTTTATTTTTCTAGAGATATGGGAATTCATAAAATTTTATTTCATAACCCATATACATTTATTGAAATTAGTATGCATGTTCTCCAGAATGGACAATATTTTCTCATTTTACTGCAAACTATCTGTTGCGATATGGAATATGCAGTTAAGCTAGTGGCAGTGATCAAAATCTACAATCATTTTTGCAAAGATAATATTCTTTTATTATAAATTCTTATTGCTTCATGTGATTTAGAAAATGGTAATAATTCACTTGATCTTATAACTGTTAAAATGTAGATGCTTTTCCTCTTTTTTTCTTTTATGTGTGTGCTCTAAAATATTTTCTCCCACCAGGGCTAAATGTGTTATCTTATTAGCAAGATGAACATTCAAAATTAGAATATGGTTATTCACTGCCTTTATTTAACATTGCCAGGTTAAAAAAACACACAAGCTGTATAAATGTGAGTAAAAGTTGCAATTGTGAAGCCCCAACTTATTTTTACTAAACTATATAAAGCTGAACAGGAAAATAATTTACATGTAAAGATACACATATATTCATTTGTAAGCTTTTTTGACTCAAGTGAATCGAGAGACCAGAAACCAAAGCTGTGCCTTTCTTTACTAGACAAAATAGGATAAACATTTAGGCCGATGCACCTGTGAGGCACCATCTGAGCTGGAGGCATCAATTTTAAGAAAGCAATTCCACTGAGATAATCATTTGAGCTCTGGATACTTGTGAGATTGTGGCTTATGTTTACAGAGTTTTAAACTGACTATTTTGATGGACATTCTGATTTATAGGAATACCTAATTAATCCCAATGGTGCTTTTTTATTTATTTTCTCTGCTTTTCATATTTTAGTAACATTTCATCCACATTGTAGTAATTCAGAAGTGAAAGAAAATAACTAATGCCTCCTCAACTGATTATCTTACCTGCAGAAAGGATGTCTATGTGGCTTAAATATCCAAAAAGTAGGTCTCAGTGTCTGTGCAAGAATGCATATTTCCTATTCCTTTTCTGCAGCCCAAAAGGAGGAATTTTGTTTTTCCTTTAGGGAAACTTAAAAAAAAAAGTATAGAGTAGGTAGAGCACATTTACATTTTTTATTCCCTGGTTCTTTCCTTTCTGGAAAACCTACCTGATTATTTAATTGAAGTAAAAGTAGTTGGTAATTTACAGAGGCCCCAGGGTAATTCCATACAATATAATATATTTTTCTTGTCACCTTCAAAGTCATCATCATTGCTTTACATAAATTTCTGCCAGTCCAATTATGGCTAAAGGACTTTTTCTCCTAACTACCTTTTATTCAGAGGATTTAATATGTGAACTTAAGAATCAAAAGTATCTTAATTCTATAATAAATGATGTGACTGAAAATCAAATAGAAAACAATCTTCATTGATGAAGTTTGAAAATCTAGCCCACTGTCTCTTTCTGTACCACTCTTGAGCTAACCATTTACATTTAAAAATGGTTGGGGAGGAAAAAGTACAATATTTTATGACCCATTGAATATGATATAAAATTCCAATTTGTGTCAATAAATAAAGTTTTATTGAAACATAGTTACACCCATTCATGTATATATTGTATTGTCCATAGCTGATAGCTGGTTTCTCCTACAGCAGCGGAGTTGACTCCTCATGACAGAGACCATGTGACATGTGTGACCTGAGATGTTTGCTTTTCAGTCCTTTACAAGAAATGTTTGCTGACCACTGAGCTGTAAGGGTATCTGAAAGAGAGAAAGAGAAAAATATATTTGGTTAAAGTATGGATTTAATCATTAGTACTATTAAAAGAAGATGAGTGACTTAGAAAATTAATTTGTAAGCCTCTTCAACTAAATGACTTTTTTTTTTTCTCAATTCAGGAACTTCCTATATAATAAAAGCCCAGTGACTGAACAGCAGAATGACCAGAACGACTGGTCGACCAGTCACGATGATGTGCACTGACCACCAGGGGGCAGACACTAAATGCAGAAGCTGCCCCCTGGTGGTCAGTGCACTCCCACAGTGGGCGTGCCACTCGGCTGACCAGGATAAGTGGCGCTCCCACAGCGGGACCAGCCGCTCAGAGGGTGGGTCCACAGCCTCTTGGCTGACTGGGATGAGCAGTGCTCCCACAGCGGGCGATCCCCGCAGGCCACGCCCCCCCACCAGTGCACGAATCCTGTGCACCAGGCTTTTAGTATTTTATAAAAGAAGAAACAGATGACTAGATCAGGGGTCCTCAAACTTTTTAAACAGGGGGCCAGTTCACTGTCCCTCAGACCATTGGAGGGCCGGACTATAGTTTAAAAAAAACTATGAACAAATTCCTATGCACACTGCACATATCTTATTTTGAAGTAAAAAAAAACAAAACGGCAAAAACACCCGCATGTGGCCCGTGGGCCTTAGTTTGAGGATGCCTGGACTAGATAGTCAACACCTTTATGGAACAAGTATTCCTAAAAATAATTATGCATTATGACACTTCAGTTCATTATATTTTCTGAAATGTTTGTCAACTCTTTTATATACCTCTAAGACAGCATATATAAATCAAAATACCAAATATTTTTATCTATTCTGTCCTTAATAGCTCATGGATGATTTGACATCAACATCATAGTTACAAAAAGTAACCCTGGTTAGCTTTACATTTACTGGGCAGATTTCCTCCAAAGACTTTCAGGTCCCAGGAAGGCAGAGTAATCGTGGGTTTACCCTCTACTCCCTGGAGCTCTGTTTCTTCTTTCTATAGCACATCCCCTAATCTAAAAACAATCAAGTAATTTTGGTTTAAGAGAAGCCCATTTAGTTTAATTAAACTCTTTGTGAGCAGTTGTTTCTTGATATTTAGACTAACCCTTTCCTTCCTGCCCTTGAAATTAATTATTCATCCCTAAGTTATGATCACCTCCAACCTTAGTTATTTTTCTGCTCCTGGATTGTTTATTCTTTTCAAGTATTATCATGTCGTCACCTTAGTCATCCCTCTGGCAAGCTATGCTTATGCATAGATAATTTGATGCATCAGTCTTGCCACATAAGTCATGTCTTCCAATACCTTTATCATTCTTCGTGCTTTTCTCTGAACTCCCTCCAATTCATCTAACTTCCTTCTTTCTGCAGCTATGATGCCCCAACTTGACTGTGGTATTCTAGGTGTGATTTCACCAACCCACAGCTCAATACCTTCTCTAAGTTATAATTCAAGACAGAACTAGCCCTCCTCTCTTCACTCTGAGGCACGATATAAAATACAAACAAATGAATAAATCACCACCATGTTTCTCTGTGTCCTTGGCAGTCTTCATACATATCCAGCATTCCCATCCCTGAACAATTTGAAAGAGCCTTGAAAAATCATTTTCTCATAAACAATCCTGGACTTGTTTATACTATCCTGCAAGACCTAACCAAAATGGGTGGCACTTTTTTTTCCTCTTTAATATTCAATAGGTCTTGTCCATCGCAAGTCTTTTCTCTAATACAATTATCTCCCACTGACCTTTCTTTTTCTTTAGTTTTTATTTTGAATAATTGGATATGATCTTTATACATTTTAAAATGCATATAATTAAGGTATATCTGAAATAATCTGAATCTATACAGACATGGAAAGTCTTGAGAGCTCTCTCAAGCCTTTTTCTTCCCTGGGAAAGTGCCTGGAGAAGAAGTGTTATGCAGTAGAACAAGACTCCATAATCATTTCTGAATTTCCAAGGGGAGAAACACATTAGTCTAATGAAGGGAGTGGAAAAAATATCCTACACATACTAATTTGAGCAGTAAAATGATCTGGAAAAGTTAGAGATCTTGATAAATGGGGCCAAATAATTGACATAGTGTTATAATTAGAGCAAGACATCTGTCAGTTAATTATCTTTCCCTCAATAAATAATTACAATTTTTACATGTTCCCATAGCTTATAATTTCTAGTTATGATTATCTTCTTCATTCTCATCTATAGAAGTTTTGAAGACCAGATAGAAATTGTTATAAAGGGAAAATTGCCCAGTGTTCCTCTGAAAAACAAACTGGAAAAATGCAAGGTAAGGGATATTTGACTGGGTGGGGTTTGTATTTGGCAGAAGGAATCAAAATTGGCAGAAAGGTGATTTGCCATTTCAGGTTTCCTTTATATGTGATTTAGGCTAACCATTCAAGCTTGGGAATGCACTTACTCACTGTTAACTTATTCAACAAAACTTTATTGAATCCCTAATATTATAATGGCTCAGGGGGATACAACAATCTTTTAAGGACTCTGTAATCTCATGGAATAGTTTTACAAATAATAAAAAAAGGCAATAGAAATAGCGTGAAAAAAAAGACACCTTGGGATCTTTAGAAGCAGTGGTCCCTTTACTTTAAATAGTACACATACACAAATAAATAAATTGTACACCACTTTAAGGTAAAACACTCTGAACATAGACCCTAGGGTATGTATGTATATATATACTAGAAGCCCGGTGCACGAAATTCGTGCATGGCAGGGGGTTGTCCCTCAGCCCAGCCTGTACCCTCTCCAATCTGAGACTCCTGGAGGGATGTCCGACTCCTGGTGGGATCGGGCCTAAACGGGCAGTCGGACATCCCTCTCACAATCCAGGACTGCTGGCTCCCAACTGCTTGCCTGCCTGCCTGCCTGCCTTCCTGATTGCCCCTAACCGCTTCTGCCTGCCAGCCTGATCACCCCCTAACCACTCCGCTGCCAGCCTGGTTGATGCTTAACTGCTCCCCTGCCAGCCTGTTTGCCCCCAACTTCCCTCCTCTGCCAGCCTGGTCACCCCTAACTCCCCTCTCCTGCAGGGTTGATCACCTCCAACTGCCCTCCCTTGCAAGCCTGGTCCCTCTCAACTGCCCTCCCTTGCAGGCTGGGTGCCTCCCAACTGCCCTCTCCTGCTGGCCATCTTGTGGTGGCCATCTTGTGTCCACATGGGGGCAGGATCTTTGACCACATGGGGGCAGCTATATTGTGTGTTGCAGTGATGATCAATCTGTATATTACTCTTTTATTAGATAGGATAGAGGCCTGGTACAGGGGTGGGGACCAGCTGGTTTGCCCTGAAGGGTGTCACAGATAAGGGTGGGGGTTCCCTTGGGGTGTGGGGCAGCCTGAGCGAGGGGCCTGTGGTGGTTTGCAGGCCAGCCACGCCCCCTGGCAACCCAAGGGGTGGCCCTGGTATCTGGAATTTATTTTCCTTCTACAATTGAAACTTTGTAGCCTAGAGTGGAGCCAAGCCTGCTGTTCCCTCCGGGGTGGCAGCCATTTCTGTGGCAGTTAATTCACCTTCTACAATTGAAACTTTGTAGCCTTAAGCGGGTGAGCCTGGCCAGGGTGTGCAGAAAGGTTTGCTTCCCCTGTTGCCGCCGGCAACCCTGGCCTGCTCTCTCAAGCTCCATTCTGCCGCCATTTGTTTGAATTTGTTTACCTTCTATAATTGAAACTTTGTAGCTTGAGTGGAGGCTTAGGCCTGCAATGGCTATGGAAAGCTTGGCTTGCTCTGTTACCTGGGAAACCTTGCTCTCTGTGGCTGTAGCCATCTTGGATTGGGGTTAATTTGCATACTCGCCCTGATTGGCTGGTGGGTGTGGCTTGGCTGGTGGGCATGGCTTATGTAGCAGAGTGATGGTTAATTTGCATATTACCATTTTATTAGAGAGGATATATATATATATATATATATATATATATATATATATATATACACACACATACATATATATATATATATGCCCAGTGCACGAAATTCCCTCAGCCCAGTCTGCACCCTCTCCAATCTGGGATCCCTCGAGGGATGTCCAATAGATATGTGTAAATTTGTTTATTTAATTTTTAGATAAAAAAGAACAGAAAGTCTGAAAATAATTTCATTTCCAATAAATTTTTATATTCCTTTGGGTTATGCACATCTGACTTTGAATAACTATTGCTTTCAAAAACTTAGTAGTGATTATTCAAATTCAAAATGTTTGGTTAGCAGAGACCAGAGATGATGCTAAGAACTCAGGCAGGGGTTAGATAAGAGTGGTGGATGTCCTGTGGTCTAATGTTTTCAAAGGGTGTCCCACTCAATATTTGTAGAGATTAATTTAATTTTTTAAAGGGTTTCTGCTGTCAAACAAGTTTAACATTGTAGGCTGAAAGTATAAAATGTTATTATTATGGGGCTAATATTCTGTATTTCTACATGGCCTCATGGATGCATATTTTTTGTTTCTAAGCTCTTGAGTTAAAAGACTATATTTTTAATTTCATTTTATTCAATAGGCAATAACTATTGATGGGGTCTGCAAATATTAGGTTCATAGAAATTGGCACCGTATTTGGAATTGAATTGTAGTATTTAGAGATGGGAACAATGGGACTCCTATAGACTTTTATTCAAGAGACTTTTTTCCTTTGCCTTATATGGTTTTCATCTTTTCCTACTAAATATTAGTGAACAAATTACTCAATATTTATATTTTGACTTGAAATTAGTAATCTAAACTTACTTTTTGCAGATCAGTTATCGGTGGAGGCAAAATTAAGTAACTATCCTTTAGTTGTTAGTTGAAGGGCTCCCCAAGGGTGTGAAATACTGTAAATTTTCACCATGAAATTAAATTTTCTGATTAAGGTCTTATATGGCCAGAAGACCACTCTTTCAGTACACCGAGATTTCATTTACTGAGTAGTAAAATATCTAGATGAGTGAAGATTACTCTTTTATTGCCTAAGACTACCTAGATTTTTGTTTTAGAGAGAAACGTTTCTGAAATGCTGCACATAGCTCTGCTGTCACAAAGACAGCACAACAAACACGTTAACCTTTATCCAATGACATGGAGTTGTAATTATTGTCATTAATCACTGTACTATGATTGATGAAATCATGATATGCTTGGAAGTTCTTGCTGCATAAGGTTGTTTTTTTCCCCTATGCTAACTGACGACAAACTATGGCTTTGCAAATATTGTGTCTCTGCTTTTTATAATTGTTCTTTACATCCTTTACTTACATATTATAATTTCATTATAATATTATTACACACTAATTATATATACTTTGAAATAAAAGATATAAAGAAAAACTATAAAACGCAGATACAAATATATAATTATACTATATGTAATGTGAATATATGTGATGTGAGTTTCTATTAGCTGCTACCCATGAGCCTACCTCTAGCTACCTTCAACCACCCTCTTCTAATTAAACCAGATAAATCATGCTTATGGAAATTAGATATAAGTAGTATCTGAGTGATGGCCTGAGAGCTCTTCTCTGAAATAGCTTATGTTCTCTACTTGAGTCTCTCACAGATCATTTCTGCTGATTTATCATTATTTACATTTATTGGGCACTTAAAACATAACGGGCATTTTCACATAATTTTTCCTTTAACTTATTCAATAAGAGTGCAAATTAGATATTCTTCACTTCATTTTCATGTGAGCAGGGGTTTTAGACTTAGCAAATAAAATTGCAGAACTTCCAGTTAAAGCTGAATTTCACATAAATAAATATTTATGTTTTAGGATAAGCATATCCCCTGAGATATACTTGAATGGGACATAATTACATGAAAAATGCTATGTTATTGATCTGAAATTCATATTTCACTGGTTGTTCTGGCAGCCTTACATGCTAGCAGATTATGCTCGGAGAGCTTAGGCACCTATAAGAACTTGCACAGCTAGGAAGTATTAGGTTTGTGATTTAGAGCCAGGGCTTTTGACTTCAAGTCCAAGGCTCATGACTATTCTCTATATTACTGAAAATGCTGAAAACATCTTTCAGTTGAGTAGCATATTAATATATGTGAGCTACAGGGCCCATATATCTAACCATTAATGTATTTGTTTCCTAAGGTTGCAGTAACAAATTACTACAAATGGACTTGCTTAAAACAACAGAGATTTATTGTGTCCTAGTTCTGGAGGCCAGAAGTCCAAAATCAAGGTGTTGGCAGGCTCTGCTGTCTCTGTAGGCTCTAGGGGAGGATCTTTCCTTGCCCTTTCCTAACTCGGCTGGTTACTGACAACCTTGGCTTTCCTTGGTTTTGCCTGTTGACCTTGCTGGTGTGATTTATGTAGAGCAGAGGATCTCAAACCCAAGCGAGCATCAGAGACACGAGTGGCTGGGACCCACTCCAGAGATTCTGCTTCTACAGGTCCAGGCAGAGGCCCAATAATTTGCACTTCTTACAAGTTCACATGTGCTGCTGATGCTGCCTATGAGGACCACCGTTTGAGAACAACTGGTATAGAGCAAACTGAGATGAGGTTAGAGTAAAAAATGGTTTTCAAGTTCAAAGGGATGGCAATAGGGATCTGGAAAAGTATAACAGGCCATTTTACAAGCCAACCTCAAACTGTTCTTTAAAAAATCATAATGTGAATTATTTTGTGGCCTATGTTACACACAAACTCACACCACACACACACATTGTGCTCTTAAAAACCATTAGAAGTGTTCATGGATTTATAAAAACTGTAAAGCAGCATAAGATTTAAGACTTTGAAACAGAGAACATGAATTCTAATTCCAGCATATCAAGAAACCATACTTTCCCCTCCCCACCCCATAATATAAAGGAGTTGAGATAAGTAAATAATTAGCTACATTGTGGTACCTTGTCTTTGTCATATTTTTTAGAAAAAAAAATAATGTAATGGAAAATATTATCCTTAATATATTTTTCCTATTAACTTTTTACATAAGCATAAATGTTGATTGTAAGAATCTATAATAATAAAAGCTTAACATGCTAATTAGACTGGGTGTCTTTCTGGATGTCCTTCCAGATGACCTTCCGGACAAAGCCGGGGCTGTGAGAGAAGCCCAGGTCCCAGGTGCCAGAGGGAAGCCGGTGCCAGCAGCCAGGGGAAGAAAGGCCTACTCTTGCACAAATTTTGTGCATTGGGCCTCTAGTAATAACTACTCACAAAACACCTACCCAGAGATAAACGTTATAAATATTTTGGGTATTCTTTTAAATTTATTTTTCCATCACCATTTAGCCCCTTATGCCCTCTTCCACCTCCACCCACCACCTCCCTACCATCACCACACTGTTTTCCATGTCCATGAGTTCTCTCTCTCTCTCTTTTTTTTCTTTTTTGTTCAATCCTCCCACCCCTTATCCCCTGAGCTGTCTGCCTGCTCTCTGAGTCTGTCTCTATTTTGCTTGGTAGTTCAGTTTGTTCAGTACATTCCACATATGAGTAAAATTATATGGTATTTGTCTTTTTCTGGATATTCTTTTAAAATGTAATCTCTATGAGCAAATTTATTATACTCTACATACTAATTTGTGATCTTGTTTTTCTTATGCCCATGTTTGTATATTAATACATATATTTTCATGTCACCACTTTTAGTATTCTCTCAGTATTATATTCTACAGTTATCGCACAGTTTGTTTTGCCAATCCTATATTGTTGGGGATTTTAGCAGTCTCTCTTATTTGGTGCTAGTAAGGTGATGGTCATAATGAACACCTTAATATATGCATTATGATGTACTTGTTTATTCTAGAGGTGAAAGGTTCAAAGAATAATCTTGTCTTTAAGATTCATAAAACATTAAATAAGAAAAGGTTATAAGACAAGTAAAGCCATGCTACCTCTATGTACATGTACAAGGAAGAAAAGGTCACCTGTGTGTATGTCTTATGCCATGTGTGTTTGATGCGGAGAAGACAGCAGAAGGATGCGCCTGCCATGGGACTGGTGTTATCTCCTGCTCCTTCGGTTTGGAGGATTTTTAAACAGATTTACTTATGGTTTTCTGCATTTCCCAATTGGTCTACACATGGGTGGTGGTTGAGGTTTGCTGTAATAGGCAGCCTTGCTGTCCTTGTGCAGCTGCCTGTAAGTTGGAACTAGAAAAGTAGGAAGTGAGCATCCCTGTGGGGAAACCTATAGTGAGAGCGAAGTTCTTTCTTTTCTAGACAGAAGAAGAATTAGGCAAAAAACAAAAACAATCAGCAAAGCCCAAATGAAATACATGTACCAATAATTCCCCCCATCATTCTCTCACAGTAAGGAGGCAAGATAGCCTGAAAAAATTTAAAAAAAGGGAGTCAGTTGCAAGGCCAGTAGGTGCAGTCTGCAAGGAAGGCTGTGTGAGGCTCTTTCGGTAAAGGCTGCATTGGACTGAATTTCTCTTTGTGAGCCGAGGACCACTGCGCTGATCCAACATCCTTTAGCCGGAAGGCTGCAAGTGCCGAGCTGCTGGAAGTGAAGGCTTCAAGGAGCTCTTTCTGACTGGGAGCCCATTCAAACAGGGAGAGAGAGCCAGCAGGGGAAGTCTGGGTTCAGCAGATGAGTGCTAAGGAAAATCAGCCAGGCCCGTGTTGACGTGGCAGAGTGTCAGGACTCCAAGGGCAGCTGCCAGTGGAGCCTGAGTGCCCAGACGCAGGCCTAGGTCCAGACTGATACGAGGAAGAGGCGGCAGCCTTGCACACAGGCTCAGTCTGGGCATGCAGGAAATGTCATAGGCAAACCTTGTGGAGCAGAGCGCAGAGCTGTCCTGTGTGGGTAGGGATCTTTTGATCGATTCCCTCGTATATAAACCGGCGGATGTTAGTCAATCAGCACAGGATCTGTGTGGGGTAGGAGGGAAGGAGAGAAAATGAGGAGGCGAAGAGGAAGGTGGAAAATGTGCCAAAGAGCTTGTGCTGCCTTCCAGAGCATCGCTGGAGAAAACTCAGTGCCGCCCAGAAGGAGGAAAGGCTGGCTGGAGACTTCTGCTGAAAACCAGCAGCCTTTGGCAGCCACACAGCTTTTTCCAAGCTGATCTTTGCAGATCCTCGGCCCATCTCAGGGGAGGGACTGCCTGGGCAAGGGTTCTGAACCCTGCAGAGTGTGAAGGAAGGCTGTAGCCCCTGGTGGGTGCCTGTGGGGACAACTCAGGGGGCTAACTTGAGACTGTATTTACAGTGTCAACAAGAGGTTAGGAGGGTGTGGGCTCCTGGAGTGAGGCTGGGGACACGGGCAGCACTTGGCCCAGGCTTTCTGTCCACAGGAGCATCAAGAAGACCAACAGAGTTACACACATCCCACCTAGATCAAAAAGCAGAACATGGTTCCAAAGCAACAGGAGGCCAGGCAGCCTTCATCTCTAATTTTTCCAGTTAAGAAAGAGAATCTAGCTTCTTAGAAATAGACCTCTAGACATGGAGACAACTTTAGATAAATAAAAAAGTCCATAGGGAGAAAGTCATAGAAAGTTATGGTGAGAAGATTATATATGCAATTAAGTCCCCAGGAAGGAGTTCAGACAAATCTTGAAAAGGGAACCTGACAACACACCCTATCCAGAATCTTCCTTTCCAAAGGTCCCACTGAGCAGCTACTCTGGTTCTTCCTGCCTGAGAACTTTGCATAAGTTATTCCTCTGCTAGGAAGCTCTTCTCCACTTTGGCCTAATTGGCCTCCTTCTGAGAGAGGTCTTAGATAGCGACCACTCTCCCAGCACTTCTACCTCTATTCTCACAAACTTTGAACAATGTTTACAAGTGATAATTAAATCACTTCTGTGCCTTCTTAATTCTTTCCTGTCTGTATCTCCTCCTCAAGGACATGCTCTCCATGCAAGTGGAACCAGGCCTGTCCTAGTCACCATTATATCCCCAATATAAGATTAGGACATGACATCGATTGAATGGGTAGATTAGTGAATAAGGACAGAAAATGGGAACCTAAGAAAAAGTTCATTTCCAGAAAACACGGACTGAGTGCTGAAGACAGGCTGGGGTAGCTGAGGAAGAATTATGGAAGAATGCTAATATATAAAGCCCAACAATCTAGGATGCTCCAAGAGGTGAGAAAAAGCAAATCTTAGGAGATTTTTTTACCAGTCAACAGTACTGACTGCCAGGTAGAAAAGAACATTCCAGGGATCTTAGTATTCTCAGGAGCCTGTCCCATTTTACCGCCCTCCCTAGAAATTCAACAGAACAAGAATTTGTCAAGGAGAGAAAAAAAGCAGCACACCAAGTATTTGAAGCATTTGTGTTGTGCTGGGCACAGTCAAGAAATTAATATATGGGGGTCTCATTCCCACAGGCAGACTTGAGAATTGGGATTAGTGGTGCTCTTTTAGACTGGAGCTCACAGATGTCATCAATTTGCTTAAGGGAAATCATGTTGGTGGGGAGAGAAAGGATACTAACCTAGATTTAGTTCTGTCTCCAGAGACTATAGTTTTTTTTCTAGACACCACCCTTCTTATGGAAAATCTTACAATGGCCCTAACCGGTTTGGCTCAGTGGATAGAGCATTGTCCTTCAGACTCAAGGGTCCCTGGTTTGATTTTGGTCAAGGGCATGTACCCTGGTTGCGGGCACATACCCAGTAGGGGGTGTGCAGGAGGTAGCTGATCGATGTTTCTCTCTCATCGATGTTTCTAACTCTCTATCCCTCTCCCTTTCTCTCTGTAAAAAAATAATAAAATATATTAAAAAAATAAAACCTTACAATGGAGGTGCTGATTTTCTAGGGCTTTGGGATTGTAGGAGAGCTCAGATTATCCTTAAAGCTCTAACACTACCCCAGGATAGTGTGTGCCTGTATGAATTTGCACATATAGGCTCAGTGCTTTCTGGTATGCCTAAGCAATGCTGGGTGGGTAAATGTGACAACTATTTGGAATAACCTTTTCATTTCAATCATGTCACTTTCTAGTGCAAGAATAGAGGTGGGATTTTAATGCCTACTGATGACAATAATAAGATCAATAGTGTATTGACTCAGTGTGGAGTAACTTATGGATCATGTATCAAACCAGGTCAGTGATTTTCAGCTAGTATACCATAGCATGCTGGTATGCTGCAAGGATTTTTAAAACATGCAATACCTGACTATTTATTCAGGGGCACTGACATCTTTTCCCTTAGATTGTCAAATAAAAAAAAAATGACAGCAGTAACATAACAATAGCTGTCCGGTGTGAATGAATCAAAATTATACCTATTTTTTGTCAGATCAGCAAAAAAACATATTTTTTTGGTGTGCCGCATAATTTTATTAATTAGTTTATATGTGCAATGAGATGAAATAGGTTAAAAATTGCTGAACTAGGTGATTGACTCATAGCAGTAAGATCTGTAGCTGAAATGTCCTCCTATTTGATTATACTTGCACTTTGATAGAATAAGGAGATTTCCTTAATTATTTTCTCAGTACTGTGTAGACTCACCTATCTGCAACTGGCCTGGATTATCTATGGGTAGGCTATGTTAGATTGCGTTTACTCAAGGAAAAATGTGCTTTCAAGTTTATTGATGATGCCCACTATATAATTTGGCCTCTGTTGACATCTCAGTCCCTTTTGCTTACTTTTATTGCCAAAACATCCTTTCAAATTCAAACACTGGACTTTTTCACCTAATCCAGTGAAGGTTTGGGGGATGGTGAACCCTTGCATCAGCCAGAGAGATCTGTGATTCACCATGTGGAGTAGTTTCCATAGAGTACTTGCGTAGGAAGGCAGGGTGGGGAAACTGGATAGTTTCCCAGCCTTCTCTCCCTGTTTCTCTCTCTGTTTCTCTCTGTGTGTGTCTCTCTCTCTTTCCTTACAGGTGCAGCCTTGTTATTTTATTTGCAGTGGCTTAACTTTAGCATGGCAGATGTGTCTTCATTCACATACAAGAACAAAATATAATTAAAAGTCAAATTTAAATTTTCAAAATGTTATTTGTCTTTGAGGGTTATTCATGTCTCTATTGATCTTCAGAAGAGAAAATAATTGTGATTGGGCTCTATTAATAGACAGAATTATACATAAACATAAATGGTTGCTTGGCCATCTCTCTTGAATGCCACATGCTCTGTTGTGGTTAAGCCAATGTAGTTTGTTGACCAATCCAGATTCCCTGTTTAGGAGTAAAACAGCTCTCTCTGAGTAGTGACATCCCGGGGCTTGAGAGGTGAAGAAAGGTCTTGTCACTTCAGAGGAAACTTCAGGCTGCTCATCAATCAGGGTTTTCCTTCCTCAAGAACAGCAACACCTCTGCTGCCTCCCTGAGTGAAGGCCAAAGAGCCACTAGGAGGAGCTAATGACTGACTGAGTTTTTACTCACTAATATTTACCACAAATTGCCTTCACAGCCCTCCCAGCCTAGGCTGCAGGCTCAGGGTGTTTAATTATTTACATGGTAATGGATGGACCAGGAATCGTCTGCCCTTCAAACAGTTCACAGAGGAGAACAACTGTGTCTCCTCATTGCATGTGCGGGTTCTTCCCTGTGAGGGGGAAGGCACATCATTCAACCTTCCTGCAGACAGAGCAGTGGAGAAAGTGCTGCGCTAGCACAGCTCCCAAATAGCTCCCATTTTAAATTTAAAAAAAAAATACGCTGACTTCTGGGTTTCTTATGCTTTCCACAGCTCCCTGTGTGCAGGAACCATTGAAGAGACCCATGTCACAACAAATGCTTTTCTGAGTCACATGGGCATCCCTCCCTGTTCTGTAGACAGGATAGTGTGAGTTAAGGAGGGAGAGACTCTGGAACCCAATGCCTGTAAGTCAGTGGGGTCTGGGTACACAAAAGGAGCAACTTGGCAGGTTCGAATCCTGTCATAGGAGCTGGCCTTTCATTTACTCACTTACAAGGAGAAAGGTTTGTCTGGGTGACACAGGCGCCAATGAAAATATGCATAATTAAAGTCTCTGTTGGCTTCCATTCTGGATATAGCATCCCGCCCCCACCTGCCTGACCCTCCGCCCCATAAAGAGATTTCACCCAGTTTGACTGAGATGGATAGGAAGTCAGTCCTGGACTGCATAAATGCAACACCCTGGGATGCAGCAGGTACTTTCAGACATCCAAGTATTAATATCAAAGAGATTATGAGGCATTCCTTTTTGATTTAAGCAAGTTCTTTTTTATGGAAGCCAATGTGTTTCAATTAAGTGTGCAAAACTGCCAAAGCCTGTAGGACATATAAAATAAGGTAGCCTAATAAAGTCTTAGGGTAGACTAGCAAAATCCAACATGTTTGTGCTAACAAAATCAATGATTCAAGGAACTCACACTTCTGTAGTCTCCAAAGGAGAGAAATGGTTCACTAGGTGTGAGTGAGTCACTTCAAATGCAAGTCCAGACGTTCCGGAATTTTATGTGCCTAAGTGCTACATTATTGGAGGAGCTCTCACCAAGTAGAAGAATGATGATGAGGCCCATCTACTTTCGCAGAAGCCAATTTCTGGAACAATTAATCACTTCAGACCAATATATTTAATTTCCAAGGATGATATCTGAATAACATTAGTGACTGGAGAAGGATTCCTGGTTAGTCACACTCAGCTTATTTAAAGAGTTGAGGACTATCTCAAAGATTAACTACAAGATCCCTCCAGGAGAAATAGCTGTGTTTTACCAAAGGAACTCCAGACTACAGCACTAAACTTTGACTCAATGTAAGGTCAACTTTTAAAACTATTTGGCTTCCAAGTTAACCTCAGGGTGGTTGTCTTTTAGAAATAAAAACCTTTGCTGGCTATTCTGTTCCCTCTTACTCCCCCGCCACCCCCAAGTTAGACAAATAGTTTAGCCTTAGAAAAAGGTGAAGAAAAATAAAGAAATCCCTTAAGACAGTGTATAAGTTTAAGGCTTAGTATAAATAATGGGCAAAATGCAAATGGTGAAACAGAGGGAACGGAAGTTGGGGGGGAGGGGGCTTCAGAACCTAATAAAACCAGAATCCCCAAACCAAACAAAGAAACCCTTTTTTAAAAAATATATATATATTTTATTGATTTTTTACAGAGAGGAAGAGAGAGGGATAGAGAGTTAGAAACATCGATGAGAGAGAAACATTGATCAGCTGCCTCTTGCACACCCCCTACTGGGGATATGCCCGCAACCAAGGTACATGCCCTTGACCAGAATCGAACCTGGGACCTTTCAGTCCGTAGGCCGACTCTCTATCCACTGAGCCAAACCGGTTTCGGCAAAAGAAAACTTTTTTGTTACAGTCCCATTAAAGCCAATTTTTGCATTAACTCTTTATTTTATTACTAGAGGCCCAGTGCATGAAGATTCATGCACTTGGGGGCGTCCCTCAGCCCAAACACCCTCTCACAATCCGGGACCCCTCGGGTAGGGTCCCTAGGCGTGGCCTGAGATCAGGGCCTATCGGGTCTTTCCTTCCCAGGTCTGCAGGAAGCTGGCCCCACCGCCGCCGCTGCCACTGCTTGCCATCTGTGCAGCACTGCCTCCCCTCCCCTGCCACCGGTGGCCTCCCTCTGCAGGCGACAGGCTGGGGTGCAATGGATTGGCTGGCCTGGGCCTCCCTCTTTCTTTGCCGGGGGGTGGGGCCAGCTATGCAAGGGGCTGTCTGCCTACCTGATCACCCCTACTGCTGGACTGCCTACCTGATCTCCTCTAACCACTTGCCTGCCTACCTGATCACCCCTATCCACTCTGCCTGCCTGCCTGATTGCCCCTAACAGCTTGCTTGGGGGCGGGGCAAGCCCAGTGAGGGTCTGTCTGCCTACCTGATCACCCCTACTGCTGGTCTGCCTATCTGATCACCCCTAACCACTGCTCTGCCTACCTGATCACCCCTAACTCCTCTGCCTGCATGATTGCCCCTAACCGCTTGCTTGGGGCAGGGCCAGCACTGACTTCCAGTTGGTCAGCCTCTGGTTGTCGCAGGAGCTGACCTCCAGTTGCCTGCCATCCTTCGCAGGCTCTCCGCTTTTGCCCAAAGCCTCCACAGGAGGCTTTTCTGGCCTTGGGCTCGGCCACACCCCAGCATCCCAGCGACGGATCGCAGGAGCCGACTGCCAGTTGCCTGCCATCCATCGCACCCCAGCGTCGCCAATCGGCCACCCTGGCCACCCCGAGTCCCGCCCCCTGTGCCTCCGCTGGCCCAATCGTGGGTGTAGTGGAGTGATGGTAATTTACATATTACTCTATTATTAGATAGGACTAGTGGCCCGGTGCACGAAATTCGTGCATGGGGGGAGTTTCCCTCAGCTCAGCCTTCATCCTCTCCAATTGGGGACACCTTGGGGTATGCCCCACTGCTGCTTTAGGTCCGATCTGGGCCTAAACAAGCAGTTGGATATCTCTCTTGCAATCTGGGACCACTGGCTCCTAACTGCTCATCTGCCTAAATGCCTGATTGCCCCTTACCACCTCTGCCCGCCTGCCTAATTGCCCCAAACCCCTCTGCCTGACTGCCTGATCACCCCTAACTGCCTCTGCCTGCCTGATCCCCCGCAACTGCCCTCTCCTGCTGGCCTGATCTCGCCCCCAACTGCCCTCTCTTGCTGGCCTGATCACGCCCCTAACTGCCTCTGCCTGCCTGATTTCCCCTAACTGCCCTCCCCTGCTAGACCAATCTTGCCCACAACTGCCCTCCCTTGCCGGCCTGATCTCGCCCCCAAACTGCCCTCCCCTGCTGGCCTGATCTCACCTCCAACTTCCCTCCCCTGCCACCCTGATCTCACCCACAACTGCCCTACCCTGCTGGCCAGATTGCCCCTAACTGCATCTGCCTCAGCCTCCACAACCATGGCTTTGTCCAGAAGGAAGTCGGACATCAGGAAGATGGCTGGTTGACCCGGTCTAATTAGCATATTACCCTTTCATTAGTATAGATAGATTATATAGAATAGGATTGCTTAAATTGGGGGGGAGCCTTTTTCAGCAGGAAGAGATACTCTTGGCAGACAAAAATACATAATCCCTATATCTGGACTGATAGCTAGCCATATGCACTATACTGCCACACTGGTCATTAAAAAATTGAACTCCTTTCTTACACCTTACACCAAACAGCTGTTGCCCTTAAAACCCCTCCTCAGCCCCCACCTTAGGTTCTGCCTTCGCAGTTCACCCAGATTATGTTCTGATTGGTCAGTTTCTATGTATGCTAGTCAGTATCAGAAGCTCTGCCTCCTAGGCAGCCATTGGCTCCTCTCAGTTCACCCAGATTTGGTTCTGATTGACCAGTTTTTATGCCAGTCAGCATCTCTGGGCCTATCTCTGGGCCTGATCAGAGAGGTGGGGCTGATCAACAGCCACCCCAGGCTGCTTATGAATGTGCTGAACTACTGGTCTCTTGGATAGAGAGAGGTGCAGCTGCTGGAGAGGCCTGCTTCTCTCTCTCTCAGGGCCTCACCAGCAGCTGCTGTAGTCGCTGATCAGCCCCACCTTTCTCTCTCCCCGAGAGGTCAGCAGTTCAGCCCGCTCACCAGTCCCCATGCACTGGAGACTGCTGTGCAAGCAGCCTGGCATTCAGTCAAGCCTTCGATCATTATAAACCCTGCACTGAGTTTTTATATATTAGGATTACACTTAAAACTGATGATAAATTTCACACACACACACACACACACACACACACACACACACACACACACATACACACACACACACACACACACACACACACACACACACATACTAGAGGCCAGGTGCATGAAAATTTATGCACTGGGGGCATCCCTCAGCCCAGCCTGCCCCCTCTCACAGTCTGAGAGCCCTCAGGGGATGTGCTACTGATGGCCTAGGGGGAGCAGACCTAAGCTGCAGTCTGGCCTTCCTCTGCAGGAGGCCACTGGGCTGATCAGGGGAAGGTGCCAAGGTGCCACCCCATCACCCCCTGCAGCTGCCAGCTGCTGCAGCCGTCAGCCCTCAGCCCTTGCAGCCACCAAGGTGTTTTCATCAACATGGACTCCAGTCGCTTCACCACAAAAAAATGACAACTTTCTTTAGGCATTTTCAAGATGTCTCTTTCATAGGATATGATATTTTGTTCTTTCTTTCTTTTTTTATATCCTCCTTGAGGATATTTTCCCATTGATTTTTAGAGAGCATGGAAGAGAGAGGGAAAGACAAAGAGAAACATCAGTGTGATAGGGACACATCGATTGGTTGCCTCCTGCTTGAGCCCTGACCTGGGCCTGTGGTGCAGCAGCCACGGGGGCTGCTGATGAGGCCCTGCCTCTCTCTGTGGGCCTCGCAGCAGCTGCATCGGCTGCTGATCAGGCCCTGCTTCTCTCTGTGAGCCTCACAGCAGCCATGGAGGCTCTGATCAGGCCCTGCCTCTCTCTCCAGGCCTCACAGCAGCCGTGGCGGCTGCTGATCAGGCCCTCCCCCAGTGCAGGCATGTGGAAGCCCCGCTGCAGCCCCACCCCGACGCTGAAAGTCCCCACCCACCTGCGCATGCTGCTTGTGCAACCTGCTGATCGGTTGTTACTGTGATGGTGTCCCAGACAATTTGCATATTCCTCTATTATTAGTATATATATATATATATATATATATATATATATATATATATACACACTAGAGGCACGGTGCATGAAATTTTATGCACTGGAGGGGGGGTCCTCAGCCCGGTCTCCCCCCTCTCACAGTCCTGGAGCACTCAGGGGCCAGAGGTGATCCAGAGATCAGAGAACAGCAAAACCCCCATCACAGCTCTGCTGCTGCCACTGTCGGCATCGCAAGCCTCAGCCAACCCTGGTTACCTGAGCCTCGGGCAGCCCTGGACAGCTGGGCAGCCACCATCTGAGGCTTGCCTGTACCTTCGGCTGGCCCTGGGCAGCTGGGGAACTGAGGGGACTTGGAGACTCTGGAGGCAGGCACGCAGCAAGGCTGGGCCCACCTGGGGGCGGGCCCGGCCTTGCTGCACGCCTGCTGCCCTGGTGGGGCTGAGGGGACTGGGTGCCACCATCTTGTGGCTGTGGGCACCGCCATCTTTGAGGGCATGGCAGTCAATTAGCATATTCCCTCCTTATTGGCTGTGGGTGCCACCATCTTTGTAAGGGTGTGACAGTCTATTAGCATATTCCCTCATTATTAGATAGGTTATATATATGTATATATATATATATATGTATGTATGTATATATATACATACATATATATACATATATATATATGTATGTGTATATATATATATATATATATATATATATATATTTTAGATTAGAGGCCTGGTGCATGAAATTCATGCACGGGGGGGTTCCATCAGTCTAGCCTGCATGCTCTCCAATCAGGGACACCTCGATGGATGTCTGACTGCCGGTTTAGGCCCGATCCCGCAGGCAGTCGGACAACCCTCTCACAATCCAGGACTGCTGGCTCCTAACCGCTCGCCTGCCAGCCTGATTGCCTCCTAACTGCCCCCCTGCCAGCCTGGTCACCCTCAACTGTCCCCCTGCCAGCCTGGTCACCCCCCAACTGCTCCCTGCTGGCCTGCCTGGTCGCCCTCCAACTGCCCCCCTGTTGGCCTGGCCACCCCCTACTGCCCTTCTGCAAGCCTGGCCGCCTCCCAACTGCCTCCCTGCCAGCCTGGTCACCCCCCAACTGACCCCCTGCTGGCCTTACTGCCCCCCCAACTGCCCCCATGCTGGCCTGCCTGGTCGCCCCCCAACTGCCCCTTTGCCAGCCTGCCTGCCCCCTAACTGTCTGGAAGGAAGTTGGACATCTGGAAGATGTCTGGTCACCTGGTCTAATTAGCATATTACCCTTTTATTAGTATAGATATGTATGTATGAGTGTGTGATATATTCTATCTATTATCTATCTATCATATATCTATCTATCTATCTATCTATCTATCTATCTATCTATCTATCTATCATGTATCTATCACCTATCTGCTAATATAATGTCTATTCATGTGGGCAAGTCTTGCTGTGGGTAAGAAATCCAGTTTATGGGATAAAAGCCTGTAGGCAGGAGGCTGGCCTTGACAAACAGCTGCCCAGTGAGAAGGCTGCAGCCAGAAGGTGGACCTGTTCTCCTCTCAGACAGCTCAGAGTTTGATATATATTTCCTCCTTCTGTCCTTCAGAGGAAATACCCTCAAGATAAATGCAAGAACTGTCAGGACTGACATCTAGTGTAGCAATTAAGGTAGGGAAGCCCTGAGATGTCAAATTCAGAGTGAATTCCTCCAGAATTTTATTATTTCTGTGCTCAGGGATTCTTGACCCCAGAGATCCTAAGTTTTGTTTTTGTGTTTCTTTTTCCTTAATGGAGCTAAAGGTTGACATGGAGTACCTGTCTGAGTACCATACCCTCAGGGAAGGGGAGGTGAATATTTTATATTTTAAATATTATATATTTTAAATATTTTATATTTTAATGGATCTAAGAACTTATACGTAGTGCCTGTTAGAGTATCTCTGGGAATGGGAGAGTACTATTTTATAATTTAAAGGCAATCTAAAGCTAACAGAGTAAATTTAAAAAGTTTGAATGGTGCTGAATGATGAGAATCTGGCTCAGGCCAAAGGCTGTTTACAAAAAAAAAAAAAAAAAAGAAAGCTGGCTTTCTTAAGCCTATTCTTTGGGGCTTATTGCTCTGTGACTTTTTTTTTTTCCTCTTCTGAGTAATCACTTCAACAAAATGGGGATCAGAAAAGGAAAAGGAAAACTCTACAATGCAAACTGGCCCCTGGGAGCCAGGACTGATTAATGGACAATTTTATGGCTCATTTGTAAAAAGGGAAATTCTAACAGAGCCCTCTGTTTACTTTGCTCCTACAATTCATATCAAAAAGACAGAAAGCAGAGATTTGAGAGGGTGGGGGCATTTTTAAATCTCCGAACACTCAATAGCTCAGCTAAATAGAGCAAATAGATTATGGTCATCTAAGCATTAATGAGTTCAAATTACCTGGGGATTTGCTACAAATAATAATTGTCAGGAAATGACAAAATGCCAGCACATTTTTCATTTTCCTTCTTTGATATGTAAACTCAAGTTCAAGTGAAATACTGGAAGCTTGAGGGTGGGTTCCAGTCTTTTTCTTCCTCTCCCACAGTGAATGCCATTATCACAAAGGTGGACTACCAACTTATCAAGGCTGGCATATTTATAAATGCAAGCATTTGTGTATATGTGCATATGAGTATGTGCGTGTGTGCAGGTGTGTACATGAGTGTAGAGCATGCTCGTCCATGCAGATATGTCAAATCTTTGTTAAGCTAGGTCACTTTTCCTCACTCAGCTTGCCATATTCCAGTCCAAGGACAGGCACTGTCCACCTCAACATAGATGAATGACTATCACGATGATCACGGGCCTTCCTAGTACAAATTTCAAAGAGGACCAGTTTAAACCTCAGAGATGGATATGAACAACCCAGGAAAGCAAGCCTTGTTTAAATTATACTTAAACCTCTGTTTCAGAGCTCAGTGTTACTGAGTAGTTGCTCTATATTCTTGCTCTAATTCAAATAAGCTAAAGTGAAAAGAAAACAAAAACTGGTATGAAAATAACAAGACAGAGCTAAGTGGAACGAACAGAGGCTTAATAGTTTTACCTGGGTGTTTGCTAGAGTTTTTCAGTCTCTAGTGTGCACAGACACCTGTCCACGCATGGTGGACGACATAGCATTTGTAGCATATTCTGTCTAGTTTCCCAAGTCATTGTTTTACAGAGGCAGTCATCCTGGGATCTCTTCTCTAGCTGTATTTTTCCCTGGCCTACCAGAGCGATGTCTGGGTCTTCTCTATTGCTGCGGGCAAGTTGTTACACATGAAAAGGTCATCCTTTATAGTAGAACTAGAGAGAACTAGAGGCCTGATGCACAAAAATTCGTGCAAGAGTAGGCCTTCCTTCCCGCGGCTGCCAGCACTGGCTTCCCTCCAGCACCCAGGACCCGGGCTTCCCTCCAGCTGCCAGCAGGCACCTGATACCCAGGCTGCTTCCCTCAGGCCACCAGCAGGCACCCAGGACCCGGGCTTCGCTCCGGCCCCAGCTTCGTCTGGAAGGATGTCCAGTCTAATTAGCATATTACCCTTTTATTATTATAGATTCAAATTTGCTTTAGTTATAGGTGGCAAAACTGTACCTCAAACTAGTTTTAAAGAAGTAGATTTGGCCTAAACCGGTTTGGCTCAGTGGATAGAGTGTCGGCCTGCGGACTCAAAGGTCCCGGGTTAGATTCCGGTCAAGGGCATGTACCTTGGTTGCGGGCATATCCCCAGTAGGGGGTGTGCAAGAGGCAGCTGATCGATGTTTCTCTCTCATCGATGTTTCTCTCTATCCCTCTCTCTTCCTCTCTGTAAAAAATCAATAAAATATATATTTTTAAAAAAAGAAGAAAAAAAAAGAAGTAGATTTGTCAGCTTTAGTGACTTGACACAAGTAGCTGGATTCACCTTGCAGCTACAATTGCATATGGTGGCATGAAGGCCCCTCATTGCTCACTGGGGTCATGTGCCAATCCTTGAACTATATTCTCAGTGCTGGGAGTGTGGGATACTGTAGTTGGCCCAGCTTTGGTCCTTGTCCCAAGAAGAAAGGGGAAAAAGAAAGAGTGCAAGCCAGGTAAACACAACAATGACTATTGCCTGCATTACCATTAATTTTTGCACTTACCAGTAGCTCATTCTTGGTACTGCTAATAAGCATGGGAAAAAATATGTACATTGCACTAAAAATCTGGAAAATAAAGCTTCACACCACATTCTTTCTGAAAATACACATAACAAACTGATATTGGGGTTGTTTCTGGAGAAGACAACTGGGGGCCAAAGGTGGGAAGACAACTGACTTGTCACTGTATTTCTATTTCTACCACCTGAGTATCTCAACATGTCCTAGCACCCCCTTTTCCACACAGAAAAAAAGGAAAACTTACAAAAATGGCCTATAAGGAATATCACTTATAGGAATATGCTCATATATCTGAGTTAAGTATAAGGATGTAGATCTCAGACTATTTTCTATTTATACAAAATGGGGGTTAAATTAAAATAATGCTTCTAATGATCAAATTGATTAAAATAATGTTTGCACAGATTATTTAATAATATAAAATCAAAATGCCTAACACATGTCAAAAAGTTCAATACTTGTTAACTTAGTAAGAAAGAAGTATATACCAAATAGTCAAAAATTAGAAAATATTAACATTGATAGTATTTGGGTGGTAGAGTTTAAGAGGGAGTTTTATTTTTTCCTTATATTTTCTAATTTCTCTCCAATGAGTATTAATCTACAAGCAAAAATAATTAACTTAAACCTATGCTTAAGTACAGTGAGGAGCAATCACGTTTCTATTTTTAAAAGTACAGCATGATTCTCTTACTTTATATTGTTTATGACCCCCAACTCTCCACTATAAATAATAGCACCTCACACACTTTGCTGTGTGTCATTTCATTATTTCATTCATTAAGAAATATTTGCTTCATGTGCTTGAAAAGCAAAGGGCAAAATTAAGGATTTAGTAAAATCCTGCTTCTACCCAACTTCTAACTCCATCTTCAACTCCAAAGGGGTTATAATTTACCCCTCACCTGAATAATTATGAAAGGGGTTCTTTTCCTCCTATTTAAAGTAATTAAAAAACTAATCATTTCTAAGAAAATACTAAAATATTCAATACACACTGGGGTCTTTTCCTGGGAAGGCTTCACAGTGAATAGTTGTATTGAGACTTTGCTGCTTAACAAACTTGAGCTTCAATATTGTAGTATTATTATGAGGCAACATGGGCTTTTAAGGGAATTTCATTACTTCTGCAGTTAGAGCCAGGGAGCCTATTCTCCCCTCCACACTTGAATGCGGCTCAGATTAATTTTGGTGGGAGTTGGGCATGTGTATCTAGGGGAGAATAAACCCCTAAGTGTATAATTAGTAATTACACACTTGTTTCTAGGTCCTGACTTGTAGAGATCCATTTTGTTTTCTCCAGTTACACATAATGACTACATTGAAAAGAAGCCCATCTTTCTAGAGCCAACCAATTGACCTGGTTATTTTCTCATACAGTTTGGGGGTAATGTGATGGTTTTTTTGACACCCTTTCTTCTGCCCTGGCAATAAATTTACACCTCAGATATTTAGAATGTGGGACAGCATTTTTCTGTATGGCACACTTGGCATTGAGAAACAGCTTAGTTTTTATCTCCCAAAATATCTAGTTTGTATCCCCCAAGGTATTGTTGCTACCTGCACATATTAGAAACGTGTGACATGAAAGGTCCTCTGGGATCACTACATTTTCCTTGTCTTTTTAGTCCTTTAAGACATAATTGGGCCTCCTCCATACTCTTCCCACAAATGTGTCATCAGGTTTTATAATGACAGGCACCCTGGATGTGGCCATTAAGAAATCCTATCTAGAGAGGACTCCTCAGATATCTGGGGCAAACAGTGGTCCACTCAGATGCCCCATGACAACACATAGAACCAAGAGGCTGTTTATTCGTGCTCCCCCAAGTTTCTCCATCCCATTAGAATGACAGAATTGGAGGTTAAACACCTCTCCCCCACTCCCCGAGGCTTAAGGCTCCTTATTTTATGTTTCCAGCCTAGGTGCTAATCCAGGTTGAATAGAATTATAGGAAAGTGCCAATAAACTCAAGCTTGTTGGTTTGATTCCAATATGGACTGACTCATTTCTTCTGGTCTCAAGATTAATAGCCAATGCAAAGCTGTCTGAACTGATTTTATTCCCATCAGCTCAGCTCCTTGATGCTCCACTGAGTTTAGAAGAGACCTTTGTGGGTGCTCTGCTTGCCTCCTTTAAGATGGAATACATGTGACTTGGAGATAAATTGTGCAGTGCTAAGTTCAGGTGTGCAAAATGAAATTTACTTTATTTCTAAATACATGAAGTCTACTCAGCTCATGAGATCCTATTTCTGCTGCCTCAGATAACATAGTTTTGCCAAATCAAGGTAACCCAATCATGTGTGGTTTAAAAGTCACTCACTGGTGCTAGCTACTCCATCAATTCAGTATTCCTACCCATAGCCCTCTGCTCTGGACACAGGGCAGGCTTGTATTGGTCCATGTGCATCTTCTGACCCCAAATCCCTTTGAATGGTGACCAGTAAAGGGTGACCAGTCCTACAGGCCCTGTGTCATCACCCTTGTTTTGCTTCTGTTGTCACTGCCCCTCCTGCCGAGGACACCTGTGTAGGATTTGAGAACTGTTTCTTTTCTTTCCCCATCATGAGCCTCTACCAGTCCCTGGTCACCCAGATTCTTCTGGATTTCTCTTGGATGCGCAGAAAGCTTTGGCCTGCTTTACCCTACTGCTCTGTGGCCATGGAGTTCAATTAGGGGCTCTCTCAGGCCCTCTTTTAGTTAGTTGTGGCCTGTAAAGAGCTTAACATTCCTAAGAACGGGGTGATTTTTCTAAGAAAGTTTCCTCCCCCCTCTGGCTAAATTCATTCTGCAACCCCCTAGATATATTCTGCAGCTTCTTTGATTCCACAACCTGGGACCCAGCGTCCAGGCCAGGAATCCCAAACTAGGCTTTGTTCTGTTTTCACTTTCCCTCCATTTCTCTTTCCAGACTAGAAACCAACTCCTGCATCATCCTGGTTCTTCCCCACTTTTAGATTTATAACACAAATGTCTTGCTCTGAGTTTCCAGTGTTTTCTCTTGATATCCAAATCAAGTTTTTTAAACTACTTGTCCTTGTACAATTGTGGATAAAACCTTACTCCAGGGGTATACATCTCAAAAACCATACATCTGCTTAAATGGATGGGGGCAAAAGAAAATAGACACACACACACACACACACACACACACACACACACACACACACACACATTTTGGATAGATTTTTTTCCAACCTCATTTCCTCATTGTTTAAATTATATTTGTTCATTTTTTTGTGATTAAAATGATCTGTATTTAATTGCAAGTGCCTTTTCTTAAACTCATCTGAGTGTACATATCGGGAGATGCTGAGCACCATTTCATTATAATAGAAACTGTGCGAGGGCAGACTTAATGCTTCCCTGCTGGGTATCCCAGAATCTGTCAATTCCCTGTCATTTGATCAGGATGTCAACACCTCCTGGGAAGGATGGGACAGAAATAAATAGCATTCCATGTCTAGAAAAATTGGCAGTCAGCATGAAATTCAGCTACCTACAAGAAACTTAGCATGGAATGAGAATGCCTCACCTATATTCTTATCCTTTCCTCACCATATCTTTTCTACATAAGAAATTTCTGTCTGAACTAATCACACTTCTCTCACACACTCAGCATTATTTTATGTTCTCATTTCTTCTGCCTGAAATGCCTTGTATCTGCTAGTTTTTCATCAGGCTGGTCAAAGCCACCTCTTCTGGGAAGCCTTTCCTAAACTCACCCTCTGGACAGTTGGGTTCTTGCTCTTCTGTATTCCCATAACCCCTGAAGTAAACTCCCATTATGGGATTTATTGCATCGTTTAATAGGGGTTTGTTTATATCCCAATATCCCTCACCAGATGGTGATCCCTTTGAAGGCAGCAACCGAGTCCTCGTCATCTAGGACCTTGCAATGAATAGCACAGTGTCTGGCACATAACTGTGCCCAATATTTGAGAAGTGAATGACTTATGATCGATGGAAGCGACCCAATGAAAATAAACAAAATTAAACAAAATAGGCAAATCTAAAAGACGACTTTGTTCGTATAATGTTTTTCCTACAAATAATCCAGAATTTAATAATCACTGAACCAGAATCTACTGGTGTGAAGGGAATAAATTACTCACATTGTAACAGACATATTAATTCTTTGGGGCTATTAAGATCCATTTAGATTCTGATTACACAATCCCAAAATTGCTTACTAATGTCGCGAGCAAATCAGTTAAAACTCATATTGGAGAGAGGCCAGTCTAAATTACTAAAATGTTTGTGTTTGTCCTTAGGAAAAAAAATGCAGTTTTATAATTTTAAGATCACTGAACTGCCAGGTCTACTTTAATGAATAAATAATACTCATTTGTAATTACCCACGGATATTTTTTATAAGTGGATGCTCTATTAGTTCAACAAAATGAGGAAAATAATTTGTTCTTTAGAATCAATCTCATTTACATAGTATGATCTTGCAGTGGATTCTGTCTAAAGTGAAAGTTTGATAATCAGCATATCTGCTCTGAACTTTTCAGTGGCTCCCTACTATGCTCAAGGGAAAGTTCAAAATTGACTTCTATTCCTGGCCTCAGTTTCCCCCTCCTGCTTCACCTCTCCTCACCCCTCAGACAACTCCTTGCAATTCCTCAAAAGTCCTCTTGTTCATGCCTTTCCTGCTGCTATTTCCTGTGCCCAGAAAGTCCTTGCTTCTCTCCAAACCTGGCCACCTGCTACATCTGTGTCAGCCTCAATGTCATTTCACCTCGTTCCTGGGAAGCCCATTTTGCTCCATGCTCCCAGGTCTGGATTAGGTGACCCATCATGTGTCCTGATAGAACTTAATTGCATTGAACTTGAGGCTCTCTTTCCCCTGGCTGTGTTTGCCACCAAGGTTTGAGATATTTGAAAGCAAGACCCTTGTGGCATTAATCTTTGTATCACATACGTCCTATGGTGGTGTCTGATCATCAAAGGCTTCAAGCATTTGTTAAATGGATAAACAAATGGATTCTTGAAGACTTTAAGGAATGAAGATATCATCAAAATCTTGCTCTATGACCTTTGGTAAATCAGACTTCTCTTCATCTAACTTTTTAAGAATGACTGTCTCTTTATAATAGAAATAATGAAATAGCATTACTCTATTTTCATTTTTATTTATATTTTTAAGCATCACTTATATATCACTGATTTTCCAGAAGTCAATGGTTGATTTTCTCCCAAATGAGGGTTGGGTTGGGGATGGTTAAACCACCCAATGTTCTCTCTGAATTCCAGATTAGTTTAAAGCAATACCCATTCACCATATCACTTTCTATCATTTCCTGGAAGGAAAGAAGGTGAAAGCTTAGTACACATTTCAACTTTATGGTGATTTTATTTAGAATTGCCCTGAAAGTTTTGTGTCACTTAATCCAAGTTGATTGGTCCTGCTCCTAAGAAGACTAAATCATATCATTAATATTTAAATACTTAGACAAGTTTGAAAGATTTGGGCTGAGCACACAGAATATGAGCTCTGACTGAGTAGGTAGAACTCTAGGTCTGTGTCACTCATGGCTGCGCCATTACTGGCTGTTTTGCCCTGGCCAGGGCAATAGAATCCTCTGTGCTTCAGTGTACTCACCTGTGAAATGGAAATAACACTTACCTCAGGCTTCTAATAAGGCTCATAGGAGATGCAAACATGGGTGGCAAGTGCCAGCACTCTCCCATAACTCAGGCATTCTTGATTCCCCCCTGTCCTTCCTCTGTATTACATGTAACACCGTTACTGATGACAGGTTATAGGGTATTTTATCACTAGGTTAAATACTTTCTGATTAGACTGGAAGCTTTTTATCACCAGAGGAAAAAAATCTCAATGTTCTTTGAGATGTGGGGCCTACATATACAAATAGAATAAAATTTATGGAATAAACACTAATTTTAAATCTCAAACTCAGTGTTAATTATTTCACCATTATAACTTCTTTTCTAGGGAAGCTGAAAGCTTATTTATTCTTAAATGTAAATGCCCTTAGGGAGAAGGAGAGCATATCTTTACAGTTAGCTAACATTTACAGGGGATTTATAGACTGTCAGCTCAGCTCTGCAAGAGGACAGGAACCAGGGGCTTGTGGGTAAGCCTGGGCTGCCAGGAAAGAAGTTAGAGTTTCTGGTTAGGTAGGAGGGCCCTGGAAGCTGGGAACATGGTCTGTTCTTAGGAATCCCTTTCTTATCACTGTCTTGACCACTAAAGCTGTTCAGCTGCTCTGTTTCTGTCATAGAACAATTTTGTTTCCAGACCTGATTTTGGATGGGTCTGTATAAGGTGATATACTTAATGCATAGTTTATGAAAGACAATTTCTTTTCAGGACACAGCAATACTAAAGAACTAAAGAGGGATCTCCTCTTCCTGTAGCTGACTAAATGTTCTGTAAGCTTTCTTGCAGGCTGAGTGATTATACTACTTGTTTAAGCAACATGAGTAATTGATTTCATTATTTTGCAGGGAGACATTAATGCAAGTAAAAGGGGCTTATGATTTTTATATTTTCCCCCCTTAAATACTTATCCTTTCCACATTCTCTCAGCCTCCTCCAGGCAACTTTTGCAAGAGGAACAACATAATGCTGCTGGGGATAGGATGGGCCTAAAGCCACTGCTGGCTCTCCTGTAGCCTCCGCCCACCACACCATGGCTTATTCAACACCAAGACTATGCTGATTTGGCAGGAAAACTTGCTGGACTCAGATATAACACTCTGGAGAAGACAGTTTTGTGGCAAAAAACTTGAAATTCAGACACAGGGTTTGTTATATCAAGCTGGAGATTTTCAGTAAGCGATGTTCTCCATGAGTGGCATTATGGGGAAGAAAAAAATAAGGAGACACTTTGGTTGGTTTTGTGAAATTTCTTTATTGTATGACTAGAGGCCCAGTGCACAAAATTCGTGCATGGGGCGGGGTGTCCCTCAGCCCAGCCTGCACCCTCTCAAATCTGGGACCCCTCGAGGGATGTCCGACTGTGGGATCGGGCCTAAACGGGCACTCGGACATCCCTTTCACAATCTAGGACTGCTGGCTCCCAACTGCTCGCCTGACTGCCTTCCTGATTGCCCCTAACTACTTCTGCCTGCCAGCCTGATCACCCCCTAACCACTCCCCTGCCAGCCTGATTGATGCCTAACTGCTCCCCTGCCAGCCTGTTTGGCCCTAACTGCCCTCCCCTGCAGGCCTGGTCACCCCTAACCACCCTCCCCTGCAGGCCTGGTCACCCCTAACTGCCCTCCCCTGCAGGCTTGATCACCCCCAACTGCCCTTCCCTGCTGGCCATCTTGTGGTGGCCATCTTGTGTCCACATGTGGGCAGGATTTTTGATCACATGGGGGCAGCCATCTTGTGTGTTGGAGTGATGGTCAATCTGCATATTACTCTTTTATTAGATAGGATCATTAAGAAAGGTATGGGAGTGTTGTTTTCTAGAAGTGGGCATATGGCTTAAATTTCAAGAAAGAACAAGATTTGTTGAAACCTCAAGAGTATTGATATGATGATATTCTAATTTGCCCTCTGTTGTGTTCTCTTGAATGACTGAAAACTCAGAGTAAGAGAAAAGATGCATGTTCAGGTCTTGGAGCTTCAGGTCTTTCATCATCTATTAGAGGAAACGAGAGGTGCACTCCATAACAACTTCCCAGGGTGTAAAAAATCAAGAGAAGCCCAGCCAGTATGGCTCAGTGGTTGAGTGTCACCCTATGAACCAGGAGGCCATGGTTGGATTCCCGGTCAAGGCACATGTTCATGAGGCAGGTTCGATCTCCAGTGGGGGGCATGCAGGAAGCAGCCAATCAATGATTCTCTCTCATCATTGATATTTTATCTCTCTCTCCCTCTCTAAAATCAATAAAATATATTAAAAAATCAAGATATAATATCAACAGTGATACTGATGTCTCCTATGTTGGGAGTGCAGTAGACAACCCCCCATCTACTTGTATTATCCCATTTAATCTTTACAGCAACTCTATAAGGTAAGCACTAACATTCCAATTTTATGGGTGAGAAAACTAAAGCTCAGGGATATTTAGACATTTCCTCAAGGTCATATGGTTAGTTAGGAGTCAAGTTTCAAACTGAGGTTTTCTTGGCCTCCAAGCCATTGTTCCCATATTTTACACACCAAGCATCCAGGATAGAGAACATCACATTTTCAAGGGGAAGCTTATTGCATGTAACTCTGAGCTATTAGAAAACAGCAATGAATGTCTGCACATGGATAACAATCTGAAAAGCAGACTGATAACATCCAGACACAGGGTTTGTTATATCATTAGACCCTGATCTTGCTATTCTAGTGAAGGGCTTAATGAGACAAGGTAAATAATTTCTTCTTTCCTAGACAATTAATAATGAAAAAAGAAAATAAAGACCAGAAATTGAAATATTTTCCTTTTTAAATAAAATTAATACATACTTATTACTTTAAATAAATAGTGAATAAAGATCAGTACAACAAAAAAAAACAAAAATAACCAATAATTCTACCAATAATCAATAATTTTTAGTTTTTACACAGCTAATATCATGTTGCATTTGGAATTTTTATTCAAAATTTTTCTTTTCCTATGTACTTTAAGCATTCTTCCATTTTTCTTAACACATTTCTTTTATAAACAATTTTAATGACTTCTTTATTTTGTATCATTGACTATATCTCAGTATAATTTACCTTTCTCCTATTTTTAACATGTAGGTGTTTCCATTTTTGTCACTTATATAAATAATACAGTGAAGAGCATCTTTTGTTACTTTTTATATTGATATAATTTCAAGCCTTCAGAAAAAGTTACAAAAATATTTCAAGAGACTCCCATATAGCTTTTACTCAGATTTATCATTCTCAAACTTGCCCTCTCTCTCTCTCTCTCTCTCTCTCTCAAACACACACATTTGTTTTAAACTATTTGAGAGTAAACTATTATTTTACCCCAAACACTTAAACACTTCAGTGTATATTTCCTAAAAAGAAAAATGTTTTTTATAGTCATAGAATAATTTTCAAAATTTGAAAATTTAATATTGACATAATACCATCAGTTCATTTTTTTTTCTTTTTTTTCAGTTATGGTCTTATTCAGCATAGTGAAAAACATTTGTATATGTGATACTTTATTTGAATTTTTAGTGATCCCTTTAGGCTAGATTCCTAAAAGGAAAATTATAGATTATGACCTTATTAGATGCAGGCTTTATTATTATTTTTGAGACAAGTTGTGGAAAGTGGTAGCCATCTGACCAAAAATCCGGAAAAGTACATGTGAGACATTGGGAACAATAACTATGCTCATTCAATAAATGAATGATCAGAGAAAGACTCTGAACAGAAAAAAAGACATTCAGAGTAAGTAGTCAAGATTTGGGGGGAAATTTAAAGGATATTTTGAAGGATCAACTAAAGATATTTTAGACAAACCAGGAAAACAAATACACACACACACACATACACACACAAGCTTGAAAATCATCTTTCATATAACAAATATAGTTTTATGCTTTCTATGTCAAGCATTGTTTTGGTATTTCAATTGCAGTGAGAAATAAGATAAATATTAACTTTTGCTCTCATGGGCTTACTGTTACAGTATAGATAGGAAGCAACACATATTCAATTATGTGTGTTACATGCCATTGAGATGGCTCTGACTCCTGGTGACCCTATGCATGAGTGATGTCTACACTGTCCTGTCCTCAACAGCCCTGCTCTGCTCTTGAAGACTCATGCCTATGGCTTCTTTGATGGAGTCCATTTATCTCAAATTTGGTTTTTCTCTTGCCCTGCTGCCTTCTGTTTCCCAGCATTACTGTCTTTTCCAAATAACCCTGTTTTCTCATAATGTGTCCGAAGGAGGACAGCTTCAGTTTTGTTATTTTTGCCTCCAGTGATGTTTCAGGCTTAACTTGCCCTAGGACCCATTTGTTCATCTTTATGGTATTCATAGAACTTTCCTCCAACAACATATTCCAAGTGAATACATTTTTTTTCCTATAAGGATCCTTCATTATCCATCTTTCACATCTGTACATAGTAATTAGGAATACAAGGGTATGGACGACGTTAACCTTTGACTCTGATCTTTGCTCCTGGTGATATTTATTAATTATTCCATTGTTGTACTTTTGAGACTCAGACTTCTCTTGATTGCTTGGCTGCAGTCTCCATTTGAATTGATGACTGAACCAAGGTAAACAGAATCTTTAACAATGCCAATGTCTTCATTACCTCTATTAAAGTTGTGTATTTCTTCTTCAGTCTTTTTTTTTATATTTTATTGATATTTTACAGAGAGGAAGAGAGAGGGATAGAGAGTTAGAAACATCGATGAGAGAGAAACATCGATCAGCTGCCTCTTGCACACCCCCTACTGGGGATGTGCCCGCAACCAAGGTACATGCCCTTGACTGGAATCGAACCTGGGACCCTTGAGTCCGCAGGCCGACGCTCTATCCACTGAGCCAAACCGGTTTCGGCTCTTCTTCAGTCTTGATTTTTGTCTTCTTGATGTTCAAATGCAGTCCTTTTTTTGGCACTTCCTTCTTTAACTGTGATCAGAAGTCATTCTAAATCATTGCTACTTTCTTCCAGTAAAATGGTATCATCTGCTTATCTTAAGTTATTGATATTTCTTTCATTGATTTCTATTCCTCCTTTCTCTCTGAGTCTAGCCTAGTTTTTTATATGTATTCTGTATACAGGTTAAACAAATAGGGAGATAAAATGCCCCCCTCCTCTGACATTTTTGCATATAGGAGACCATTCTGTCTCTCCATAATCTGTCCTGACAGTGACTTCCTGCCCACAATTCAGGTTATTCATCAGTATAATCAAGTGCTGAGGCACACCCATATTTTTCGGAGTAACCCAGCGCTTTCATGATCCATGCAGTCAAAGACTTTACTGCAGTCTATAAAACATGGACTAACCTTCTGAAAATTTTTGGAGCACTCCAGTATCCAACAAATGCTTGCAATTAGATTTCAACTACCTCTTCCTTTTCTGAATCCAACTTGAGCATCTGGAATTTCTTGCTCTATATAAGGTTTAAGCCTTTGATACATTATCTTGAGCATAACTTGTGTGGGAAATAAGAACAGTGGTCCAATAGTTACTGCATTGTTTGACATCTTCTTTCTTGAAGATAGGGGTGGATATTGCACTTTTCAAATCTATAGGTTATTGTTTTGTTTTCCATATTTGTTGACATATTTTTGTTAGAATTTAGACAGATTTAGTCTCTGTGGCTTGATATAATTCTATCTGAATCTGATCTATCTCTGGTGATTAATATATGTTTTCCCAATATTTTCAGGGAAGGTTTCAGTTTACTTTCTAGAATTATAGGTTCTTTCTCATAGGAATCTTTCATAAATATGTGTCATCCTTTCCTCTCTTCTTTATAGGTTTTCAGTACACTATTTCCACCTTCCCTTCACTTTCTCCTGGTCAAATAATGTACTTCCTTCTTGGTCATTCAGAATTCCAAAACTAGGTTTGATTTTTCTCTTATTTCTTGAATCTTCTGGTAGAGATTTTGTGTTTTTCCTTTTTTTGTTATTATCTTTTCTCCTTACTTTGGCTACTGTAATACTTCTATTTATCTCTACATGATAGTCATTGAAAAACTACATTCAGAATTCTAACCTTTTTTTTTGGTCATCTTTCACTTTTGCCTCTCACCTGTCTTCAATAATTTTCAGTGTTTCTTCTGTCATCTATCTCAATTTTTCTTTCCTTTTTATTTCTAGCTCTGTCTTTTCACATTCTTTCCTAAAAATATTTCTAGCTTCAGTTCATAGTTCGTCTGGCTCTTGGTCAATTAAGTTTAACAGTGCAAACCTCTATTTTATGTGAACTTTAAACCCATCAGGAATTATTTATATCTGGGCACTACAATTCTTTTAGTGATCTTTTTTACTGTAATGTTAGATATTAACAGTTTGTGGTCAGTACCACAATCTGCTCCTGGTCTTGTTTTGGCAGAGAGAATACAGCTTCTCCATATCCTGCTTTCAATTACATAGTCTATTTGATTTCTATGTTGGCCATCTGGTGAGGTTCATGTATAGAGTCATCTGTTCGGTTGTTTGAACCACGTGTTTGCAATGGACAAGTTGGCTTAGCTGTTCTCTGCTTCATTTTTGACTAGTCTAAGTTTTTCAATGAAATTTGATTCTTCTTCATTTCCTACTTTTGCATTTCAAACACCTATAATTATCAGCATGTTTTGTTTTGGTGTGTGATAACTTTCTTCTTGGATACTTGATAACAGCTTTCATCTTCTTCAGCTTCTGTAGTTGGAGCATAGACTTGAATGTTGGTTATGTTACTAGGTTTTCCTAAAAGTCTGATTGATATTGTTTGGTCAGAACTTACACTGAAGCCCCTAACTACCTGTGCTACATTCTGCCTTCATTTCTCCATCAGGCAGAAAGGACATTGGTGTTGAGGAGAATAGCTGCCATGATTTCCAGTGCATTGACAAAACCTCAGATGCATGGTCTCCTAGCCAAGCATTGCAATTTTATATTATTGAAGCATTCATTGTATCCCTGTGGGTTACAGTTTTCTATAAGTTTACTGTGGCTGAACCAAGAAAGAATATATATATATATATATATATATATATATATATATATATATATATATATGTGTGTGTGTGTGTGTGTGTTTTCTAAAAAAATTCTCATTCCATAAAAAAGTTTGAGATGATGAAGAAGGCTAGTATCTTTCAGAGTGCAGAGTGATTTTGGAATGTAAAGGTTGAGTTCCACAGAAGTTTGTCACTGACCTATGCTCCTGAATAGTGAAACATCAACCAAACATCAATTATATACATCATCTTTTAATTAGTTGCACTAGGACTAAGAAGGAAAACACTGGGTGAAGAAAGAGTTTATGAAAGGGACACTTCTAATCTGGGATGTAGAGAAGCTGGAAGAAGGTGTAGCATTCACAAGATTGCAGCCAGAAGAAACAAGAAATATTTTGTAAGTATGTTTTACACACTCCGAATTATGTAAAGGGTTAAAGAAATACAACTAAAATTCAGAAGTATATGACATACATTCACTCAATAAATAAACTTATCATGTGCCTCTTATGTGCGAGTTTTGAAAACACACACACAAAAGATGTAGTTCCTGATTTAAATTGCTCCCTGAGAACTTGGACCCAAATGAAACAATGGCCCCACTTACGGCTGCACAAGACATTCATTTCTTTTTATGTCAAGGAGAGAAGACTTCTGCCTGATCCTCATATAGTATCAGACCAAAAAATTCTAGGAAATTATTGCCAGGAACAGATAAACCAGCAGGCAGTAAAAACACAAGGGAATGACAGGATTCTCCTAAAAGTTTAGAAGAGTCTACCTGGGCTTGGAAAGATACAGTCGGCACCAACAAAGCCATATGGAAAATGATGAGCAAAATCTGGGCAGGACCCTCAGTTCCAACTGTGTCCAATCTGTGGCCCATATACAAACCTGTCATAAACCCAGTTCTACCCATGGCTTAGAGACCAAAGTACAGAATCTTATTTCTTCTGTCTCAAAGTCATGGAACAGGTCAAGGTAAGTGAAAATGGAGATATGACCTTCATTATTTACTCAGTCCTTCCTGGTTATCTGTGTAGCTCACACAGGAGAAAACAAGGCTGAAGAGCTTTAGGGTGCAGATCTGACCCCAAAGGCATTCTCCTAGAAGCCTGGAGGTGCATCAGAAGCTTGGAGGTTAGGAGAAGGAAGAAAGGGGTGGGGTGTGCAGAGAGCACTGATGTCTTGAGTTTTGGAACCAGAAGGCAAGGAGCCAGACACAAAATGGTTAAAGAACAGCTCATTTTAAATATAAAATACTACAGACTCAAGGTATTTTATGAGCTAAATGCAGTTAAGAAAAGCAGATTTGGTGCTGTACTAAATGTTTTAATTTTTTTATATGATCCACATTACAGCTTGAAATTTCTTGTACCTCCAAGGCATAGTCTTTTATGGCTTGGGAGATAAAAGATTTACATTTAAATCATGCTTTCCCATGTCACATTGTAACAATAGCATTTTGAGTTCTACTGTTCACCCAAAGGTCAGAACGCCTTCTTTTTTTTAAGTCTACATATGCTACAACCTTAGCCAAGTGAGCAAATCCTTTTAGCCTTGCATATCTAAATATTATTTATAGTTTATGTAAAATGCAATCCAAGTGCCAAGAGTTTCACAACAAAATGAAAACAGGAAAGTGTTACCCCAGGGCTGTTGTGAATTGAAAAGACATTTCGTAGTTTAAAACCCCCCTAAAAATATTTTTTTCTGTTAAAGGCTCTCATCTTTTTTTTAGCCACAGGGACCACCAGGTGACTGGTGACTGTATTCTAGGCTAATAAGCTCTCCCAAGAGACTTGGAATTAACAACCAGATGCCAAGACCTTTTTGTCTCTCACTATTGTCTTGAAATTGATTGGTTGCCTTATCCTGAATTTTTTCTTTACTCTCTTTTCCTGCCATATAGAGAATGGTAAGGGGAAAAAAGAATCTCCTTACAACATGGTACCTATAATTAACAATAGTGCATTAGATACTTAAAAATTTTAAGAGGCTATATCTCATGTTAAGTGTCTTTACAACAATTTAAAAGAGTCATCTCAGCATTATTCAGAAATGGGACCATGGGCTGTCTTGTTACTGTCATTAACATCATTGCAAAGTCCATCTACCATATTGTTCAGAAAGCTACAAGTTAGGAGGCAGGCTGGGATTCATGACTTACAATCACATGTCATTGCATTCAAGGACCATTGAGGGCAAAGCTTACAGGCAAACAAATTGACTTTGACTTGTACCCTATAATTGCAAAATCACACTTATAAGACAAAAAGTGGAAGATAGCTTACTTCTGATTCTGAATCTTTGGTAGAGTGTAAATTAGGAGCATGTATCCTTTATTTTTCACTACACACAAACTCTCTCTTAATCACCTGCAAGTGGAGAGCAGATAGAAGGAGGGTATGTTTTAGAAAGAGTGAGAAATGAAGGGTGGAATGAGAACCCAAGCATTTTAATTGAAAGAGTAAAAACAAAGACAAGACAAACAAAACAAAAAGTAAAGAAGAGTCATTTAAAAATTGCATTATTTATGCTTCATTAGCCTTGTGCTTATTATCTCTTAATAAATAAGAGTTGATGAGAGTTTTCTTTTTAACTATGGGAGAGCATTGCTGCTTTAATTAACACAGAGTGTATCAAATTCCTCCAGTTCTAGGTGTTCTTACAATAAAAACTGCAAATGAGACATAGTTCATTTCTTGGGTTTCAGTGAAATGTGGTACCAGAGGGAGTCCATTACTACACAAAGTTAGAATTTGACCCATAACAGTTACTCCAACCTCTCTTTTGCTCTAACATCTTCCAGCTAAATGATTTTTTTTAGAAAAAAATCTGTTAAGCTGGAAAAGGAAACAGCTTTGTCTACTTTGGACAATCAGTGATACAGCACTTCATCTGAAAGGAATGTGGAGGGAATACTTAAACTGCAATGTTTTCACAGGCAAAGAGCTTCACAAGGACCCATAAAATCAAGGCTGTATTGATACCCAGACTTTTCAGAATCTAGAATAGCTCAGTGAAATTATTCTTTAATAACTGGTTCTGGTTGGTCATCACTTCATAGTGTAATCTCCTCAAATCACTATCCTTTCAGATGAAAGTTTTATTTATTTAGAGTTGCACAGTGTTACCTGTGGACAGCCATAGACCTACCATGAACTTGAAGTATTTTGCCTTCAGTACTGCTTGACCTTCTCCACGCCACACTGTTCCCTGTCCTTTATCTTACCTGCCCCACTATCCTAACCAAACGTCTGGTATTCTGAGGACTCTGCTTTTTCTTTCCCAAAATGTATTCTCAAGAAGGCACTTTACATGTCATTTGCACCTGAGTGTAGAATTAAACTATTTTCTACCCTCTGTTGTTTTGTATTTTTTATGTTCCTTAATTTAATTTTCTAAAGGCATTGAGGCATGAGTGAGTAGTTAGTAGAAATATTTTAGCCATTCAAAACAAGAAGACTTGGTGGTACATGGAAATCATATCAATAGGTAGCTTACTCATTCTAGCCTGAACTCCTCAGAATAACAATTTTTTATATTTTGTGGAATCACAAAAACCTAAGAAACAGCTGTGCTATTTATCTAGCTCTGAATTGTTTAAGAGATGCCATTTATTTGAGAATATGAGTGACAAGTATTTTCCTGGTGACCAAGGACAGATTCCCCACATTATCAGAGTGCACAGATATTGCACAATACCTATCAGAACTATGAGTATTCCCAGGGTAAAACAGGACAAGAAGACATGGGTTATTTTTGTCTATTTAGCATTCCTTTGGTGTTCAGCCTCTTTCAGTCCATGACTACATTTAGGGGAAGGCATATGACCCAGGGTTGTAACTCTGCTTATTCCATCTCTCTGATACAAAGAGATAGGTCTCTGAAAGATCATTTGGCCCAAATTGACCAATGAGAGTCATCTACTAGGATTTAGTTGTCTCTTCTAAAAGACACTATCTTTTGCTTTAATTGATGATGGAAGTTTAGAGCCACCTGCAACCATCTCATCAGGAAAGGGTGCTAAACACAAAGCCAACACAAAGCAAAACAGAACTGAGAGATAGGGAGACATGGGTGTCTTAGTGATGTTGTTTCAGCCTTTGGAAATAGTTGGGCTTGAACTCAGCCACACCTCTGGGCTCTTCAATACATTCTAATCTTAAATTCATGTGAGTTGGGTTTTTATCATTTGTGACCAAAGAAGTATTGCTTAACCAGGGGCATCACCAGGGAACCCATCCATGAAGATGCCAAACAACTGATTACAGCTAGGGACACAGAACAGATACAATTTCTGAAGCCAAACTCAAGGTGACATTGATGTTTCCCTTTGCTGAATGTCTGCCTTATGACAGATGATTGTAATGTTACAGACACATGCCCTCTTACACCCCATCTCCGGCTCTTCACTGATAGGTGATTCCTGATTGACAGTAGGAACATATTTCTAGAGTGGACCGGCAAAGTGGAATTTGACACCAAGCTATTTTTTCTCCCTGGTAATTTAATAGCGCCTGATTGAGCTGGTTCCTCTTTGTTAAATGTCATTCAAAAATCACCCAATTGTTGGTCCACCATTGCTCCACTGTTGATGAGATTGCCATGTGGGCTGGAATCAAAGCCTTGCTGAAATTTGTCTATTTTACATCTGTTCCTGGCTGAGAGCTTAATGAGATGCATGGCATAATGAGATGTGTGTCTGGAGTGTGTAATGAGATTCTTGATTCAAGTGTCTAATGAAGCCTATAGCCTAATGAAATGTATGGCATAATGAGATGCATGCCTTGAATGTATAGTACAGATTTGAAAGTTTTTTTAGAAAATATCATTAGGCTTATAAAACTTTCCCCAACCTGCATAAGCCCCACCCACTTCTCTTTGGGACTTTTTAGCTTGTAATTTCAATACCATTGTCATTGTCACCATGGGTACTTCCCAATTCAAAGCTAAGAGAACATAAGCACTGGCCCTCACCAAATGTGATAGGTAGTCTGAAAACCTTCTTCTTGAGGAAAGAATATAATATCATTATTTCTTTCCATTCATTTGTTTTTCAGTGTAACTAACTATATCAATGAGGTTTTACCTAACAACAACAACAACAACAACAAAAGAAACCCACAAAAAACAAAAAACAGAAAACAAAACCCACCCTAAAACTTGTGGCTTAAAACAATAAGAACATATCACAAAACAATAAGAATGTATCACGGCCCCTGAATCTGTGAGTCAAGTGAGTAGTTCTGGATTTGCAATCAGCTGAAGGTCAAGTAGAGCCTCTGTTGATCTTGGCTAGGCTCTCTCACATCTTTGGAGGTCAGCTGCCTATAGATTAGGAAGATGTTGGTTGGGGCTGTCGGAATCTCCTTGATTTGGTTTCTGATCCTCTAGCCAAATATCCATGGTTTAAACTAAAGCCAGAGTCAGGAGACCAAGAGGAAGAGGGGGAGCCTCATGAGACCGAGGCTCCAACTGTCACATTCTTACTTCAAACAGATTCATTTGGGACAAAGCAAGTCACAGGCCAGATAAGAATCAAGAAATGGGGAAATAGATTTAATCTCATGATGCGAGGAAGAGACTAGTCACATTGATACAAAGAGCATAAACACAGGGAGGAGGGAAGCCTCTTTGCACTTTGCCTACCAACTATAAGGTAATGAAGAACATATTTGCACACTGTCTTCTTCTTTCCATCCCTCCACCACTAACAAAAATCTTTTTGTAGGGGGATATTTATGAAAAATTGGCTTTTCTATGAATGTGAGAAGTTATCCAAAAGGTAGTGATATTAATTATGAATGTTCTAAAAGCCATTCAAAGCATCGCATTGAAAACTTGGGTCCTGTGGGTTCTGTGGGTTGACAGTGAATGCTCTCAGCAAATAAATTAGGTGAAGTACTATCTACCCAGAAGCAAGCAAACAAAAATACTAATAAGAATTATCTGTATTTTTTACTTTAATATTTGGAAAATAATTGATAGTGAACAAGATTAGGACTCTACCTCATCTTTGAATGAAAATCTAATGGAGATTGTTTCTAGTCTTTCATGAATTTGCTTTAAGAGTATTAAAAATTGTGTTCTGCCAAGAACTACTGGTGATTAACCCCAGGCATCAGGTGTATGTTACATGAAATGGCCCGAAATTTTTTGAAGAACTGTGGAGAGTTTTTGCAGTGTGTGTTTCATTTGCAATAGCCCCTTGGATGAAAACCAGGTCACTCCTTTGAAAATTTATAGGGACTAGTCTATCCAGCAGTTTAATAGGCAGTCTGAATTTTTAAAATATAAAAACATACCCTAGCCAAGGTTTTATCTCCTTCTCATCTCCCAGATTGAATATCCATTATCTCTCAAGATGCCATTACCCTCAGATGCCTCAGATTTATTTGTCTAGCTATTTCATAGAATAAAGGCCTGATAGGGTCCTCTTTAAATACACATTCTAACCACATTTTAGAAACCAGCAGTTGGTCCCATCATTTCCCTATCTTAAGATTATGCTTTTCTATTGCATGGGGATCATAAATTTCAGTCCCATGTGCATTTTACAATTATGGAAAGAAATAAATCAAACAAAATACCCAAAGATCAGAATTTTTTTACAATTTATTTTCCAGCCGTGCTTTCCTACCCATGGGATAGTTGACTTAGGTACATACATATGCATCTCTGGGCTTGTGTTCAATACAAGTTTGTTTATGTATTGATCCATTGATTCATTGATTATTTCCATTCAAAATCTGTCATCAATCTAATTAACCTGTTCAGCCAACTCTTATCCTAGCTTTACTTGCTTAATATTTTTATAAATCTCTTTATGTACCATGAAACGATTAGATATGATAATTTTTTTTCTGAAATGGATAGAATTTAAATTTCTCTGTGTTGTTTCTCTGTGTTCCACTGACTGTACCTGCCACCGTGTATTAGTGGCTCTAAACACAAATTGTGCTCTCTCATGCAAAATGAATACGCTAAATGACAGTGAGTAGATGTGGTTTTATTTTTGTAAAGGTCTATTCAATTCTAGAAAGTTATCTGAAATATATTAAGGTCTGTCTTACCTAAGTGAACTGATCCAAATTCATAAGATTGCTACCCAATCTCCACTTCACTGTGTGCAGTGCTGTGCCACATGTTTAGTTACGTATATTCCCCCAAAGTAATCCATTTCATTTATGTGAGTAGCCAAACACGTATTATTTACTCTTTGTGTAATTTTTGGTAAAGATCAGGGACAGTCTGTGGGCAGCTTGAGGGATGTGCACAGAAGCAGCAGAGTTGGCAAGAGTTTAGGCAAGTGGAGTAATAGGTAGTTTAGGCAGGTGGAGTAAGAGGTAAGCTCTGGAAAGGACTGGACTTCAGTTCCAGGGAAGCTGGTGGACTTTAGCCACAGAAAAGGGAGCATGCATACTAAACCAGAATTTCCCAAAATGAAATCTTCTCATCACCTGCTGCAGAGTTACCTGAAAAGCCTGATAGAATATCATAAATGTATATTTTATCAAGGTCTCCAATAATGCATGTGCATTTGAAAATTGAGAACCAGTGTACTAGACTTTGAACATTTCTAGTGTATGGTCTATGCATAATCCTCATTATATTCCCAGTGTCTGGCAGCTTGTACATAATTATTGAATGAAGAAAGGAATAATTGAACAGACAAAATATATTGATACTGATGTCAGTACCCTACAATCTGTTAGTGATCCGACTCCAGGTTAGAAATGCATGCAAGAATGCAAGACAAGTCCATGTGGGATGTCACCAACAAGAGGGAGTCTGATACTGAGCCAAACGCTATTTACATTGGTGACTTCTCATGTCCTACCTGTTTCTTCCTATGCTCGCCCTTCTTTAGAAAACAAAGGTCATTCCATGATCTAGTTTCATCTGTGGTCTCAGTGTGTGAATGCTTCTGAGTCCACATAGAAGAATCTTCCCAGCTTCAAAATTCAAGTAAGGTGAAAGACCAAGTCGGCATTGTCACTGACTAAAAAAAAAATAATAAACACAGTCATCAATTTGAAGAGCTGAAGTTTATAATTTTAGATGGGGTTGAGGGACATGTGTGCATCTGGGGTGGAAGCACAATCATGTTTAGTTTTTATGTCCAGAGGCTCACTAAGGTGTTTTTCCTAAACAATTACCTGTCTCCCTTAAGTCACATGTTATTGCAGTAAATGTTTATTTTAAAAGCAAGCATTTTATTCCAAACTATATATATATATTTCTCTATTTAATTTACTTACAACTCTTAATCTTGTCTTACACTATTCTTGAGGATACTCTATTCTTGTTTTCGAATAATTACAAGTGACTATCATTCTAAACCAGAGTTTGTCACAGCTTATCTTTCTTATGCTTGATCCTATTCCCCCACCCCCCGCCCCCATTGGGCTTCCTGCCACAGCATTGGTGTCCCAACATTCAAAACTCACAGATGGTTAGAATTGGAAAATCCTATGAAACCACCTTATAACAACTCTATTATTCCACATCAGGAAACATTGGCCCAGGAGGTTAAATTCTCCATCTCAAATTTCACTGTGCCTCACCACTGATCTTATTCCATGCTTTCTCATCAACTCAGTTATGATATCAATAGATTTTACATATACAATAAGTAACTGTTTTAAACATTGTTTTATTCTTTAGTGACACTGACTCATCCTTTAATAGTCATAGAAATAGAGTAAAGCCCATATTTAAACCTGGAAATATCTACGTAAATCAGCTCACTGATAAGACTTTGAGTATGATAACAAAATAATCAGTCTAGATATGAGACAACACAGGCTATTTTCATATGCCGTTTGCTTTTATAAGTTGATCCACCTCAAAAAAAAAAAAATATCATAGAAACAGTTCCTAAAGTCAAGCTAAGACCAAATTGTGATTTGGGGTTAAACTTTCAGGTGACAGCGGGGAGCTGCTTCTCCGTTGTTTAAAATAGCAGTTTACAGCAGGAGTTTACAATTTCTCAGAGAGGGTCTTATCAATGTAAATGTCAGGGAATTTGTTGGCTCCATTTCTTGCTTTTAACAAACATATGGATCACATTTCCCTCGTCCATGCAAATACAAGATTGTATATTTTAATTCATCTGAAGCTTTACTGTGGAGTCTATAAATATTATATAACAAATCTGAGCAATACTACTTCCTTGTGCATTCAGGATACGTCTCTGTGATCACTATAATCAACCTAATTGGCCAAGACTCTCTAAGTGAAGGCAATAACATTTGTTTACTTCATTGTAGGAATGTGCTCTCAGCCTGGTACCACCACATTTAAATTAGTTTTTATCCAAAACAGAGAGAAATGCACCCTTCAGTCAACACATTCTGTTAATTTGAATGTGTTTAAATTAACTGTGTGCATGCCTGTAGGGAAGGCTGAGAAGCTCTGTTCTTTGTCCTCTTATGAGAGGACTTGGTGACATTCAGACCTTTTCTTTCTTTCCTATTCTTCAGTGTTTGGAGGAGTGGAATTCCTCTGTTCTCTGTGGTGGCCGGTCATATGCCCAAAGCCACCCCAGTAACTACATTCCTGGTTGCAAAAGGAGAAAGCAAAATGACCTCTGTTGAGTGTTGTAATAAATACATATTGGAAGAATGCAAAATTTTGAGGAGAGGGGATGGAGATTGACATAGTTAGATAAGTCAAATCCAGATGAGGATAGAGTCATACCTTTTTTGTAGGAACCCCATACAGTCATATATGCTCCTTTCTCTTGCAGAATTAACCTCTCAACACCAAATGTTTCCTTCAGAATCATCATGCTTTTGAGATAGAGTATGTGGCAGGAAAGGCTGTAACCAATAAGGCTAGAGGGACTGTCAAAGAGATAGTAAGACCAACCCCCAATGGATTTATGGCTTAGAACCAGCAAAAGACCAGCTCAATCCCACAGGGTGACTGATTTCACCTTAAAGTAACCCCTAGACTCATTATATGCTCATTGTAATACGTAGGCATACTAAACGACACACCCCACATTGCCATGATCAGAAACTAAAAGCCCTTATAAGGAGACAAAATGGCTAATGGCGCTCTAATGAGAAGTTGCCACCTCTTTCCTGAAAAAATCCTGAATATTCATATTCCCCCCTGTATTAAATACCCTGGATTAAATGGGCCTTAATTTAATAAAAAAAAAAACAACAAAAAAAAAACCACACACACAAAAAAAACACAAAACAAAACTAGAGTCCCATTAGGGAGGGGCTGCTCTGCCTGAGGAGTAGCCTTCTCTCTGTCTCACTGCTTCACTAATAAACTCTCTTTCACTTTAAAGTCTATGCTAGCTTTGGTTTGAATTCTTTCCTGTGTGATGCCAAGAACTCACAGTGGGTCACAAACCTTTGGGTACCCATACCCTCCAAATGGCTGCATCACTTTGACCCCCAAAGACATTACCCATTCCATTCCCCACCTTTTTCTTTGCCTTTTGTTTTGTAACCCTTTTCCAGGTTTACATTCTACATGCAGTCCTCACATACTGAATGCAGGGTGGCAGCTCCAGGTAGCAAATGTGGAGAGAAAAGGGATTTGTGTGTGTGTGTGTGTGTGTGTGTGTGTGTGTGTGTGTGTGTGTGTGTTGTGGGGAGGGGGGTTAAATAGTGTCTCATAACTGGAGCTACTTCTTGTGGAAACATCTATGTGCCATGTAAAGCACATGTATATTATTATTATGAGCCTTCATGTTTGAGCAAAATTATTTCATTATAAGACATTTTAGGAAGAGGGCCATTTCTCCATCAAGGAAATAAAGCCAGCCTGGCAGAAGGGACAAAGAGGGATTCACAGATTTCCCTGTCCTGGGCCTCTTTTTTGAGGTGGCCAAGTTGCCAATAGATGGGAATCCAGGCACGACCACACTGAGAGCAAGAGAGATAAACAGGTGATGTCTCCAGCCCATGTTAAAAATACTCCATGAAACACACTTACACAAGTCAGCAAAATTAATCAAAGTTACCTCATTGCTTTCATATGCATTCTTCAGGAAACATTTTATATTTTTGTCATGTTATGCCCTCAAAAACAACCTCCTGGTGCTCATATTTCACTTTTATAATTTTGCAGGAAAGGCCAAAGAATGTGGTGTGCAAGTAGCCATTTGGGTACATTTTAAAGGAAGCCAGCAATCTCATGGCTGTCCCTCCAGTCCCTGCTTCACATAGGGCTAGCACAAAATGAGCACACCTTAAATGTGTCCTGAATATGAAAGTCATCAACCATGGCTTGCTGCTGGTCCTCTCTGAAAATGTTAACTACCAAAGAAAGTGTTTTTAAGCAACAATAATAAACTGTGGTTGTCTAGGTCACCCCACTCTGAGAGGTATGATCTCATAGGGACAATAAAACAACAGCAACTCTTTGTGGTAGACCCTTAGCACAACATCTTAAATGCCACTCACCTTCTTGTCATTTTCATGACACGTGATTGCAAATAATCATAGCTTACTTTCTTTCTTTTCTTTTTTTTAACCCTCTCCCCAAGATATTTTTCCATTGATTTTTAGAGAGAGTAGAAGGGAAGGGTAGGACAGACAGAGGGAAACATTGATGTGGGAGAAACACATTGATTGGTTGCCTCCCACAGAAGCCCTGACCAGGGCCTGCAACTGAGGTATGCACATGCCCTTGACTGGAATCAAACCCCAGACCCTTCAGTCCATGGGCCTATGCTCTATCCACTGAGCCAAATCGGCAAAGTTCACAGCTTACCTTTCTTCTCAGAGGATTTGTTTTGTTCTCCAGCATGGTCTGTTTTGGTAACTTTTGATGCCCTGGTATATTTCTTGTCAATTGCTCACATTCTCCCTGGATGCCTGATTTTTATTCTGTGAGTCTTTCCCAATTTTTATGATAGGAAACCAACAGAAACTTGTTCAAACAAACCCAGAAATATATTGATCCATGAACCTGGCGTGTGTATGGGTGAATGTGCCTTCAGGTATAATTGGATCCAGGGGTTTACAAATGTCATCAGGGCCCAGTGGCCTTCTCCCTCATTAACACTTTCTCTTTAAACACGGTCATGGATGGCAACTGACAGCTCCCGACTCATCTCTTTTCAGCTTTATCGGTTTTAGAAAAAACAGATTTTTGAATGGCTCATACAGAAATATTCTGTTGAGGATTCTAGCAAGTCTCATTGTGTCACATGCCCATTATCCACTAATTATTTTGTTTGAGTCATATGTACTCTGACTGGGTCAGTCAATTGCTGTTGTTTCAAGGAGTGGGCTTGTTCCACCTGACCCACACAGAATGGGTTTCCTTCAGGAAAGAGGAATTATATTAGTGAAATAGGAGGAAAAATGGTATCAAAGAGGCCAAATATGTTTCCACAACCATATTACTCTGATGATATTCTTTGATGCTTTTGAAGTGAAATGAGGTACTGAAATGAAATGAAATAAAATGTACTTTTCCTGTAAAAGCTTTGTTTTATTTCACTAGTGATAGATGTGAAATTTTTAGAGACATGGATATTATGGCTCATTTTCTGTAGCACATCTCCCAGATGCTCTGACATGAATGAGTCTCTGAGCTAGAGGACAATCTTGGAATGTGAGTACACCACACTGGACTCAACAATCACATCCTAACTGCTGCCTGTGTTTTGACTTTTTGCACTTCAAGGTTGCATTGCTCAACATGAACCCCTTCTCTCCAGATAGGTACCCGGGGAGGCCCTGGTGATTAAGAAACCTGTCCCTGGAGACTGGCTGTCAACATCAGTGTGTTGTGTCCATTCATCAATCCATCTATGGATGTCTTAGGTGTTCTTTAGCAGATAGACTGAATCTGTACTCTCTGCTCAAAAGTCACCTGCTCAGGTAGCCTTTCCTTGACTTGACTTCAAATAGCATCCTACCCTACTCACTTTCTAAAAACCTGTTCTGAAATTATTCTACCTGAAATTATGTCACCTATGTTGGTTTACTTAATAATTTACTATTTCCATCACTACAATATAAAGACCAGAAGGCAGGGAATTTTTTCCCTCTTGTTCTCTGCTGCATCCCTGTGCCTAGAATAGTGTCTGGCTCATCTCAGTCATTCAATAACTATTTATTGGGTGTGTCAAGAAATAGATGAACAAGCAAACAAAATTATAGCAGCTACAGATGTTAGGCCATAATTCTCATACCCTCATTACGCACAAGCATAAATACATACTCAGGAAAAAATGCAACTGGAAAAAATTTAATGCATGAATAAACATGCTGGTAAAAGATCTCAGACCATGCCTTGCACTTTGCATCATGTTAGTAGTCTTGCATCTTCCCTTAATTTCCCTCTGCTTCACTTATGGGTTTTCAATTATTTATCTAGAATGATGACTAAGCAGATGGGGTTACATAAGAAGTAAAATAGCATATTTTGATGCGATTTTGGTAAGTAAAGACAGAGAAAACTGGTCAGTTAAACTGCATAGAACATTTCTATTAATTATTTTTAATTTTATAAAGCAACAGCCTTAACACCCCTTTAAAAATAAACCAGAAATGTGATTTTCTCTCTTTTATTTGCCCATTCTCATTTTCTTTTACTGTCAATATTTTTGTTTTCTCTCTTTAAGAAGTTTTGCTTTTAGATTTGAACTCTTTGCTGCAACACAGTGAAAGGCCGTGCCATCCATTAGCTGTTTCCCACAAATATGGAACAATTAAAATCAAGAAGGCTGGTTTTGTAATTCATCTCTCACCTATTTCTCCAGCTCCTTTGTCTTTGGAGTGCCTGCAGCAGTGGGCAGGGCAGAGTCAGGCAGAACCAGTAGCCTGTTTTGGAGACTCTGCTACCCCTCAAGTGCAGTGGGAATTCCTTTCTGCTTGAGTGAAATGTCTAGTCTATAAAACCGGTTAGTAAAACACACTGTAATTTGGGATTTGGTAATACCGGCTTCATTTTGACAGAACCCAGGCTGACCCACAACATTACATCATGAACAGATGTGAATTCTAGCGGGTGGAATGATTAAAAACTCGTTCAGAAAGAAGAAAACTGAGTCATAGAAGGTCTTCATTCTTTTGTAGATTGCACACTGGAAGCCATGTTTAACCCTATTTACTCCATGTGGCATTTACTTCCAAGTGGCAGTGACCTTGGAATCACCTTTGGCTCTCTTGATATGAGGAGGGTCTGATAACATGTACAAACTGAAGCTTTGAATAATATGCTTTACATGTAATTAAGACTTTGATACTTTTACATTTAAATATGCAAGAATGCTTATAGCTTAATGATTCAGGGCAAGTCAATCAAGAAACTTATTCTTCAGTTGTTTTCATCTGAAGAACAGAAACAGTAATACCTTAAGTGTGTTTTTATTGGAACAGAAACAATATATTAGGTATGATGTTATTGTGAAGACCAAAAGGGCAATGACTGTATGAAAGTACTTTTCAAACTATAAAGTACTATAAAATATTACCAGTAGTTACTATTAACAGCTATGGGCAGGTTTAAATAATGGCAGTGACTATTATATAAAAAGTATTGCTAGGATGTTTTTAAAGGACTATGCCATGCTTTGGATTTTTGATAGAGATTTTCTATATTCATATCTGTGTCTCACTTTAAATATAAATTGATTATTTAATTACTTGAAAAACAACTACCATTCAGTTGTTAGAATAGAGATAAAGTATAGATGAGTATTAATAATATCTATCTATCTATATACATACATATTTATATATTTAATGACATAATTTTGGGTATATACTAGATGTTAGCCGATGTGAATATTAACTTATGTAAATCTTTACTAAGGTTTAGGTCAAATAATTTAAATAGAATCCTCTTAAAATAAAATTCTGTTTTCTTGAAAAATAAGTAAATCTCGTGCCAGGACAGATTATTAAACTGTTGTTCTGATGACACTCTACTTGGTTATTTGCAAGGTAAAGTGTATCCAAACAGGAATGATCCCTACTCAGATAACATTATGGAAGGTGACATTTATTATCTTCCAAGATGGTAACCAAGACGGTGAATAAATACAGATTTGTATCCATCTAGTTTAGGAACCTATTACCCAAAGAAGTTCCTTGAAGTCAGAACATTTATGAACTGTAAGTAATTCTACATAGAGTCAATCATTCAGCAAATGTGTCAGGCACTCTTCTGAGTATGGAGGCACAATGGAAGATGAGGCAGACATCGGTCCTGACTTCATGAAAATTGTATTCCAATTGGGGAGAGAAAAAATACACAAATATTTACAAAATGTAGCTGTAATTTTCTAGGCTTCAGTTTGCCATCAAGTGACCAACTGGGATGATAGTCAGAAGAGGGAACTATTCAGGGCAGTGGTGACTTTGCAGGACAACAAGAGGTCAAAGGACACAGGCTCTTGGAGATGTAGGTCATTGGCTTTAAATATTGTTGTGATTCTTTTCAATTAATTCTTCTTCTGACTCTGTAAGCTTTATGAGCTAAACAGACAACAACTGGCAAGTAGACATCACAGCAATAGAGTCTGAGATCATCTACTCAGACTTTGTTCCTGTGACTTTGATGGAACTCTCAAGATGATGTATGTATATCCTTGCTTGAGGGTAGTTCTTCCATCATTGTCCTTGTTCTGTGCCCTCTTCTATTCCACTACTACATCCAAACAGGGTTAGGGTTCTACACGGAGTCATACTGGCCAGTGCCAGTCAGGCCACTCCTTGCTGCTGCTGATAATGATAATAGGTAACTTTATTGTATTGCTTATGATGCCCAGTAGGTAATTCTTAAACATGTTAGATAAATAATGCATATTATATTATATATATATATATATAAAGAGATAATATGCAAATTGTCTGGGATGCCGTAATGTCACGACCGCTCAGGAGGAGGCTGCGCATGAAGGTGGGTGGGAGGGGACTGCGTGGGAGGTGAGGCAAGCCATGGATGCTGGGGCAGCTTGAACAAGCCCAGAGCAGAGACAGACAGGGAGGCCTGTCAGTGCTGGCCGCGGCAGCTTGAGCAGGCCCAGAGCGGAGGCAGACCGGGGACCTGCCAGTGCCCACAGTGGCCCAGAGTGGAGACAGGGGGGCCTGCCAGCCGCCGCGCACCAGCAGCCCCGCCTCTGCACGTGAACTGCAGAGGAAACACCTTTTCTGACCGCTCATTGGTTAAGCTCCTGGTATACCACTCGCAGTGTTCTTGGTAACTTGGGTAATAAGAATCCAAGAAGGTGATCTAGGGTTTTTTCACCTCACTCCTGGAGGAAAAAATGAAGGTCCACTGCTGGAGGGGCTAAGAAATGTCATATCCTGCCCTAGCCAGTTTGCCTCAGTGAATAGAGCCTCATCCTGCAGACCGCAGGGTCCAGGTTCGATTCTGATCAAGGGCATGTACCTAGGTTGCAGGCTCCTCCCTGGCTAGGGCACAGGTCAGGGCTCATGCAGGAGCCTACCAATCAAAGTGTCCCTCTCACATTGATTTTTCTCTCTGTCTTTCCCTCTCTCTTCCACACTCTCTAAAAATCAATGAAAAAATATCCTCAGTTGAGGATAAAAAAAAATAAGAAAGAAATATCATAGCCTATGAAAGAGACATCTTGAAAATTCCTAAAGAAAGTTGTCATTTTTTTCATGGTGAAGGGACTGGAGTCTGTGTTGATGAAAACACCTTGGTGGCTGTGGCAGCCAGCAGTGGCAGCAGCAGCAGGGTGATGGGGGTGGTGCCTTCCCCTGATCAGCCCGGTCGCCTCCTGCAGAGAGAGGCCAGACTGCGGCTGTCAGTAGGACATCCCCTGAGGGCTCCCGGGCTATGAGAGGGGCAGGCTGGGCTGAATTTTGTGCACTGGGCCTCTAGTGCATATTATAAAGGGCATTTTAAGTCTCAATGTGGAAATTAGCTCAAAGTTTAGCCTTCATAATGAAGTCCGCATCAAAGCTACTTCTGTCACAGCACATATTTCTGGTTTTACCTGTAACCACATAGGAATTCCTCCTAAGGTTTCAGCAATGGCATTAAGATATGTGTCCTCCTCCTATAGTATCAAAACCAGATACAATAGTCCCCTTTATCTAAGGGAATATATTCCCAAATTGCCGGTGGCTGCCTGAAACTGTGGAGAGTACCTAACACTATATATAAATTCTGCTTTATTTCCTATACATACATACTTGTGATAAAGCATAATTTATGAATTAGACATAGTAAGACATTCATAATAATAACTAATGATAAAATAGAATAATTATAAAAATATACTGTAATAAATTATGTGGTCTCTTTCTTTCAAAATACCTTATTGCATTCTACTTGCCTTCTGCTCGTGATGATGGAGATGATACAATGACTAGTGATAAGATGAATGACACAGGCATTGTGATGTAGCACTGGGCTGCGCTAAGGGTAACTTGAACACAAGCACTGTTATACCGTAAGGGGCAATCTCATAACTGAGGTGGTTACTAAATGACTAACAGGTGGTAGAGGAGTAATGTATACAGCATGGAGACACTGGGCACAGGTATGATTTATATTCTGGGAGGGACAGAGTGGGATGGTGAGCGATTTCATCATGCCACTGAGTCAGGCACAAAATTTAGAACTTATAAACTGTTTATTTATGGAATTTTCCATTTGATATTTTCTCAATGTAGTTGACCACAGGTAACTGAAACCATGAAAAGCAAAACTTTGAGTAAGGAGGGACTACTGTAAATCCTAGAATTTAAATAGGTTCCCTGTAACTTAATCTACGTTACATGCATTTCAGGAGTTTGAAGACTTGTTTAAAAAGTTATTAAGAAGCTAAGAGTATTGCTACTTAGCCAGGGGTGACTGTAAGATTATTATTTAAGAATACATTCCAATTTATAATATTATCCCCTTGTGTTACTTTTTACTATGGACAATAGTAGGGAAACTAGTATAATAAACTCTCATGTACCGATCAACTGGCTTCAACAATCATCATAGCCAGTTTTGTTTTAAGTATACCCTATACTTTTTTGGTGGGGTTTTTGGTAATCTTATATTGAGAAAATTAGTGACTAGTGATGTTTCCAGATTGTATAAGAACATGGGTAAACATGTCTGGATTGCTAATGTAGAAAAGCAGGGATTGGTAAAATTAGAGAAAGAACCCACAAGGAAAATAATATTTGAAGGTAGAGTTCATTAAAGAAGGCCATCAATTCTCTGCTAATAAATGGAGTTCATTTTCTATCATCTGAACTGTGGTTGCTTAAGTCTTACCCCATAGAATGTGGAGTAAGGATGCTGTGCTAGTTCTGCATCTAACAGGTTAAGAGCATTAGAAGCTTTCACTTTCTCCATCTTGCAACAATTAATCTTGGGTCGCTTCTTCTTGGAACCCAGCCAGGTGGATGTAAGAGTCCCAAGCCATATGGAGATACCCCAGTAGACAATCTCAGCTGAGTTCCCGACTGACAACCAACATTACCTGACCCCTATGGGATGGGCCATCTTGGAGTTTCCAGTCCAGTCAAGCTTCCATATGAGGTCACATAGAGTAGAGGAACCACCCAACTGAATCTAGTCAACCCACAGATTTATGAGAGAGGATAAAAAGGTCACTCTTTTAAACAATGAAGTTCTAGGGTCTAGGGTCACTTGTTCCATAGTAATAGATAATTGAAACAGAATTGATACAGGATGTATGATACTGCCATGACACAAAAAAATAGGTAATGTTGGCTTTAGAAATGGTGGCAAATGGAAGTTGGTGAAGGTAAGGACAACATGACAATTGTTTTTGCAAACTGGAGAAAAGAAGACTCAAGTTATGTATTGGCAGAGTAAATAGTGAAACTGTTGCCAGTGGTAACATGGAAGAAAGAAAAGGTAGATAATAAACTCATGCATCTGGCTAAGGCTATACCCATAAAGAATGTTCAAAGTTACTCATTCTGTTGGCCAAAGCACATTAGAAGGCCAGCCTGGATTCAAAGAGCGAAGAATGGATTTCACTTCTTATGAAAGGAATGGGAAATAATTTTTTTTTATTGTCTAAAGTTTTACATATGTCTTCTTTTTCCTGATTGACCCCCCCACCCCAGCCATTCCCACCTCGGCAAGCCCCCACCGCCCCAGTATCTGTGTCCTTTGGTTATGCTAATATGCATGCATACAAGTCCTTTGGTTGCTCTCGAAATCCCCCTCCCCTACTATTTGTCTCTAGATCGATCTATTCTTGTTCATCAAATTATGTTGATCACTATATTCCACATATGAGTGAGATCATGTGATATTTATCTTTCTCCGACTGATTTATTTCACTTAGCATAATGTTCTCCAGTTCCATCCATGTTGTTGCAAATGTTAAAAGTTCCTTCTTTTTTATAGCAGCATAGTATTCCATTGTGTAGATGTACCACAGTTTTTTAATCCACTCATCTGCTGATGGGCACTGAGGCTGTTTCCAAATCTTAGCTATGGTGAATTGTGCTGCTATGAACATCGGGGTGCATATATCCTTTCTGATTGGTGTTTCTGGTTTCTTGGGATATAGTCCCAGGAGTGGGATTACTGGGTCAAATGGGAGTTCCATTTTTAACTTTTTGGGGAAACTCCATACTATCTTCCACAGTGGCTGCACCAGTCTGCATTCCCACCAGCAGTGCAGGAGGGTTCCTTTTTCTCCACAACCTCACCAGCACTTGTCATTTGTTGATTTGTTGATGATTGCCATTCTGACAGGTGTGTGATGGTATCATTGTTGTTTTGATTTACATCTCTCAGATGATTAGTGACTTTGAGCATGTTTTCTTTCCTATGTATTTTGGCCTTCTGTATGTCCTCTTTCAAAAAGTGTCTATTTACATCCTTTGACCATTTTTTGATTGGATCGTTTATCTTCCTTTTGTTAAGTTGTATGAATTCTCTGTAAATTTTGGAGATTAAGCCCTTATCGGAAATATCATTGGCAAATATGTTCTCCCATACAGTGGGCTTTCTTGTTGTTTTGCTGATGGTTTTCTTTTGCTGTGCAGAAGCTTTTTATTTTGATGTAGTCCCATTTTTTAATTTTCTCTTTAAGTTTCCATTGCCCTAGGAGTTGTATCGGTGAAGATTCCACTTCTTATGAAAGGAATGGGAAATAATTTTTGACCTTTGTTAATCGATCATAAGGGAGGGTTGATATTTGAAAGGTATGTGTAATCCTAGTAGGTAGTGTGAGAGAGCTCAAAAATAATACTGAATTGTGACTTAAAAAACATATGGGGGAGAAAGCGGTAAATGTATAAAAACCCTTACACCTAGAATAGAATAACAGGCTGATTTAATCTTTAATTAAAAGGACTGGCCGATTCTGCAACCTGTCCTTCCATTCTTCTATTATCATTGAAAGTAATCAAGTGGGCCAGCCAGAATAATCACAGATATAAATAAGAGATTTGCTTCCACTAAGAGAGAACAAACCACTTTCATTGTTTTCTTGATGTTGAATTAAGCAGCTAGTCTGCTTTTTTCATTAAACAGAACTAAACCCCGCATCCACCTGATTACATGGCTCTGTTTTAAACAAAAGACTATCATTGTTGAGAGGTAGGCCGTTTCATTTTTATCACAGGAAGAGATGTTAAGGTATGTTAATGTCTTTAGAAATTATTTATCCCTGAAAATCTCCTGTGCATTACACTGAAGTAGACTGGGAATTAGGAGACATTAATCTGGAAGAAAAAGCAACAACTGCTGTCTTCTTCAATAACACAAGACCATGGTTATAGCCAAACCCCAAGTACCTAAATAGTTATGTCTTTTTGGTCTTTACAGATACTGATACTTAACAGATGTGTTTTATTAAATTGCTGTGTATGCCCTAAAGAAGGCCAACATACCTTTGCACACAGGTCTTATGTGTTCATGATCATCTGAAGGTTAATGAGGGGGTCCTGGGGAAAATTGGGAAGTTGGTGAAACTTACACTTAAACTTACTGGTCTCCTTTTTCCTGTCTCTTCCCTGGTTTCATAATAATTCTCTGCAGAGGGAAAGGTGAGGCCCTAGAAGTTAATGCTGGAGACCACATTCACAAGGGTCAGAGAAGGGAAGAGAAGGAGTGCAAGTGAGGTGGGAGAATAAGAATGAGGCATGAACTCTGAGAGTGCAGACAGGTGTGTGCCTGTGCATTGATCTCCTAAAGGAGAAGGATCAAGAACTTACTTCCCTCAGATCCATTTAATTCGGGGTAGTGAAGGTCCTCAATAGATACTCCAAGAATTTTCAATTTGCTCTCTCAGTTTTCAAAAACATAGTGAAACTGCAGAGTGAACAGAGGCTTTTAGCCAGTCTGTACCTCCAGAAAAGCAAGCTTCACAAAGATACAAATTGTAAAAGTTGGTAGAGAAGACGCACCATTAAATTGTCAAGTCAATTTTCCTAACCTTCACTCACTTCCACATAAAGATAAACCATCTTCCTATCAGAGGATTCTGGTGGGATTTTTCTGTCCAGCTCAGCTTGTATGTCTTGAGGTCCCCAGAATTTGAGGTCGCCATCGTGTCTCAGCCACACCAAGGCTCAGGACCTGGCAATGGATGTACATGAGCACAGGTCTTTCCATATAATTGTCTTCCTTCTTTCTGCAGACCCTCTATGATTTTCTCTACTCTATGTGCTTTTCTTTCTGTCAGTATTAAGATTCTGAGTGCAAGAAATCAGGACTAGCCTTGGTGGTCTCTCTACTTCATGTACAACAATAATAACAACTTGTGTTAGTCATTTCAACATTTCACCCAATTTTCCACCTGTAAATTGTGGGGTTTAGCCTTACCTGAAGAGCTAGCATCCTATGATTCTGTTACAGAAAATCTGAGTACTCCCAGGCTCCCAATTTTTCTTAACCATGGCCCAAAAGACTTGTGCAGAAGATCATGTGACTTCTTTCCAACAATGCACCCTTTGTTTTGTTTTGAACACAAAAGTAATTAATCTAGCTAAACAAAAGAACACAGTCTTTGGAGAAAAATTAAATTGAGTGTCTACACAGGAACTAGCTGGTGTTTCTACAACATTTTTTTTTTGTTTTTGTTTTTTATTCTGGGCAACACTACTAACAATACAAGAAAACACAGTAGAAAGTGAAGGTATGAGTCACTGAGTATGAATTTGTCCCCAATATACCACAGAAACACACATATCTATTATGAAGCAGCAGGAATGAACTAGACAAGAACTATTTGACTGGCTTTAAAATCCCTCACTTGTTACCTTGGGTTTTGTGGGGATATTGATGGTTTTGAGTCTAGCTAAGAAGATGTGGGAGAATTTGCTTTTTCATTTATAGAGCATGGTTAGCTCTCACAGTGAGAAAATGCGCTCCTTGATGAAATGTTCCCATTTGTTATCAGAACAACAAAAAACAGTGCCAAAATGATGAGTGAACACTGAAACTTAAGTGGGTAAGGAAGAAATATGATGCCAAACTTCCATGGTCTTGTGGGGATGAACTCAGGCAAGGCAGAAGTTCAGTTTAAAGTATGAACATAAATGTTTAGTCCAGTGCCCATCTGTTTGAGTAAGCATCAGTTTTCTTCCCCCAAATGCTTTTTCTTTGATATTATTATTATTAACATTTTCCTAGATTTCCAAGTTCAAATATGAATATTGCCTCAATATTTCTTCTATCCTCCCAGGCACCAGATCTGGGACTCTGTCTCTAAAATGCCCCTTCCATTCACTTCTTTCTTCCCGTTGCTTCCCCTCACTACCCTGACTGGGCCTGCATCAATAAACAAGGGGAGCTGATGTGCTCTGTCTTCCACAGGCTCATAGCCCTTCGCTCATATCTCTCCAAAATATTTATCAAATGTTGCCTTGCTTTGGTTTGGATTGTATTTTTGTATGTCCTACATACCATCCTGGATCATAAATAGATGCTAGACAATGTTTTCTTCATGTTCAGTTTTTCCATGGCATTTTAGCTCTGTACTTTGTTCATAATAGAGTCTCTATAAAGTTCATACATTGAATTATAAAGCTATTAAAGTATTTCTCCAGGTCTCTGCAGCCTATGGGGTATGGTGAGAGCAGTAGCAGGATTAAGAGTACAAATTTGAACAGTGGTAATAATGATAATACCAATAACAATTAAAACATTTATTGAGTGCTATGGATTCCAACCCTTATATTGCTCACAATCTCCCTTTACACTTTTGATAGATGATAGATAGATAGATAGATAGATAGATAGATAGATAGATAGATAATAGAATAATTTCATAATGTAAGAAGAAGCAAATAAGGGTGTTATTTGTTGTTTATACATATTTACATCATTTTACAGATTAGAAAATTCAGGAATGGAAAAGTTAAGAACCCTGTTCAAAATCATATAGCCCATAGGCATAAGTATTAAGTTCCAAAGAGTCAGAACACAGAGCCCTGAATAGATTATTCTGTGCCTCAGTCTCTCTGTCTCCTCTAGATCACAAAGGGCAAGCATGTCCTGGGCTATCCTCATGCTGTGTCTTCCTCTTGCTACTGCAAAATCCCTTTGGCTCCCTGGTCCTTGAACTAACTGCCTTGAAGCTATCTTAAGCATCCAAGGTCAGAGTCTATGATAGCCTGAAACAGTTCCCTTTCTTAAATTATGCCTGTTAGTCCAAGCGTATGGCCTGGGCCTTGTAGGTAACTGGGGGGATGGGCAGGAGAATTGAAATAACTCTGAGTGACTCAGGAGGTACCAGCAGGGCTTCTCCTGGAGCCAGACTTCTCTGTGAAGCTTATGTTTTGGTGGGCAGAGACTCCCAGTATACAATCAAATAAAGAACCAAATATCAAGTGGTGATCATGAAAATGGAAGCAGGATGAAGGAAAGGGAATGAGGGGCTGTTTTAGGGAGGTCAGGAAGGGACTCTCATAAAGTTCCAAGTAATACAAAGTAAGCATTTTAAGGGAACCTCCTGAATTTATGCACAGCCACAGATTAGAGTGTCATTTTTATTTCATTTGATGTTTGCTGTCTTAGAAAGAAGGGTCAATCATAGTAAAAATAGGACACATACACACACAGGTACAGACACATAGACACAGGCACACAAACACACACAAGGGATAAAAATTACCAGTTTAGGGATATTTTAAAAGTACAAAGCTAAAGGACAAATTCTGATATTAAATTTGAGGAAATCAGAGGCTTTACCACACCAGTGGGGAAAGGGGAGGGAAAGGAGCTCTCTCTCAGTACTCCTGTGACCGAGCCCTAGATGTCACCTGCTCTACCCACACCCAAAGACAGGCCTTCTCTACATCAGCAGTTTTATTATAATGTGGGTCTTAGCTGTAAAGCCCCTCAAAAGACATTTCAGGGATATATTTGAAAGCAAATTCCAGTCTATTATTAAAACACCTGCTCAATCATGAGATCATTCCTGGCATGAGGGATTATCAGCCAGAGAAAGAAATGACAGCACAGTTTATTAGTTGTCTCACAATTCAGTTTGGCGGAAACTAATCCCCTGCATTTCCTGTCAAATCATTATTAATAAAATTAATAAAAGTCTTGCAGTTTATATTTACAAAATTACACCAAACGCAACAGATTAATTTCTTACATGTCACCATTTTTGGAGCAAAGCAGGAAGATGGAATAAAATAGTGCATTTCTTTGAGCCATTCACTGCATTTTAGCCTCTGTCAATCATATTTCTATGACTATGTGGTCATTCAAGGGTAGGTGTCCATTTCAGGAAAGCTTAGCAATTACAGGCTCTGCTGACATGATACAAGAGACTCCAAACAGGCCTTGTTATTTACCTTAATACATCTTAGTCCCCCTTTGTATTGATTGTCTACAAGCCCCTGTAATGAAACAGAGAGGTCAAGCCCAGTAACGTGAGTGTCCTTGCCATTCTTTTCTGTGCACATTTAGTCCATTAGCAGAAACAGCTCAGTAGCATCAGTTTTAGGTCAATAGCTTTTAGAACATAGATTCTATACCACAAAAGAACTTTTCCCAGAGAAGCAGAGAGATGATAGAAAAACTTGAAAAGGGGAGTCATATGTTGGAAAATAAGGGGAAAATCTGCTTTAATTATAAACCAAACTCCTCTCTAAAAAGAATTGAGCAGGCTAGTCTTTTCAATTTCAAAGGCTATTCTCCATCTTCTCTATCCCTGCTTGCTTCTATCTACTTATAGGTTTCTTTTATTCGGTTTGTGAGTCATAAACTCGTAGTTAAGGATTATATCAGAATGTAGACTGAAAGAATAATGCCATAGTAGGTTGTGACTGAACTTGATGCATGAAAATCAGTTGTCAGAAAGATAAGTCAGAAAACTAAGTGATGTGATCATATTAGCAGTTGCAAAGATCACAAACTTTAGATTGGAGAGCTGCTAAGAAGACTGGTGTTAAGAATTCTTATCAATAATTGACATTCATAGAAGTTTGAATCTTTGGAAGAGAAGAAAATTAACACCATCCTCAGGAAGTATATTTTCTGAGGGAATGGAAAGAAATGAACAAAAAGGATTGGTAATATAACAAAGATCAATTTGAAATTATTCACCTTTCAAGTACAGAAATTATGTCCACAATTTGTTCATTCATTTGTTCAGTCAGCAAATACGTACTGAGTATTTACTGTGCTTTGCAATGTTCTTGGCATTGGGTCCATATGGTGAACAAAGTTGAAAGATACCTGCCTTCATGGAACTTACATTCTAGTGGGAGAAATAAACAATGAACATTGACAAACATTTGAATATAGTGTTAGGTGGTGACAGGTGTTATTGAGAAAAATCAAACCAAGTAGTGAGCCAACAAAGGTACTATTTTAGATAGTGTTGTGTGTCCTAGAAAAAAAAGATAGGCAGGGCCAAGATAATGAAGTGCTATATGGACCATCTTGAGGTCTTTGGATACTAATCCAGGTGTGATGGGAAGTGACTGGAGAGATTTTAGCAGGATCATGTAATGATGTGGGTTATGTTTGAAAAGGATCACCCAGGCTGATGGTGGAGAACAGAATAGGGGGGTGGAAGCAGGGATACAGATTTAGAGCACTTGTCAGTTATCCAGACAAAATATGCTGGTGGGTTGAATGGAATGGATAGTGGTAAAAATGGTAAGAAGAGCCATATTTGAGATCTATCTGCCTATCTATCACCCATCACACACACACACACACACACACACACACACACACACACACACGTATACATATACATGTTCAAATTCAAATTCTGGGAACTCCAGAGATGGTGTAACTTCTCCTAGGCTAAACTGGGACTGAGGCCAATCTGAAAAAAAAATAAAGTAAGAATATTGGTTTCCCAATAGCTAGAAGAAAAGGTTTCAAGGCAAGAATGGTCAGCTTTGCTATTCAGAAGATAAAAAAGGACCAGACAGAAAATTTACAATTAGATTTGCTAACATAGGGATCATTGGTGACCTTAGAGTTTTAGTGGCGAGAAAATCAGGGAGAGTGTTGGTTTGAATCTTCATCTGAGTGCTTTTGAGAGAGAATGGGTTGTAGGGCAAAAGCTGATATAGACAACACTTTCAAGTTTTGTTTTATAGCAGAGCCAGGAAATTCAGAAGCTATAGAGGGGGTGTGAGATCAAAGGAGATTTTGTAAAATAAAACTATTACAGCACCTTTGTATGCCAACTATAATGATTCAAGGAGAGCAGACATTGGTATTGCTGTAGAGAAAAGAGAGAGTTACAGGAGTAAAGTCCTTGAGGGAGATGGTAGGAAGTGATTCAGAGAACAAATAGAAATATTGTTCTTAAACTGGAGCCCAAACCATTCATTCACCACAGCAGAAGAAAGGCAGAGCATTAGGGTACAGAGACCAGCCATATGGAAAGTGGTGGTGAGTCGGGGAGAGCTTCTCCTTGAATTGCTGTTATTTTTTTAGTTAAATGAAAAGCCAAGTCATCAACTAAGAGTGCAGAGTGGAGAAGGGGTGTTTGAGGTTTGAGGAGGTGATTAAAAAGTGTTAACTAGCCAGATGGGAGACTAGAGAGTGAATCAGCCATAGGGCTGCCTGCCAGTGATGAGGGTCCACTTGAGATTTGCTATCATAAATACAAAGTGAGGCCAGTCACCAGTCAAGATGGCTAGTGTTTTCTTTCAGTAAAGTTTAGCTATTTGAGTGCAGTTGTAGAATCTGAAATGAGTTGGATTAAATCAGGGTTGGAGTTTTTCTAGGCTCAGAGAAGGAGGAAGAAAGGGACAAGGGGATAAATCATGAATATAAGTGAGCACTTATAACAATGGTCCATGGAATCTAAAGTACGCAGAGAGGAAAACTAGGAGAGGTACCTGGTGGTGGTGGAGGTACCATTGTGATGATAGGTACCAATGGATTTAAGATTCTAATGGGTCCAGTGTTGGGGATACTAAGAGGAGTGAACTAAAAATACAGGAGAAAATAGTCAGAGAAATATGTTAAGTGAGATTTTAGAAGTATATCCATCTATACTAATAAAAGGGTAATATGCTAATTAGACCAGGAGACCTTCTGAGAGACCTTTCAGATGTCCTTCCAGACAAAGCCATGGTGGTGGGGCCAAGGCAGATAGGGGTGATCAGGCTGGCAGCGGGGGAGGTGGGGACCAGCAGGCCGGTAGGGGAGGGTAGTTGGGGGCATGCAGGATGGCGGGGAGGGGGCACAGTTGGGGGTGAGCAGGCTGGCAGAGGGGGAAGTTGGGAGTGAGCAGGCCAGCAGAGGAGGGCAGTTGAGGGTGAGCAGGCCAGCAAGGGGGGGGGGGCAGTTGAGGGCGAGCAGGATGGCAGGGAGGGGCATTTAGGGGCGAACATGCTGGCAGGCAGAGTGGTTAGGGGTGATCAGGCAGGCAGGCAGGTGAGCGGTTAGGAGTCAGTGGTCCCAGATTGCAAGAGGGATGTCTGACTGCTGGTTTAGGCCTGATACCATACGGATCAGGCCTAAACTGGTAGTCAGACGTCCCCTGAGGGGTTCCTGATTAGAGAGGGTGCAGGTGGGGCTGGACACCCTCCCCCCCACCCCCGTACGAATTTTGTGCACTGGGCCACTAGTATATAATAACAAAGTAACACAAGGGAGATTAAAAAATATATATATCAATCTCAGAAGTCATCTCTGATAATTGAATGGTAATCTTTTTTTAAAATATATTTTTATTATTTTCAGAGAAGAAGGGAGATGGAGAGAGAGATAGAAACATCAATGATGAGAGAATCATTGATTGGCTTCCTCCTGCATGCTCCATACTGGGGATTGAGCCTGCAACCCAGGCATGTACCCTGACTGGGAATTGAACTGTGACCACCTAGATTGCAGGTCAATGCTCAACCACTGAGCCATGCTGGCCAGGTTGAATGGTAATCTTTGAGAAGTGGAGCTCAGGCATCGGTATGTGTTTTATCAGTATTTTTGCTGGCCATTTATATTTCTTCTTATGGAATGCAAAGTTGAAACTATACTCTTTAATAAAAAAAAATAAAAATAAAAATGGGAAAGCAAAGTTTTTAGGGAAATTGACTTTGTATCAAAATGAAAGACTGTGCCATTTAGAGTTGGATAGAAAGGTTGTATATATACTTGGCTACTGAAGAAAAAAAAATCACATACAAAAGTTGCATCCTGTTTGTACTTCCACATAGCATTTTTCACACTGCTTTATTTGTTGACTTATTTATCTGTCTCCCAAGTTATGAATGGCCCATCTCTTAAAGGCATATATTTATCTTGCTTGATTTGTATCCCACCCCTCCAAAATCCATCTATTGGAGTCTTTATCATCTGATTTGTTCTCAGTACATGTTAGTGGGGAGTATAAAAGAATATCCCATTGATAGTTAAACATCTAGTATCATCTTTGCACCAAGAGGGGAGTATCATTCACTCTACCAATTCAATATTGAAAGAATAGTATCTTTTATTCTATCAAAAAATGGTCACTTATCATGCATTTTAGGGTAATTATTGTCTACTGGTTTAATAACATTTTCTTGTTCCCCCTAAAAAGATGCTCTGTGGGTTAAATAACTTTAAAAAATTAAATAAGCGTTTAAAATTAAAGGACAATTTCTAGGACTTAGACTAGATTGATTCTTGCTGTTGGCAATAAAATTTAGTTATAAGATTTCTGAGGCCAAGAAAAAAGGTAAACATGTTGAGTTGTATAATTTTTATTGCCTCTAAAAGGAAGCTCAGTGGGGAGAAACTAGAAAAATATATTTTATCACCAGGATCTTTAGTAGAAAACATATCAGGTAACATTAAGAACAATGTCTTCTACTAAAATTTTGTAAGAAAAAGAAAATACACATAATGTATACAAATTTAAACATGTTTTTTCCTTTTATGAGAGTGCAGTAGTGTAGCCTAATTCAATGGGCACATTTTAATAGAATATTGTCCAGCTATATTGCTCTCTGAATATCAAATTTCTACAGACACAAAGCTCAGTAGACCCAGATAGATGACAGAGAAGGAATCTAGGATATAAGTTATCTTGTAGGAGTAGTAACCTAGCACCCACCATTGCATGGACAGGTTTCAAGATACCTGTGCATTTCCAAGATTCTTTGCATACACAGATATTCTCTGGGGAGAAGACCTATATATGCTTCATCTTTTCAAAGTAGTCATTGATCCAACCTACTTAAGAACTGCTTAATCAGAGTAACAGATAATCTCCAAATAATTTTTTTTATTTAAATGTGGTACTTTCTGAATCATTTCAAAATTCTCATCTCATAATCTGAGAATCAGAAGGAAATATCTTGAGATTTTTTTCTAGCAAGAGTTGGGGTGAGGGGAGACTAAAAATAGGATTGATGTTTTGAGCTTGCATAACCAAGAGAGCTGGAGATGTGAGGGAGCTGATGGCTATCCAGAGCCAGCTTTTGAGGTGGGCCCCCAGTTACTGAAATAACTCTAAGCCATAAATTGCAAGTGCTTCCCTCCTTTTCTAATTTCAAAATCTCTCATTAAAAATTTACAGTGGGCAGTCATTCAGCTATTTATGACTATGTCTAGACAACTGAAACACAGCAGACGGTGGTAGGGTCGATTCAGGGTTTTCACTTGTCTTGGTGACCAGTTCAGATCAGGGCAGAGATGATCAGATTAGCTAAGTGGCAATCAGATGTTAATGCTACTAGAGAAATTGACTTGGGGAGAGAACCTGATCATGCGCCCTGGGGATGGCTGGGGCCACAGAGCAATATCCATTCTTTTGTTTTCAAACATGTGTCAAGTGTCACTCTTTTACCTTCCTTGGGCTGCCATAACAAAATGCCACAGACTGGGTGGCTTAAAAAACAAGTTTATTTTCTCACAGTTTTGGATGCTAGAAGTCCAAGTTCAATGTGCTGTCGGGGTTTGTTTCTGGTGACAGATCTCTCCTTGGGTTGCAGACAGCCATCTTTTCCCTGTGTTCTCACATAATTTTTTGGTGTCTCTTTCTCTTCTTACATGAACACCGGTTCTATTGGATTAGGGCTACCCTCTTATGACCACATTTAATCTTAATTACCTCCCTAAACATCGTATCTCCAAATAGTTACATTGGGGGTTAGCTTCAGCATATGAATTTTGAGGAAATACAATTTAGTTCTGCACAATCTCTGACTAAATAAGACAAGGCCTGCTGAAAGCTTCTTGTGCAATGAAGGCGGCACCCCATTGTTTTCAGACAAAGTGCCTTAATTACCTCTGTGGCAGTGAGACCTGTTAGTCAGCTATCTTTTCAAGAAATTATGAGTTAACATTCATAGGTTGTTCAGAAACCATCTATGCTCTATTGACATTGTTACCAACAAAACACCTGGAGACAGGCAGAAAACACTCAGGACACCCTAGAGGAAAGACGGGCAGTGATAAATCTCCGGCCACTGGAGAATCCCTGCTTTTAGAAACAGAAGCCTGGGGCAAATAATGTCTTGTAATCTATGTCCACGAGGTTGGACTGAGCAGTGAGAGAATGCATGGTCCAGTGTGCAGGCCCTCTCCATTACAGTGTGTGCATTTGTTTGCTCATGGGTAATGGACTATGTGTAATTCCTAATGATGTGGCAAATTGGAGGATTGTGGAGGCACAGGATATGCTTAAACTGTGTGGGAAAAGATCATAGGATCCTCGGATTTTAGAAACGGTAGATTTAAGAATTGAGGAATATTAATGGTCCCCTAAATTTGTTTGCAGCTTCATGGTTGAAGAAGTACTTCCGTATACTTAACTGCCTGGCCCAGGCTGCCACCAGGTGTGGACACCTGGACAGAGCTGGGCTAGCCAAATTCTTTCCGCTATGGATTTGGAATTGGAACTGGAAAAAAAAAATTAGTTAATCTCTGCTGATGTCTGGAGCTAAGGGTATATAAAACCCAGGAGCGATGAGCAAATTGTTCCCCCGTGCACCCAGTGAAAGCTGCTTGGCAGAGATAGAAGAGTGAATTAGATATGCAGAGAGTGGAGTAGCAGAGATGGATTAAGGGGGAGAGAGAGAGATGGTAGATAGGGAGGCAGAGACCAAGAGAGTCGTGACTCAATTCCTCATGGACACTGGCATATTTTAATTTGCATGGCCATCTCTGTGGGTAGGTGGGTAGAAGCAGTTCACAGAGTAGCAGAAGGGTTACCGTTGTGAGTTTTGAATATTCCCATAGTTTTGCTAGATTTACAGTTCAAACTCTGGTCTAACACTTATTTCACTAAGCAATGCTGACTTCTAGAATACTTATGAGCTATGATCCCAGTAATTTAATCCTGAAGGTATATATCAGAGCAAAGACCATTAACCCTTGCAATAAAATCTTTTCAACATACCCTGACATTTAGATGTAGATCACAGAAATATTTTTAAAGTATCTTTATTGCCCCTTTCTGATCCACTGCTTTTATACACCACAGCTATTCCTATGTAGCTGGCTCCAATGACCTGCTTCCAGAAAAACCCCCTTTGTCTTCACCCCTGCCCCAACACACACGAACACATGCACACAGCTCCTAGAGTCCCTTCCCTACATATATTTAGTTACCAATGTAAGAACTCTCTAGAAGAATGAAGAAGAAAGAATGAGAGAGTGTTAAAATAAACATCTATTATCATGTAGAGGAGAACAAAAGCTGCAAACACTCGACTTATATCATTTGTGTCCCTATAGATTTACAAAAGCATATACAAAGACTGTGAAATCCTAGAACTTTGGATCCTAGAAGTACTTTTGAGATTATTAAGTATTCACAACAATTCTACAAATGAGGACACTTGGCCCTAGATTTGAGAAGTGCCTTCACAAAAATTACAACTTTAAGCAGCCTGATGTAATGAATATATTGGAAGGAAAAATTACCGAACTTCTCATGTAATTTTTGAGCTAGAAGTAGGAGGAACTTAGAGATAATTTCTTCAGTTTCCTTACTTTGTGAATGACTGCACTGAAAGATAATTAAGTGAATTTAACCTTGTTCTCAGAGTGCTTTGACTAATGTCTTTATCCTCTTAGACCATTTTATTATTTTAAGGAATAAAATCATTATTTAAATAAATGAATATAAAACTCTAATAACAAGAATCCTTCTAAGACATGATATGGGGCAGTCCCTGGCCTAACAACACACACCACACACACACACACACACACACACACACACACACAGTCATATCTGTTTACCCTCATTATACATCTTGTGACCCCATCAGGGACATTGAGATCCAGCGGAGCAGAGCTGGGAAACCCCTGTGATGCACCCAGGCCTGGGCACTCCTCTACAACACAGGGTTTGGAAGAATTCAGGCTTTTCAAAAAGAATGTGTCAAAGAAAAAATACATTTGCTTCAAAAGTTGACGCTATTCCATATTTCTACAAAACAGCACAGAACAAGGGGGAGCACAATAGATGAGAAGGAAGAGGAGATAAAAACTATTTTGAGACCTGGCTTAGGTGACTTATGAAAAATCATTATTTATTTATCACCTGGAGAGGCCAAAGTATATGGACTTAGTCTTTCTGTTGGACTGAGGATCCATCACTAATAGATTTTTGGACATGAAAACTGGTGTTCATTACTCTCCAACATACTAGTTAGACACAAACAATTTTACTTATTTCCAAGGTGCTTACTAACTTCCCAAACATTTTGTGTAGCAGGAGATCTGCTGACTTTGTTAAGAAATAAAAATATCTTCTTTGCATGTGCATGTTTGTTCTTAAATAGGCATGCCAGCAATCCTAAAAAGGAATTTTCTGGACACTCTACATAATGAAAGAACATAGACAGGGGTAATGAGGACCAGGATAAAGATTAACTGAGGAAATTTAACAATCTAATAAAATGAGAGGCAAATTTTAAGGAATGAAGTGAAAATGAAGAAAAAGGGGATGACATTTCTTTTATGAGTAGTTAGTGGGAGAGTTCCAAAGCTGCTTCCCCTTATTCATCTCCATCTGTCAAATATTATACCAAAGGACTATTCTAGTAATGTTCTTAAACTACTTTGAATTTGAAATGTCACTGGGAGAGGAAATCAAGCTTTTTTCCCTAAAATTAAGTTTTTTTATTTGTCCTTATACAGTGAAAGCAACAAAGAGCCTAAATAATAACCTTTAATAATTAAAAACATATTTAAAATGTCTTAAAATACATATTTCCTATGAATAAGAATATAACCTTTCTGATTGAATTAGTAGAAAAGAATAACTCAAACACAAATCATTTAAAAAATTCTCAAAACTATTAAACAAGCACAAATTTTAAAAAATAGTTTAAATTTAAATATGGAAGAAAATGACCCTTGTGTTAGACTAACAATGATGTAGAACATATTTTCTGCAAGACATTCAAATTTAATATTTGAAGATTTTAAGAACTCTAAGTAGAAACTGTCCTACCTGCCTGAAGCTCAGACAAATAAATCTGCTGTATAATTCCAACTTTAATGTGATCTCAATTTATCTACTTAAAATATTCTTATAAAGAAAAGAAAGCTATTATTGTGCTAATCTTGCTCTCCTCTAAGAGCTCTAAGTACTCTGGTTATAAGCCCTCTAGAAATCCTTGGACAAATAGATTTCTGTGTAAGAAAATTTAGAAGCAAGGATAAATTCACATTATGATCATGAATAGTGTAATTAAAATTAATACACTATATTAGAGTCACCCCAAAAAGGGCTTTTATTTAAATAACTGTTTTTTAATTTCAAATAATTGCAAACTGAAGTAATAAATGTATATATATCCAATTCATTTGGCATGACTCTAAAGTTAGAATGAAAATGAGAAAGGTTTGCAAATAAACAGTGTGATTATCTTCACCCTATCATGGATAATGTTCTTTCAGGTAGTTGGGACAGATAATTGTGTGCTTGAGCAGAAGGACTGAGTCTAGGAATAATACTGCTATTATATCTTAATAGAATGAGCCAGCAACAGTTTACATGTAACATCAGCATTTTTATTCCACAAAAGAGGGGCAAGTGTTTGGGAAATGTTTCAAGTTAGTGTTTTGTGGAGAAATGAGCTCTGGAAGTGGAATGAAAAAACCCAATTTGGAATCCCATATCTGTCATTTATTGAATGTGTGACTTAGGTCAGCTCAATCATCTGGGGCTCAATTTTCTCATCTGTAAAATGAAGAGATTGTACCAGAGAATTTCTCAAAGGTTCTTCAGAGCTAATGTATTCATGATGACAACTATAAATGCTTATAAAATATATTTTAGAGTAAAAAACATAAAATGGAAATGATCTATCAGTGAATAACTTAACAACAACAAAGAACTACAAGACAACTTAGGCTTCATATGTGACAAATATACAAATTGAAAATATGACTTAATTCCCTTGAGAAAAGTTAAGAAAATATGTAACTGAAAACCTGGGGCTTCAATACAAAATATATCCTATGTAATAAAAGCCTAATATGCTAAGTGTCCAGTTGTCTGGTCGTCCATTCAACCAATCAAAGTGTAATATGCTAATGATATGCTAAGGCCACTCAACCACTCACTATGATGTGCACTTATCACCAGAGGGCAGACTGTTGACCAGTTGGCCAGTCGCTATGACATGCACTGACCATCAGGGGACAGATGCTCCAACTGGTAGGTTAGCTTGCTGCTGGGGTCCCACTGATCAGGACTGAGCAAGACAGGCTGGACACACCCTGGAGCCCTCCTGTGGTCCCTCCCCAGCTGACCAACCTCCTGTGTCTCTCTCAAGCCCTGATTGTGCACCAGTGGGGTCCCTCTGCTTGGCTGCACCATCTTGCAATCTGGGACCCCTTGGGGGATGTCAGAGAGCCGGTTTCGGCCCAATCCTGCAGGCCAGGCCAAGGGACCACACTGGTGCACAATTTTGTGCACCGGGCCTCTAGTGAAGACTGAGAAAGCAAAACAGCCCAACTGGCATGGCTCAGTGGTTGAGTGTTGACCTATGAACCAGGAGGTCATGGTTTGATTCCTGGTCAGAGCACATGCCCAGGTTTCTGGCTTGATCCCTAGTAGGGGGTATACAGAAGGCAGCCAATTAATGATTCTCTCTCATCATTGATGTTTCTATCTTTCCTCTTCCTTCCTATCTGAAATCAATAAAAAAATTAAAAAAGATAAAAACACCTTTTATCTTAACATAACTGCATCCCATATTAAATATAATTTTTACTATAAAAGTGTGCTTCAGAACCAGGCGAAAGTGTACATGTAAAGTTTTCCTTTGTTTCTATCTTACATGTACTTTTCATCATCTTTTGAATATAACACCCCTAACATAGGCAAAGGTCATTAATGTAGGTGAAATATCCTAACATGGGTATTTCCCACTTTCGGAAATAATTTTAAAAAATGACAGCAAGTAAAAGTCTATCTTTTTAATTAATTTCTTCATTGATTAAGGTATTACATATGTGTCCTTATTCCCCCATTACCCCCCACCTCCCATTCATGCCCCCACCCCCCTGCTGTCCGTGTCCATTGATTAGGCTTATATGCATGCATATAAGTCCTTTAGTTGGGAAAAGGAAGTTGCAAACAAACCATTTTAATCAGAAAGATATAAATAGAAAAGAGACAGGATAGTGCTCGACTTCAAACCCCAAAATGATGGGAGTCCATTTCTCAGGAGGAACCTCAGGCCTTCTTAGCACCTGTGTTGGAAGTCAGCTTCTCTCAGTGTTGGTCTTGTGAAGGCACTGTGCCTCCTTCTGCAAGTGCAGAGAGCATGTGTCCAAGGAGCAGCCTCAGATTCACTTTCCTTAGGGGTGTTTTGGTTCCAGGTATGCACAAGTTACACATGTTATCCTTCTGTCATCCAGGGGACACATGTTCTTCTTTCTCAGATGTTTCTCTAATGTTCATCTCATTCTATAGCAGTTGGCTTTTTATCTCTACCACAGGACAAGGTGGCATATGTCACATGTAAACAGCTAGAAGGACCAGCGGGGATGCCGAAGTCTTCTTTGCAGTCAAATGTTCTATACCCCCACCATGAAGTCTTCTTTGGTCTCCAACTGTAGAAGTAACTATCTCTGCCATATTTTGTATTTTTAGCATTTACCATATTTTATTCCTCCCTATCCCCATTTACGTATAAAACTAGGGTGTATGGCTCCAGAGAGCAACACACTTTTTTTTATTGACCTGGGACCTTGGTACTACCTCAGAAGGGATTGGAAGAGTGCCTAATGTATACAAGGGATTAAAAATATTTATTTATCAAAAATAACTTACTGGTAGATTTTGGTAGAAATAAATTGTCCATTTTACAATACATGTCAGATTAAAAATATAGCACAATCTTACAATGTAATCATACACATTGAGTTCATTAATTGCCCCCTCTCTTTGCAGGCTGAAGTAGCCTGATTGCAGAGATTACTTCTTTTGGTCCCAATTCCCCAAAAGGCCCACCACTACCCACCCACAGGCAACAGAAGAAGGGCTTTAGTCATAGCTAAATATGGCATCAAGATTTTTGTATTTTTTCTTTAACATAATCTGCAGTGGTCACTTGCTTCAAAAACTAGGAATTGTGAGAATTGCCATCCAATAAGACTGGGTATCAACTTAGAAGAATACATTGATTCTTGATAAGGGTGTATATAATTCATTATAGAAAATATTGAAGTATTTGAAGAACCATACATTCTTTGAGGGGAAAATATTTCTTTTTTAAAAATATATTTTATTGATTTTTTACAGAGTGGAAGGGAAAGGGACAGAGAGTTAGAAACATCGATGAGAGAGAAACATCAATCAGCTGTCTCCTTCACACCCCTTACTGGGGTTGTGCCCACAACCAAGGTATATGCCCTTGACCAGAATCGAACCTGGGACCTTTCAGTCCACAGGCCAATGCTCCATCCACTGAACCAAACTGGTTAGGGCAGAGGGGAAAATATTTCTGAGAAAGCCAATGGCTTATAATAAATACAAACATATAAAATATTTCATTATGAAGCATCTGAACATCTGTTTTGAACCCAGGCCAGGTTATCAATCATTAGACACAGTTACATTTTAATTACCACTGTCTATACCTAGTAAAAGTCTATCTCTGGCAGAAATTTCATACAACTCTGTACTTGAAAAGCAACTTCCTATCATCTATCAATTCTCTTTTACCACTTCATTCCAAACTCTGCTCAAATCCAACTTTCCCTATGAATACTTCTTTTTATTAAGCAGGTTGGAGAGAGATTAGCCACCACCCCTAAACTGCTGTTGTGGAACTTTATTAAACACCCTTTCTCATGTACTCCTTATGAGTAAACTAACCCTTCCTCCCTAAGCTCTAGAACAGAACATGCTGGGGCCAGAGCTGCAAGGGTGAGATGGCTTCCTGCTCACAGCTCCTTGATTTTCTGCATGGAAAGGATTTACTGTTGCATTGGGCACTGTTTGGTTGAAATAAAGCAGAAACTGGATCTGCCTGATCTAAGCCAAAAGGGAAATTAACGGAAAATAAGTGAATCACAGAGCAGCCCCAAGAACACACTGGGATGCATAGGGTACAAGGCAGTAGGAACTGCTTGACAGCCTGGTTATGCTACCATTGTTTTTAAACTGTGCCTCACTCTGCTCTTAATTTCAGTTCCAGGAAGAAGCTGTCTATTGGTCTTTTCTGGGATGAGCCCTCCTGTCTTCTTGTTATAGGAAGCACAGGGCACTTAACAGCTCCATCAGACAGGACTCTTCTGGTGGAGGGGGATTTACCCAAATAGAAATTAGCATGCTGTCAGCAAAAAAAAACAAGGAATTATTTGGTAGGCAAGCAAAAAAATAAAAAATCAGTCAATAATCACCATATCTTTGCTGGAGATATTGGCATAGGGACCTCTAGAAATCACTCAGGACACCTGTTGCAATAAAGTACAGCATGATAAAGGAGAAATAACATGGCCATTAGAGTTATAGCCACCTGGCTTTGCTAGTTATTAGTTGGGTGACCAGTCCTTTCTAAGCCTCCATTTCTACCTCTGCAAAATAGATCTATTTCTTGAGGTTATCATGGAGATTGCATTAGATAATAATATGTGAAAAGTACCTTGTCTAGTACTTTTAACACCCAGGAGGCATTCTCAACACTACCAGTTTTGTTTCCTTTGGCTTATGGTGAGCATTGTTCCACAGGCATTCTAAAAATGATTCTGGAGATTTGTGCTTGCTCTCAGGCAAGCATTCTCTCTTTAGACAACTTCATCCCACCTACCTTATGATAGTAACAGACCCATTCTCCATCTAAAATTATTGGTGCTTTTAGTAAATCATGATTTTCCCTGCTCTTTTCTTAGATCTTCCATTTAAGTATTGTATTTTCCATTTTGTCATTTTTTTCACCTTTGCTGTATATTTTCTTTATACACTGAGTGGCCAGATTATTATGATCTCTGAACGCATAATAATCTGGCCACTCAGTGTATATATATTAGAGGCCCGGTGCATGAATTCGTGCATGCGGGGGGGCGGGGGGTCCAGCCAGCCTGGCCAAGGGGAGGGGACATGGGAAGTTGGCCGGCCTGCCTGCTGGTCAAAATCCTGGTCGAGGGGACAATTTGCATATTAGCCTTTTATTACATAGGATATACACTGAGTGGCCAGATTATTATGTGTTCAGAGATCGTAATAATCTGGCCACTCAGTGTATTTTTATTATTATTTAACTTAATTCCATTCTCACCACTATCACACCTCCCACCTCTCCCACCTGCTCTACTGTACTTCCTATGTCAGCAATCATCATCATCCATCCATTCGATCACTAGGTTTTTGTTCTTTTCTTAATTATTCTTGACATATTTCTCTTACCATCTTGCCCCAGAATCTCTCAACTACCAAGTTCTGTGGGTTCAGTCTCCCAAATATTTTATGATCCATCAGTTTCTTTTCGCATCTGCCACGAGTATCCAAGCCACCATTGTTCCCTAAATGGGTGATTATGGACACTTTTGAATTAATCTCCTTCTGTCTGCTGCAATTTGTCTTCAATCTTTTTTCCACCAAACAGAAGAATTGCTTTTCTTAACTTCAAAACTGTTCAAAATGTGTCCCTGCTTAGAATCCATCTGAGTCAGAAAAAATATCACTCCTGTGTTTCTTCTTTGCTCACTCATATTGCTTTTGACACCAGATGTCTGGGCTATTTGCCCCCACACCAAACAATTTTCTGTGATACCAGCTAGATGTCCTATAACTCAATTAGTTACATAAAGGCATAGCAGTTGTGAGCATGTACAAATGAAGTAAATATAAATTAGGAAGATTTTTTTTTTTACCGAAAATATTTTCTCTGTATCCATCAGATGCTTATATAAGACTATGTCTTTACTAGAAGCCCGGTGCACGAAATTCGTGCACGGCGGGGGGTTGTCCCTCAGCCCAGCCTGTACCCTCTCCAATATGGGACTCCTGGAGGGATGTCCGACTGCCCGTTTAGGCCTGATGGGATCAGGCCTAAACGGGCAGTCGGACATCCCTCTCACAATCCAGGACTGCTGGCTCCCAACTGCTTGCCTGCCTGCCTTCCTGATTGCCCCTAACCGCTTCTGCCTGCCAGCCTGATCACCCCCTAACCACTCTGCTGCCAGCCTGTTTGCCCCCAACTTCCCTCCTCTGCCAGCCTGGTCACCCATAACTGCCCTCTCCTGCAGGGTTGATCACCTCCAACTGCCCTCCCTTGCAGGCTTGGTCCCTCTCAACTGCCCTCCCTTGCAGGCCGGGTGCCTCCCAACTGCCCTCTCCTGCTGGCCATCTTGTAGTGGCCATCTTGTGTCCACATGGGGGTAGCTATATTGTGTGTTGCAGTGATGACCAATCTGCATAGTACTCTTTTATTAGATAGGATAGAGGCCTGGTGCAGGGGTGAGGGCCAGCTGGTTTGCCCTGAAGGGTGTCCCGGATCAGGGTGGGGTTCCCTTGGGGCGTGGATCGGCCTGAGCGAGGGGCCTGTGGTGGTTTGCAGGCCGGCCACACCCCTTGGCAACCCAAGCGGAGGCCCTGGTATCTGGAATTTATTTTCCTTCTACAATTGAAACTTTGTAGCCTGGAGCGGAGCCAAGCCTGCTGCTCCCCCCGGGGTGGCAGCCATTTCTGTGGCAGTTAATTCACCTTCTACAATTGAAACTTTGTAGCCTTAAGCGGGTGAGCCCGGCTAGGGTGTGCGGAAAGCTTTGCTTCCCCTGTTGCCGCCGGCAACCCTGGCCTGCTCTCTCAAGCTCCATTCTGCCGCCATTTGTTTGAATTTGTTTACCTTCTATAATTGAAACTTTGTAGCTTGAGTGGAGGCTTAGGCCTGCAACGGCTATGGAAAGCTTGGCTTGCTCTGTTACCTGGGAAACCTTGCTCACTGTGGCTGTAGCCATCTTGGATTGGGGTTAATTTGCATACTTGCCCTGATTGGCTGGTGGGCGTGGCTTATGTAGCAGAGTGATGGTTAATTTGCATATTACCATTTTATTAGAGAGGATGTTTTTGTTTGGTTTTGTTGGCTTCAGATAATCCAATGGGATTGCTTTCACTTTTATTTTTTTATTTGTTGCTTTATATATTCAGTATAGGACAACCACCCAAATGTAACATGTTTTTTAATTTAAAATTTGGTAATGTTCTTTAATTTTTAATGCATGTAATTATTTTATTAATTTTCTTAATAGCTAATATTTATTGAGGAGTTGCTATATACCAGTCACCATGTCAAGTCCTTCATGGGCATTTATTCCACCCAATCATCCAACAAGTAAGGAACTATTATTATCTACTCCATTTCACAGATGAATAAAATGAGACTTAGGGGAGTTCAACAATTGTTAAAGGTTACATTGCTGTTTTCCATAACTGGCTCTTAAACTCAGTCATCTTCAAATTTTTGCCCAAGTTCTAAACCACTCTGCTGTACTTAATGTGAAACTTAATATATTCAGCTAATTATGAAGTTGTTCTCTTAATTCCTTTCTTTTAAAATACCCCTGGTTATTGTTAGGGCCAATAAGTAGGGGAGATTACATAAAGTGGTTCCAAATCTAAAATACAAGGGTCATGATAATAGTGGCTATTTTTATAGAGGTCTTCAAATGTCCTGTGTACTATTTTGAGAATTTTATCTCATTTAATCCTCATAAAAGTAAACTGCTATGTCTCATTACCCCTGTTAAGGGTGAGAGAAACTTTATCAAAGTAAGTTAAATCTTAAGAAGTCTAGTGCTCTTTAAAGGCATGAACAGTAATTAGAATCCATGTCTTTTGACTTTCAGCCTCAAGGTCAAACTCCTAACTGTCCTGTAACATGACCCCTCTATTATGCTCATCCCTGACCTCCACCCCACTGCCCTCACTCCTCCCATTGCTGCTGGCACTGGCCTGCCTTAACGTCTTCCAAGACCCGGGATCAGGCTTGAGGGCCAGTTGGTATTCTCAGGAACACTGCCAAGTACATTCTAGCATATTGACATACAGGGGCCAAATACTCTTTACCAGTAAAACACTCCACAGGATTCCCTTCCCAGATTTGCTTAAATTGCATGTCTGCCCATTGTATAGGAACAATGATAATTCTCTAAAAAAAATACCCAAGATTTTTGGTCATTCATCCTGAGAAGTGATTCTTGTTTTAAAAGTCTTATTCTTGTTACTTGGTGACGTTTCCATTTAATTATTGGAAAAATCCAAAATTTTGGAAGTTCAGGTAGCTAAAAGATGTCATTGTTATGATTTTAAAATGTAATTGTGAACTATCTTTTGTTTATTCTGTTGTGATATCATGCCTCATTATCTTTTAATCTTAAAATAAAAAAATATATGTAATATGTAAATAATATATATTATTCTTTTGGAGGCAATATTATATATCTGTGTGTTGTATGTATGTATTTATATGTGCATATGCACACACATATATTTTTCCCCCCAAAGAGCTTCCCTTTATAGGTTATTTGGTTTTATCCAAATTTGTTTGTTTAACAGGTAACATTTAAAAGATTTTGTTAGTTTGTTTGTTTGGCTTAAAAGGAAGAGAGCAGAACTGTATTTGCTAATAAAAAAACTTTTGTCAAAAAAGTATTTTTTCCACATAACCTGGGAATGCCCAGTCAAGGAATTGGAGGGGGATTGGGAAAATCCGGGCAGATCCCAGTTGTCCCTTCTTCCCTCTAGTCCTTGCATCCTTTGCACAAAGCCTTGCAACCTCCTGGATAACAGTCCTTGTTCAGTGGGATTGTTAAAAAAAGTTGTCCAAAAGTCACAGTTTTGTAATATAAGCCACATCATTGGGCTTGACCAGTTGTCCAAGTCATTAAGGGTTTTGACCAGTTGTCCAGGTCACTGGGGTTGTCCAGTTGTCCAACCTGCACACCAGCAAGATTTCCCAACCCTATAAGCAGGAGCATGGTCCAGATCCAGCCCAGCCTAGCCCTGGAGGCACGTGCAGGGAACTCTTCCAGGGTCCCCTTCCTGCCTGTGGTGCCCTTGTGCCCCAGTGGAAGGGGGAACACTGGGGCCTGGGCTCCTTGGCACCTGCATTAGGTGTCCCCCTCAGTGACAATTGCAAGGTGTAGGGGACCGCCTCCAGGTGTTTGTTCTATGCTTGCAAGACCATCTTGGCATAGTTGCCCGGATTGCTGTGCATGGCCAGACTTCAGCTGGGGCGAAACTTACTCTGGGCAGAGGGCGAAGAGTGGGTGCTATGGGAGGCAGGGAGAGCTGCAAGGCCTAGCACTGAGGCCCCCAGGAGGAGGGGCAGGACTCCTGCACCTGCTGCCATTGCTGCCTCTAAGGTTGTCACAGCGACCGCCTTAAAAGTTTTCTTATGGCTCCTTGTCTTGTCACTCAGTTCTCTTCTGTCTTTGTTGTATACGATGCCAAGTCACTAACACCAAAGGTGGCCAGTGAGTTCGTGGGGGTGGTCAGAGCTGGGGGAGATGGGAAAAAGGCATTGCTGTTACTTAAACCAGAAAATTTACGTTTCCCTGGAATTTGATGCAAGGTGGAACTCATTTCAGGACCTTTAATTTCCAGATCTCTGTTTTGGTTGTAAAAATCATATGAAAAGCCCAATGTTTCTTACTTCATCTAAGAGGCTTAGTCCCCTATTACAGGAAATTCTCTATACTTATACTGTCTATGGCCAATCCTATCTAATAAAAGAGTAATATGCAAATTGACCATACCTCCACTACACACAAGCCATGCCCACCAGCCAATTAGGAGTGAGTATGCAAATTAACCCCAACCAAGATGGCTGTGGCCACGGAGTGAGCAGGAGGCTTGGGTTTCCCAGGCAATGGAGGAAGCCAAGCTTTCCACACACCCTGGCAGGCCCAGGCCTCCACTCAAGGCTACAAAGTTTCAATTATAGAAGATAAATAAATCCCAACAAAAATGGCTATGGCCATGGAGCAAGCAGGAGGCTTGGCTCCAGTCTAGGCTACAAAATTTCAATTATAGAAGATAAATAACTCCCAGATACCAGGGCCTCTGCTTGGGCCATCAGGGGGCGTGGCCGGCCTGCAAACCACCACAGGCCCCTCACCCAGGCCACCCCACGCCCCAAGGGAACCCCACCCTGATCCGGGACACCCTTCAGGGCAAACCAGCTGGTCCCCACCCGTACACCAGACCTCTATGCTATCTAATAAAAGAGTAATATACAAATTGACCATCACTCCAACACACAAGATTGCTGCCCCCATGTGGTCAAAGATGGCTGCCCCCATGTGAATACAAGATGGCTGCCACAAGATGGCCAGCAGGGGAGGGCAGTTGGAAGGGACCAGGCCTGCAAGGGAGGGCAGTTGGGGGCGATCAAGCCTGCAGGGGAGGGCAGTTAGGGGTGACCAGGCCAGCAGAGGAGGGAAGTTGGGGGTGACTGGGCCTGCAGGGAAGGGCAGTTGGGGACAAACAGGCTGGCAGGGGAGCAGTTAGGCATCAATCAGGCTGGTAGGGGCATGGTAAGGGGGTGATAAGGCTGGCAGGCAGAAGCGGTTAGGGGCAATCAGGAAAGCAGGCAGGCGAGCAGTTGGGAGCCAGCAGTCCTGGATTGTGAGAGGGATGTTTGACTGCCCGTTTAGGCCCGATCCTACTTGGATCGGGCCTAAACGGGCAGTCAGACATCCCTCGAGGGGTCCTAGATTGGAGAGGGTGCAGGCTGAGCTGAGGGACACACACCCCCGTGCACAAATTTCATGTACTGGGCCTCTAGTATTATAATAATCACACTATACTTTATTTACCAGTCAACTTATGTGGATGACTATATAACATTAATTCTTAGTCAACTTTTACTGTTTCTTTCTGCAGCTTTGAAATGACTTTAAAAGGGTCCTAGATTCTAGTATTTATTCTAGTATTTCTTTTTAAGTAACAGAGCAAATTTGTTTTTCTCTAAAAATGCCACCATTTTGTTTCCATCAGACAGCTGAGAAACATCATTTCCCAGTGGGACCTCAACAGGAGTCTACTGAAACTTGTATTCCTAAGAAAAATTTTCTAAAGTGTCCCCATTCATTCCAGGCTTTACAGATAGGTCCCATGGCTCTATACCCTAAGGGCCACTTCCCCTTGCTGAAGCCTGTGTGTGTTAGAGATCCTAGCTGGTGTCATGCTCGTGCCAGATACCTGAGTCCCTCCAATGTTTCTGACATCCTGTGTACTCCTTTCCTCCACTTACTGCATGACACTGCACACGTCTGCCCATCCTTCTCATTAGCACCTGGACAAGTGGCACAGAAATATCTAGAGTCATATAGCCATAGTGAGACAAGCTAACTTTCAAGAACATTGGTGTCCTATTGGGTTGGCTTCTGACCTTCTGATCACTTAACCTGGGAGAAGAGCAGATGGGAGAATAGCACCTACGAAGGGAAGATCCTTCTTTCTCTAGGGATTGGAATGAAGACATAGATGACAGTAGACACCATGTGTTGAATGTTTGCTATCCACACCTTATGTTAAGAACGTCCATTCATCATCTCACTTAACCCTCTCAACAATTCTGTTAGTTAGGTACTATTATTACTATTATCCCCTGGCAGTCTACTAAGAGATTTATGTATATCAATTCAATTAGTGTTCACAAACACAATATGAAGGATGTATTAAAATTATTCATATTTTTACTTATAGGAAAATTGCAAGGTCCACTCCAGAGTCCATGCCATTGACTATAACACTGGAGGCCTGTATCGTGACTTGCTTAAATCAAGCAGTTCAAAATGATCGTGATTTCCATCTTGCTGCCACCCTTTCTGACTGGCAGCTCTTGCTTGCTTGCTTTGATGAAGTGAGCTGTCATGCTGTGAGCACCCTACGGAGAGGCCACATGGCAGGGAATAGAGGACAGCCTCTGGCCAACTAATCACCAGTGAGAAACTGAGTTGCTCTGTGCAACCACCCAGCAATGAATTGAATTCTGCCAACAACTGCATGAGTGAGCTCAGATGTGGGTTCTTCCCCAGCTGGGCTTTGAGTTACGGACTGAATGTTTGTGTTCTACAATTGATGTTTAAGTCCTCAATCCTGATGTGATGGTATTAGGAGACAAGGCTTTGGGAGGTAACAAAGTCATGAGGGTAGAACCCAGATAGCTATCTCACTTTTTCTGCCATGTGAGGATACAATGAGACGTCAGTTGTCTGCAACCGAGAAGAGGGCTTTCACCAGAGCCCAACCATGCTGACACATGATCTTGGGACTTCCCAGCCTGCAGAAATGTGAGAAATAAATTTTTGTCGTTTATAAGCTTTTCAGTCTTTGGTAGTTTGTTGTAAGAACCTGAACTGAGACAAGCTGACTGCAGTCCACATCAACACCTTGATTATCTATAATAATAAAAGCATAATATGCAAGTCGACGGAATTACCCAATAGCAGAACGACCATCCAAATGACCAAGCTATAACACACACTGGTGCCAGGCCAGCCAAGGCAGGTGCAATTCGATTGGTTGGGTGGGCCCCCACCATTGCACCATAATCACCCCACAGTGGGACACCCAGGCCACCTGGACGGTGACCACCGAGAGAGGCACAGGCTACCTGTGGTGGGTGGGTGAGACCTCCCTCTGTGGGGCAATCGATCTGGGGGCCCTGTGGTGAGGGAGGGGAGGCAGTGCTGCATAAATGGCAAGCAGTGGCAGCGGCAGGGGCGGGGACAGCTGCCAGCAGCCAGGGGGAGGAAAGCCTTGATAGGCCATGATCGCTGGGGACCCTACCCAAGGGGTCCTGGATTGTGAGAGGGCACAGGCTGGGCTGAGGGACACCTCCCCCCAGCCCCCACCATGCACAAGTTTTGTGCACTGGGCTTCTAGTAGTCTTATGAAAGACTCTGAGCCCGGGGCCCTGGTTAAACTGTGTTCAGATTCCTGACGCACAGAAATGAAGAGATAATAAATATTGTTTTAAGCCACTAAGATTTAGGATAATTTGTTATACAGCAAAGATAACTCACCTTGGTTTACCACCCAACATAACATATTAAACTCAATTTTATTAAGCAGCCAAAGGGTTGTTGAGAATCCTTGATTTTCTATGTTGAAATAAAAATTGTGTATTTAATATTTACCATTAATTGGGTACTTACTATGTACCAAGCACTGTACTAAGTCCTTTATATATTCAACTAGTAGCCCGTTTGCACGAAGATTCGTGCAATAGACCTTCATTCACCTGGCTGCCTGCACCAGTTTTCTGCCGGCACCAGGGACCCAGGCCTTGGCTGTGGCCACCGCCTTCTGCCTTTTTCAGGGTCGGGGCTTGGCCCCGGGCGGTGGCCTTGGGCTCGGTGGCACCCAACATCCTTGCTAAGGATCGCAGGAGCCGACCCCCAGTGGTTTCCTGCGATCCATGCAGGCAGCCCACTGGTGCCCAAGGCCGGGAAAGCCTCTGCCCCAGGCTTTCCTGGCCTTGGGCTCGCTGCACCCAGCGTGCCTGCTACCGATCACAGGAGCCAACCCCCAGTGGTTTCCTGCGATCGGTGCAGGCTCCCCGCTGGTGCCCAAGGCCCGGAAAGCCTCGGCCCCTGGGACCCCCGGGAGCGGCGGGAGGGGCGGGATGGGCACGGCCAAGCCCCCCCAGGTGGCCGATCGACCCGCGGGACCCCGTGAGTGGCGGGAGGGGCAGGATGGGCCTGGCCATGCCCCCCCAGGTGGCCGATCGCCCCCCGGGACTCCTGGGAGGGGCGGGAGGGGCCGGCCACGCCCCCCCAGGTGTCCGATCGACACCCGGGACCCCCGGGAGGGGTGGGAGGGGCCCGGCCACGCCCCCCCCAAGTGGCCGATTGACCCCCAGACCACCGGGAGGGGCGGGAGGGGCCGGGCCACGCCCCCCCCGGTGGCCGATCGCCCCCGGGACCCCTGGGAGGGGCGGGAGGGGCCCGGCCACGCCCCCCCAGGTGTCCGTTCGATACCCGGGACCCCCGGGAGGGGCGGGAGGGGCCCGGCCACGCCCCCCCGGGGTGCCGATGGGCCCAGGCACCCCCGGGAGCGGCTGAATGGGCCCAGCTACGCCCCCGGGGTGCCGATGGGCCCGGCCACGCCCCCCCCGGGGTGCCAATCTCCCCAGGCACCCCGGGGAGCTGCGGCATGGGCCCGGCCACGCCCCCCCGGGGTGCCGATCGCCCCAGGCACCCCCGGGAGCGGAGGCATGGGCCCGGCCACTGGGCACCGCCATCTTGATCTTCTCAACTGTGGATATGCCACCCGGAGTCCCGCCCCCAGCCTCCTGCCGGCCCAATCGTGGGCATAGCGGAGGTGCGGTCAATTTGCATGTTTCTCTATTATAAGGTAAGATATTGAATGTTAATACTTAATCCTCATAACATTGTGAGGCCCTTTTTATTTATTTTATTTTTTAATATATTTTTATTGATTTCAGAGAGGAATGGAGAGGGAGAGAGAGATAGAAACATCAATGATGAGAGAGAATAATTGATCTGCTGCCTCCTGCATGCCTCCTATTGGGGATAGAGCCCGCAACCTGGGCATGTGCCCTTGACCGGAATCGAACCTGGGACCCTTTAGTCTGAAAGCCAACGCTCTTTCCACTGAGCCCAACCGGCCAGGGCATGAGGCTCTTTTAATTACTCACAATCGTATTCATTAAATTATATTTAGTAGTTGTGTTTTGATGTTTATTTTTCATTGTATCCCTAATGAATTATTTAAGCTCTCCCTAGAGATCTCTTTACTCAGATCTTGCCTGAATTCTTGGTCTCCCTGTGTTATTCAAGCTTGCTGAATGTATTCTTGGTTCACTGACATTGTGCTCTGAGATTTTTCTCAGGACCAATATTACATTAATAAAATGATCAGTATTTTTATGAATGCATATTGTACTTTAGAAGCATGATCTAAAGCTGACTTTTTATAATATCTGCTGCACAAATGCCTAGAGCTTCAAATCACTTATTGGGGGACTAGTTTATTTTGTTTTTTTAAGATCTTTATTATTTTCTAATTTTTATTTGGAAATAATTTTAGACTTACAAAACAGTTACAAAAGGAGTTGAGAGAGTTCCTCTATATATCTCCCCTGCTGTAAGTTAATATCTTATATAATGATAGAACTATTACTGAAAACAGGAAAATAATATTGATTCAAGGTTATTAATTAACCTATAGAACTTCTTAGAATTTCCTTAGTTTTCCCACTAATAGGAGAACTAGTTCCTTTTATTGTTACAACCCTTCAATGTTTTGATAATTTTCATTCTGAATTCTCTGAGCTTTGTGTATAATGGGGTAAGTATGTACAAAATTCTTCTTGATTAGTATGCAGACTAAAATTGGATTCTTCTCCCTATATCCCCAAAATGAATATATCATATTTACTATGTAACACCCCAACACACACACACAAACACACTCACACCAATTACAATAGATCAGGAGTTTCCTGTTCAAAACTTGATGTTCACTATAAACTCAAAGTGAAACCCTTAAACTGAATATGTTACTTCAATTAATTGCTTCTTCAAGTTTGTCATATCTGCAGAGAGGCACCTGTTTCAAAGAAGGGATGTCACTGTCAAGACTCACATATGCTCAGCTTCTTGGATTCTTCAAGGCTATCCATGCTGTGCACTCAGGATTTCACACCAAGAGCAGAGTTGAATAAACCACATGGCAGATTCATTATTTGGGGAAAATCAGTGTATATTCAACACATGTGCATTTAATTTGCCCAATGCATTCTAGAGATAAACTTTCAGTCCCTTTATATTTTATAATAAAAAAAGGATTTAAAATTTGATGTTTAGTTTTTCCTCTTTAGGTAAACATTTCTACCATAATTGCCAAGCTCCTTAGATTTCATTCCATTTATTTTTTTTTTCTGTATGCCTTTTATTGAAGTTCTGTTTAAGTTCAGGCACCAGGCCACTGAAAAGCATGGAACATTTAAGCATTAACAATTTCTTCAAGAATCTCAGGCCAGATAACTGTTGGTGTCTTTTAACTTTTCAACCCCCCTTTTCCCCTTTAACCTTTGCATTGAAAAGGGAATTATTTTTGAAAAGATTGAGTAGTTGTTGGACAGAGAAGATGGAAAATCCTGGGGTTTTCCACAAGGCTATTCTCAAAACCCTACACGGAGGCAGGAACATTCAAACAAATAATACTTTGACATTATTATTTAAAAACAGGCCCTCACATTTTTCTACTCTGGGGCTGTGTTGTAATTCCAACCAGATTATTGTGAAAAATGAATGGCTTTGATATTTTAGTGATCAATATGGATTACTGAAATACAAATAGCAGGGCTCCTGCTGGCCAAGCAAATTGTGATGAATAGTTTCTGTAAATATGTGGACCACCTTAGTCATTGTAAGGTTTGGAAGTTATAAGGAAGCTGATGGAAAGAAAGGATGAAGAATGACTCTTAAGTCTTGGTGTGGTGATGGGTGGAGACATTCAGAGAGACAGGAAATCCAAATGTCAGTTTTCAGTGAAAAATAGTGGATTTCTTTTTGGATATGTTGAAGAGGAGGTGCCTAACAGACCTCCAGTTAGAAATGTCTAGCAGGCAATTGAATACATTTGTCTGAAGTCCAGGCAAGTGGTCAGGACTTGGAGTTTGTGAGGAATGGAGGGATTTAAAGTAATGAGAGAAGGTGAACATTTATGGATTGATATCTTACTATTTTTAGAAAATGTGACTTAAAGTTACAAAAGCTATGAGAAAGAAAAATGCCTTGGGCATCAATATCTGTTCAAGAGTTTCATGTCCAAAAGCTTAACTGTATGTGATTTAATCCTTTACAAATATTTATTTAGTTCTTATACAAAGGCTCATTTTACTACTGTGAGATTATTTTGGGCACTGGGGAGCATCTTGCTCTGGTTCCAGGTGTAGTTGATTAACCTTGAACATCCAATGCATGTTCATCCCAGGTGTCACCCTTCTATATACATCTATTGAAACTACTATAAATTAAAATCTGGCATTATTATACTTACTTTATAAGTTTTTGTGAAAAACCACACACACAGCAGGCATATAATAAATTGCTTTGGGATGTTTGCTCAGCTCACAACACCATCTTTTTAAACATGAAAAAAATAATTTCTAAGGATAGCTGTCACAGTTATCTATTGCCATAATAATGCCATATAATAAAAAACAGCCATAAAACATCAATGGTTTATAACAATAAATTTGTGTTCATATGCCTGGGGAAAGCTGAAGGTTGGGTAGGTGGCTGTGATGATCTAACTGAGCTTTCTCAGATGTTTCAGTGTCATTTGGCTGTCAACTCAGACAACTGGGATTACTCTGCTCCATATACAGGTGTTGGCAAAAGTAGGCTTACATTTGTAATACAAAAAAATACTACAATAATTAATAAATAACAAGAATAAACTCTGTGTTTCATGTATTCACAACTATAAACCTGTTTTTGTGCCACCATCTCTCATCCTTCCACAAGCTAGCCCTGGTGTGTTGCCATGGTAATGTCAGAGGTACAAGAGAATAAGCCTGAATGCAAGCACGTTTCAAGCCTTTACTTGCATCTTGTGAATATCCCATTGGCCAAAGCAAGGCAGTAGTTGACATTGATGATAAAACGTGGAGCACAAGCCATAATTTCATCCACAGCAAGAAATCATTGCAAAGTTGCCTGGCACAGGGTGTGGGCTTGGGGGCAAGGAAAAGAAACTGGGCTAACATTGCAATTTATCATAACAGCATGGCTCCTGTCCACTAGAGTGGGTCCCTGGAAACTATGTGTCTCCTTTAGCCTACTCAAGGTTAATTGGTTCAAGGGCAGCAAAGGCAGTCACCATCTAAAGCTAAAAATCTAAGACTGTAGAGATAAAGAAAAGTCTCTTTGAATTCATAATTTGTATTATAGTTCCCTTATAAGCTCAAGGTTTTACTATAATTGAAGAATTATTTCCACTGCATTGTCCTTAAAAGTACCAAATGAAGAGAATGTGTTTAATAAATATATAACTAAAGATATTCATCTTTTTATATGCTCAATATTATTTATCATCTTTATTATACACTAGAAGATTAAAAATATGCCAATAAGAAGAAATAATTTTCAACTCTCAAATTGGCAAATATTAAAATTTTGAAAATATTGGCAAGGAGATTGGGGATTAGGGAATCTCAGGCTCTGTATTTCATAGTGTAAACTTCATAGCACTTCTGGGAAAAACTTGGTAAAATTTTCAAAAGTTTTAAAAAGGTCCAAACTCTTTTACCAGTAATTTTCTTTGCACCTTTGTAGCCTAGGAAGCTATCTAAACTATATAAAGATTTTGATACCAAAATTTATTTCTCTGAAAAAAAAAGAAGGAAAATAAAATAACCAAAAGGGCCAGCAAGAGGAAATGTGTTAAATAAATTGCAACACATTTTTTAACGAAACAATATAAAACATATAGGATCATCAAATATGTCAGTAGATTATGTATTGTTAAAAGAAAATGTCCCCAATATATTTTTAGGTGGAAACAAAATGTACATTTTGTAAAAAGGAAAATAGTACAACAGTCAGAGGACATACACTAAAATTCAAGCAGTGATTAATTTTTTTGCAATGATTAACAAACAGTAAATCATGTTAGTGTAAATACTGTTAAAAGATAGTAACTTCCATAATTCACTGACGTCAAACTTTGTCCATCTGAAGGAGTCAGGCTGGCAAACTAAATCCACACTTATTAGTCTCTTTTAATTTAGTGCAATAAATTAGATGAAACTAATCTTTCAATCCAGAGTTTAAAGCTTAAAAGGAAACTTTTTGATATGATAGGCTTATCTCCCCTGGAATACAGGCAGAGAAAGTTTATTCATCTATATGGGATACAATTCTAGATTTGATGGTGTGGTATTTTGGCATTTTAGAATCAGAAGAACTAGTGTTAAATCCTGGCTTGGTCATGAGCAAGTCCCATAATCTCTCTAAGCCTCAATTCCTCATCTAAAAAACTGGGAAAACACTTGCCCTGTCTATAGGAGTGTTGTAAGAATTCAATATTCAATGAGATTCTGTGTGTATTTGTGTGTGTGTGTGTGTGTGTGTGTGTGTGTGTGTGTGTGTGTATGTGTGTTTAAGCATTCAAAAATGTTAGCCAAGGAAGAGACTTTAAAGCCATTTAAAACCACCTCCCAATCAGGAAAACACTATTAATCTAATTAAGGCATATATACTCAGAAGGGGGTCTGAGTTTTGGCACCTATACAAAAGTTATCAGCAGACTAGATTCTGAAGGAACCTGAACTATTATTAAGAACCCTATACCATTCAACAATTAAAGCACTGTATAAAGATAAATCAAGGAGTCATGTTTCTTCTCAAAGAAGCACACAATGTAAAAGGAATAATAAAACCTAGTGATTTAAATCCCCATAAAATTAATGCATTGTATATGAAGAATTAGCATAAAACATACTGACATTTATAGAATTGTTTCCAAAATACACTGAAGGAATTCCTTGTTAGAGAAAACAGTGGTTTTGGAATCATTTCCTCATGCGAGCCATAAAAAGTCTTATACTTAGGTACTTTTATTTAGTTGCTTTAAACCACAATTAAGTTCATGTACATTGGAGCTTAGTCCTCAAATATTTTTAATCTCTCTATCCCCGCAGTAAAGCCAGCTACTGAGCTCTGAACACATCAGTGAAATGACTGGTTTGCCACCACTGAAAATTGGTAGAGAAGGTACAAATTAGGAAGAATAGCTATCTTTTCAAAATAAATCTCTAAGGTTGAAATATGCATATGAACTTTTGTAAAGGTTTAACAAATTTGCAAATGTTTTTTAATTAGGTCAACAAAATTGCTCTTGAGCTTGCGTCCATTTCATTGGAACTTTATTAGTTGGGTCGACTTGTCCCCCTTAAAACAAATGTTCTTTTAAATTTTCAAAACAAATGCCATATATAATTCTGAGGTAGAGTAACTAACCACTTTTTATTTTGAATTTTCCTATAGGAATAATTATTTCTTTTAAATGGTGGAAAAACACATGAAATTAACCATCCTAATTATTTCAACATGTACAATGATGTGCAACCATCACTGGAACTGCTATCCAGTCCCAGAATTTTTGTATTATCCCCAAAAGGAAATCCCACTGAGAAGTTATCGCCCATTGCCCAGACCCCTACCCTCTGGCAGCTACTAATCTGCTTCCTTTTTCTATGGATTTTCCTATTTTGGGTAGAAACTACTATCTTTAATCAAACTGTACAGCATAGTCTTTGATCTCCAGATCCATTCTTCACTCCTCCATTCTGCTCTGGACTTTGGGAAACTAATGGCCATGGACTGCACTAATGGGGCTCCCTTCCCTCTGACTCCTAGATGGCTTTGTTGATCAGAAAGCACAGCAGGAACATCAGTGAATAGGAGAGGAAATAAAGATTTTTCTCAGTTTCTTTCCTTCTTGGTCATGGGTCAACCTGTGTTTGTCTATATACATATGCACAATCAATATAGTATAAAGTTGAATAAGTATAACATGTACATAATTGGGGAAAATGAAAAATAAATACATAATTCTAAAATATAAAAATTATGAAAAGTGTATTCTATGACTATTATCTCAAAAGGAAAATAGTATCTTGAAACGAAATACTCAGAAAAAAATGTTTTTTTATGAAAGAAATGCAAAGTTATAGATACTTTTTGAACCAATTTGTGTTTGTCTCATATCATGAAATGCTTTAAATTGCTAGACACGTTATGAATGCTGGTTATTCAGGACACTTCCTTCAGTCTGAAGATGTTGTCCCTGCAATGAGATCAAGGCTTACGTTGTACTTGTAGTTATGGGAATCCCAGGCAGCATTTCACAGTGGATAGTATGCAATCCTTTACGTTTTGACTGAAGTTTAACTTGGGTCAATTCAAACTGTTTGCTGAATGTGCTTTTTCAATTGAAAGAGGCTAGCAAACCCACCAGTTTTCAGAGAATTTCATCAACTTAGATATTAAAAGAGCTCAGCAACTTTCATTTTGAGTATATTATTAGTTTAGAAATGTCTTTGTGTTCTTTTTTATTTTTATTTTATTTTGTTCTTTTGAATTCTAAAAGAAAAATAAGGATGCCAAATACTTTACGTATTAGCCAATGAATAGAAAAATCTTGTAAGAGAATTTTGTGTAAGGCATAGCACCCTATAATCACCCCATAAAAATAAGAAATATTTACAAATGCCAGGTTTTCAGTGGTGCAATAAATATGGCAGTGGCTTAAATAAGTTATTCAGCACAACTTCTACATGCAAGGATCTTAACAAGCTTTGTTATTCAACTCTGAATATGAATATGAGCTTTACAAAATTCTTAAATGAGAGAACCAACAAAACTGCAGTGGCTTTCAACTGAGGTTGGTTGTAAATCATCTTGGCTTTGGTTTAGACTCAAGAATCAGAGCAAAGCTTTATTGCTTCTCAAAGACTTTTCAATAAGTTTATTTATAAGGCATGTTTCATAAACTTCAATATCACAAAATTGTGTAAATGACAGCTGTTTATTCTCTCCAGCCTGAGAGGAAAAAGGTAAAGTAAAAAGAGTAACTCAGTTCTCCCAATATAAAAAGAAATCTAAAGCAAGGTTTGTCCAAAAAAGAACATCAGTGGATTCTGATCCTAACAAGTTTCTAAATATAACCTTTACCCTATAAAAACTAACATATTGAAAAGATTAAATGAAAAGCAAGTTAATGATGATGTCATTAAGCAGTTCTTACTGAAGAACTATCTCAGTAGGTAAAATGAGGCTACATTAATGACCCAGTGCAGAAATAAAACCAATTCTTAGGACATAAACTTGTTTTAACACCTTCAGAATTTAGGCCTAGTCTTTTATAATTTGTTTTACACCCTTAGAAGGTAAGGGTTTATAGCTCTGAGGTCATACTTTACCCAGAAGTAAGTTTCCTTACGGATATCTATCTTGTGGATTATTGAAAGGTTTGTTTGTTTTAATATTTTAGGACACTTGAAGTGTTCATGTCACTTTGTTTCTCTATTCATGTCAAAAACCCTCAAAGATGAAAAAAAATATGAGGAGAATTAAAGACAAGCAGTGTTCTTATTTCAAAGGCTAACAAAATTATATTAAGGCAAATGCTTCCTTTTAGTAGTGAATTCAAGAAATTATACAGGGTTTGGCAACAGTAGGGTTATAGTTGTTAGTATGCAAGACAGGGAGTTTATTTTTGTAAGATTATTTATTAATTATTATATGATTTTCTATATGAACCACTGTAAACCTAGTTTTGCCCCACCCTGTAAGCATATAGCAGAATAATCCTTCATTAAACCATCAGTAGAATTAGTGAAGGGAGAAGTTAAGGCTAGAGACTGAGCAACTGTGTACTCTAGTCCCTACATACCTGAAGAACAAAAATTGGAATCCAGCATAAACATGCAAGCAGCACATTATTTGAACTGTTGGATTTTGTTGGTCTATGTGTATTATGATAAACTGCAATGAATATCCCAACAAACATCAGCCCCATTTGCCAGCAGTGTTCTACAAATACAATCACAAAAAGCACAATGTATCTTTAAATGCTCAAGATAATAAAGATGATAGCATTTGGTGCTTCTCAGTCTATTGATTATCACCTTTATCAAAATATCTCTTAAATGTTTTTACAATTTATGTTTCTACAATAGGACTTCTAGAAAAGTTTCAATGTAAAGTAATCCCTTATTGACTTTATGTACCATTGAGATGTCTTTCCTGAAATATAAAGGAGATTATGGAAGAGTATTCCTATTTGATAACAAGGGAGAAGGGTGGAGGAAGGAGGGAAGGGAATTAAGAAAATAATTAGTCTTAGCTGGTTTGGCTCAGTGAATAGGGCATTGGCCCTTGGACTGAAGGGTCCCAGGTTCAATCCCAGTTAAAGGCATGTACCTCGATTGCAGCCTCCTTGGTATGTGAAAGCAGCTAATTGATGTGTCTCTCTCACATCAGATGTTTCTGTCTTCCAGCCTTCCACCCTTTCTAAAAATCAATGGGAAAATATTCTCGGGTGAGTATTGACGAAGAAGAAGAAGAAGAAGAAGAAGAAGAAGAAGAAGAAGAAGAAGGAGAAGGAGAAGGAGAAGGAGAAGGAGAAGGAGAAGGAGAAGGAGAAGGAGAAGGAGAAGGAGAAGGAGAAGGAGAAGGAGAAGGAGAAGGAGAAGGAGAAGGAGAAGGAGAAGGAGAAGGAGAAGGAGAAGGAGAAGGAGAAGGAGAAGGAGAAGGAGAAGGAGAAGGAGAAGGAGAAGGAGAAGGAGAAGGAGAAGGAGAAGGAGAAGGAGAAGGAGAAGGAGAAGGAGAAGAAGAGAAGGAAGAAAATAATTAAAGTTAGGTGGGGGCACATGCCCTCACACCCTCTACCCCCATCTGTGTCCATTGGTTTTGCTCATATGCATGCATACAAGTCCTTTGGTTGGGCACATGCTGAGGGGTGGGGGCGGCCAGGGAGAGGTCAATGGGGGAAAAAAGGAGACTTATGTAATACTTTAAACAGTAAAGAATTTAAATTAAATATATATATATATATATATATATATATATATATATATATATATATATATATTTAAAAATAATAAAAAATAAAAATGTATCCAGTACAATAAAAAAAAATAAAGTTAGGTGGTGGTATTTGGGAATTTGTTGTTTGTGACAGCTGAGTAAAAAAGAGAAGACAAGGTAAGAGAATTCAGACAAATATTTATGTTTAAAATACCGTATTTGATTAATGTTACAATTCCACTAAAACAAACAAACTCTACTATACTCTGTTGGAACCCAATACTCACCATGCACTTTTTGTATTTGAACAAAGGTTGATTTTTGAAACAGAGCTCACATTGATAGCAATAAGAATCCGTTATTTGGATCACTATTAAAATAGTACAAGGGTATAGATTTTATTTATTTACTTTTTCCTTTGTACTGGATTTATTGGAGTGACATTGGTTAACAAAATTATAGATGTTTCACAAGAAAAAAATAACAAAGGAAACAATGTCACAGGTGTTTATGCCTTTTCTTAGTATATAATTATATCTAATATTTTAATAAAGATTATAATGAAAAGTAAAGTTACCACACCTTCTAATAGAAGTTGTCAGTGTAGTTTTCTTTAACTTCATTGGCCTAGTTTTAAATATTCAAGGAACCCATGCAAATTCTAAGTATTGTTTTTCCTCTTTCTCTTCCCTAGGAAGAGCCTCATCCTACAATTCCACTGTTCTCCTCTTTAATGGTTTCTCAATCACTTTGAGTCAGTTTGGAAAGTGTTTATCTTGACCAAAAAACTCCCTAAGATCTTTCCTAAATAGATAACCAATAGAATTTTATGTAAATAATATTATTTTAGATTTATCTTACTTTATATTTTGTTAAACTCAAAGCCATTTCTCCCTATACCAAATCAGAAATACTATGCTTAAAATAGCTTTTGGAGTAAGCTTGAATTCAATAAACATTCTAAGGCCCATTTTTTTTATTTTTATTGAATTTATTAGGGTGACATCTACACTAATAAAAGAATAAGATGCAAATCGACCATACCTTTGTGATTCCCACCAGCCAATCAGGAGTGAGTATGCAAATTAACCCAACAAAGATGGTGGGTTAATTTGCATATGCAGGTGGATGAGCGGCTGGGGGTGGGGCGAGATGCTTGCATCATCGCCATGGCGACAACGCAGGCGTTCTGCACTGCCCCAGTTGCTCCGGGCCTCTGGGCAGTGTGGGAAGGCGGAAAGGTGGCTCCAGCCAGAGCGAAGGTGGTGCCGGCAGCCAGGGGAAGGAAGGCCCATTCTTGCACAAATCTTCGTGCATTGGGCCTCTTATTGGTTAATAAAATTATATAGGTTTCAGGTGTACAATTCTATGATACATCAATTGTATATTGCATTGTGTTCAACACTCCAGGTTAAGTCTGCTTCCATCACCATTTATGCCTCCTATACCCTCTTCTAACTCCCTCTACACCCTTTTCCTCTGGTGATCACCATACTGAGGTCCTTTCCTTATGTAAGTTTTTGTGCTAGGTTCTCTGAAAGATGCCTGGATGAAGAGGATGCATTTCCCGAGCAGCTTACAATCTAGAAAAAGAGGCAGAAATGTACACAACAACCTCACTTTAAAGTGCTATAAGAGTGGGGAGGAAAAATTGACCCCACCTAAAATGATCAGAGACTTTATGAAAGCAGGTCTTGAAAGTTATTTCAGATTTGGCTCCTTAGTTTGGCATTGGCACACAAGAAGAAGGCCTTGGGTCTTAGGCTATTTCTTGGCAAATATTAAGGCTATATCACTGATTCTTAGAAGTTCTGAGACTTTCCATCACTGTTCCTATTCTTTGTTACAAAAGTTAAAAAAACCCCAACTAATTCAATGATTTAATAAGCCACATGCACTGTTTGGTTTATGAAAACTTTGTTAAATTGTTCAAAATAAAGATATTGAGTGAGCCTCTTGGAATAAATCTACAGGATGACCAGAGAGGAAAAGTAATCATGATTGAACTGTACTTTGCAAATGCAGAGCTTAACCTTTATATTGCCTAAAGTGAATCAAAATGGATCAAATTTCAAAAATGTACAAAACTCATTGGAATGTTGACCTAATTTCCCTTCTGATATTTGGCCTTGTCTGGCAAAGGTGAAGTTGACAAAAAATAGAGCTCTGAGGTGCCCTTGGGGTATAATATCTGTATTAGTTTTCAGAGGGGAGCAAAAGTTCAGGCAAGTGGCACTTAAAACCTGCCTGTGATGGCGTTCTTTTTATCATTCATTTTTAGTGGAAGTATTTAGGAGCTAGCTCATAAGCTAGGGTGATAAATGAAAGGAAGTGATTGAATTGAAATGTTCTTCTTTCATTCAATCATCCCCATGAGATTCTTCCTGCTCTAGAAGAGTGAACTTCCCTACTTTTAATACTAACTCAAAACAACTATTTGAGAATTCAATGTGCCACTCAATAGTTGTCTTACAAATGTGTAACCCTACCAATGGTAGCAACTCAGCCATGATTATAATATGTTGGAGCCTTGATGTTCCAAATGAGGTGGCTGACCAGTAGCATCAGCACCACCCGGGGAACTTTAGAAATGCAGGTATTAGGCCTCAGCCTAGGCCCCCTGAATTATTAGAACCTGCTCTTCAACAAGAGCCCCAGGTGGTTAGTATGCAAATTATACATTGAGGAGCACACACTGGAATTTTGACTTAAAAGGAAAAATAATAAAGAAAAGACCACATCCTGCAGAAATTTAGAGCTGGTGTTGAAAGGAAACAGTACCACAGATGATTGAGGATCCATAGAAGTTTTCTGTGTTGTTTTTCCTTGGTGTTCAACCCTGGTAATTTGATCAACAATCACTTCCATAAGGAAAAGAAGCTCCATGCCACTTTCCTCCACAGAGTTCTTTATGGTTCTGCCTTCACAGTTTTTAATAGGCCTGGGGCCTGCAGTTTGTCTCTGAGACAGAGACAAAGAAGAATAGCTTGCTGCTGACACAAACAATAGAGTACAGCTCGGTAACTCAACTGCCACCTGCCAATTCATTCTCCTTTTAAACTCAACCCTAAAGATTCTACAGAGCTTGGCTATCTCCCACCTGGCCCCTTGTGAACATTCAAAGGACTCAGATGAAAGTTGCTGATAGGGACAACCAGAACAGTGATGAGTATCACGGTCCCAAAATCGTTGGCAGCTTCTCTCTGCTCACCATTAAGGGTTCTTCTAATCCATCAGTGGTTACTTTTGAACTTTGTCTCACAGCAAATCCCATGCCAGAGTAGTTAGTATCTCCAGATCTCTGTACTCTACACTTTGAGCAATGGGTTGACTTGTGAGCTCACTCACTATTATTTGAGAGAAATCAAAGTTATACACAGATGTGAGTAAGAGAAGAAGAAAGAACCTTACCCACAGTCTGTGCTTCCCAAAACGTCATAACCACCAGAGAAAGAAAATGAGATGCCAGTTCCACTTGAAAATACCCAGCAGATTTCAGCCAATGAACCAGATGTTAGGATAATATTTATTAAAGGCAGGGTCTAAGCATATGACTTTGGGTCTTTTATCTTCTATTGCACTCATCTTACCGGTGAGTATAGCCATGTGTCTTTGTGTGTGACTGGATAGAATGTATCAAAAGGCTGAGGTTTCGACAATTCCATGATCATTCATATGGCCTATACATGGGTACCCAGATAAAATGCCTGCCAGGAGGAAAGCTCTAAAAGTCAAAACAAGGACATGGGCAAGTCACATGCAATGAACTCACTTGTGTAAATTAGTCCTTTTTTTTTTTGAAGGTGTCCAGCAAGTGCATGTGAAAATTAGAGAACTGGGATTCTAGAGTTGCTCTGTATGAGATCTTGGGACTAATATTTTATTTCTCTGAGCTTTGTTTTATTATTATCAAAATGATGAGTTTTAAGTTAGTGTCCCAAAGTATACTGCTCCTAGCAAATTAATTGTTAATACAAGAAAATGATGGGAGGATTCCCAAAGCTTTGCATGTACAATTAAATGGGAAAACATTGGATTCAACACAGGTAAATAAATGGGCTGCTTTCCTTTGAACCATCTCAGTGTCCATTATGTGTTAGTGGGAATGTGATAATCCACGAGGAGACACAGCATGATAGATCTCTCCAGATCCTTGACTCACATTCCTCCTTACTGTGGTAGATCTATCTGTATTCCTGGGAACATGCTGGGGGATGATAATGTGGATGATCTCTAAGATTTGTGTTGGGGCTGACACTTTATGATTCTGTGATCTTGGAGGCAGTCACTGTTTCTCTTTCACTTCCTTTTTTGAAAACATATTTTTATTGATTTCAAAGAGGAAGGAAGTGGGAGAGAGAGATAAAACATCAAGAATGAGAGAGAATAATTGATTGGCTGCCTCCTGCATGCCCCCTACTGGGGATTGACCAGAATCAAACCTGGGACCCTTCAGACTACAGGCCGATGCTCTATCCACTGAGCCAAACCTGCTAGGGCTCCACTTCTTTTTCTAAAAAATTTTCCCACAACCCTGCCCCAGGCCTTCACAACCCTATTGTCTGTCTCCATGGGTTATGCGTATATGCATACAAGTTCTTTGGTTGATCTCTTCCCACCCATCCAACCTCCTCTACCTTCCCTCTGAGATGGGATAGTCTGTTCCATGCTTCTATGTCTCTTCCACTTCTTTTTGATAGGAGTATCCAAAAGACTTCCAGTGGTAAGGAAGTCATTTATATACTGGGACACTGCACTCTTGGTCTCCCATGACTCTAACTGTGTATTTAGGTAAAAGCAATTAGCTCACAGTTACAAGACCACCTTGAATGTAGAATAGGTTGAAATGTAAATTGACCTAATAGAAGAAAGATGCTTTTTTATTATGATTTACTCTGAAATAAAATTTATATAAAATTTAAACCAGTTGTTTGAAATGAAATAATTTACTTGAAAAGGAAGAAAATGGCTCTCCATTTATTATCAGAAAGTTTCAAATATTTCAGGCTAACTTCTAAGAGCTCCGTTTTATCTTTTTTTTTTCTAAGTAAAAAAAAATATATATATATATATATATATATATATATATATATATATATATATATATATATATATATAGTTGTGACAGCCATTAAGCAGGTTATTTTATTGGGAAAATATTAAAATTATAAAATTGTGTGCCTGTGGTGTTTGCACTAAAGCTTTGTAATTAAGTGTTAATACACAGGAAAAAGTGCCAGTTCACTATAAAAAGTGTCCTGTTAAAGTGAATTATTATAGTAAAGTATTTTAAATTTAAAGAATTCTGGGATCAAAAGAATTCCAGTTTAAAAAGATAGCAGACAAAGGTTCTAATTTCCTGTGGCTTCTAAGAACTGCGCTGGAATTAAAAGAAAATAAAGCCCCAGTTCAGTTTTAACAGAAAATGATGAAAGTATACTTGGATGATCATTTTCAGTGGGCTTTCTGAAAATGCAAGCATATTGGCTTATTTTTCTCTCCTTTTCCAAACTATTAGTAAACTTTTCTCTTTTTAAAATGACACCACAAGTTTATGTCTGCTTTTGGGGAAAATTAAGTTATTTAACTTCAAAATGAGCTATATTCCATTCTTCATAAGGGCAGTTCCTGGAATCAGTCTAATTTTGAGTACTTGTTCCTGGCTAGAGCTTATTATTACTAGAAGAATATGTGCTGACAGGCAGAGACAAAAAGGTCATGGAGAAGGTCACTTTTAAACAGAAAATGTGATTTATATATTATAAAGCACTCTATTATTATTAGATAGAAATGGAAGTTCAGGGAAAGAATATGGGACTTGAAAAGTCTCTTATTTCTGAAAGTTCAGACAGATTTTAGGGGGAAATTGTGCCATGAATTTCTATTTCACTAAGAATGAGGCTGCATGGTGAGCAGTGCAGACGGAGTTAAAGACAGTTATATAAGCCAAAGTGATCTTATTATGTTTTAAGCGAAACAAGCTAAAATATTTGATTTTGTTTTGGTAAAGATAAATTGCATTTATACACATAAAAGTGAGTGTTTTTCTTAAGTTAGCAATTATTGATTTTGAAATGTAAAATCTGTTAATGGTGTTTTATGCAGCTAAGAGCCACTGCCCTTGTAGTGTTCGATGATTTGTATGTTTTTGCAATGTTTTATTTTTCTGTTTTGGGGGATGGGAAGGAGAGGAGAGGAGAGGAGAGGAGAGGAGAGGAGAGGAGAGGAGAGGAGAGGAGAGGAGAGGAGAGGAGAGGAGAGGAGAGGAGAGGAGAGGAGAGGAGAGAGAGGAGAGGAGCTTTTACTATAGTTTCAGGTCAATGTTAAAATATGATAGATTTTCAAGAGTCAAAACCAGTTTTAGACATATATACTGAGCACTAAAAAACAAAAGGAGGCTAATAAATTAAGATGACATCACAAACCACAAAACAGGCCCTGTTTCTTTCTAAAGTTAAAGACATCTGATTGGCACAGGCAAGGGGGCTTTCTGGCCTGGAGCAGTATCACAAGTTCTTCAGTTTATCCATCTGCAACCGGTTGACTATGTTCCACATTGGTGATGAATTATACTCCGTTTCCTCAGTCTAATCCTTTTCATTTATTTATATTTTATGGAGGAAACATAAAAGGCTTCTTAGAAAAATCCAACTGTTTTTGATAAACCTTGTCATGTGCAAATAATGGAGCCTTGTCAGGGCCAACCTTTTCTGGAAATTTATACCTTCTAATAATAATTAAAAGGAAAAAAAAGAAAATCAGAAACAAATAAGAAATATATTGAGTTGGATTCAAAGCATGTTTGTGGCTTTGAATCAGTGGCAATAAAGCATTTTCTGTAAAAAAAAAAAAATGTTTCAACACGGGAGTGTAACTGAAATCCAGGTTCAGCTTGAATTTGGGATTTTTCAAATAGTGAAACCATGACTTCAATTTTTAAGCCGAAGGAAAAAAGAAAACATTTAGTTCTCAGTGAAGCATTATATTAATAGCCAGGAACAGGGACAGTGAGGAAGAGCTGGGCAGCAGGACCGAGTGCAGCTTGATGAAGGGCCTTACAATAGGCCATAAAGAAGTCTCAGCAAGAGGCTTTCAATGACTTCTAAAGAAGTAAATTTTATGTGAACAAGGACATACATGTTGGCTGTTCATGGAATACATATATCTGGGCTTTGATATTCTAAGTATTTTCCCCCAGTTTTTCAGAAATTGGTATATAAATAATTTTTAAAAATAACTGAAAATTAGTAATGTTTATAAATTGAAAAGTCTGAGAAAAACAGGCCAATTTTGTGATTAATTCTATCCTTTGTTCCTTGTCTATTTCTATTAAGTCAGTAGAAACTCTTCAGCTAGGGTCTTCAAGGTCACCTACATTTTACAGCCACTTGGAAGGTGCCTCCAAGCAGAAGTCACAAGGCCTGAGGGGACAAATACTCGCAAGCACCTCCCTTCTCACCCTAGATTTTCTTTCATCTTCAAGGAAACAGAAGAGACATTTAGCAAGGATTCCTGTACTTCTCTGAGGTGCCAGCTAAGAGATATTCTGCATTGACAGGTATTATTGGGACCCTATGAACTTTCCAGCTGCTGTGTTCTATCTATATCTGATGACCCACATAAAACAACTTGCAGAGAGCTGCTATCTATACATATTCTGCAAACATTGCTTTCCTTCCACTCCCCACCAATTGATTTTCCCCTCCATTATCTCATTTTTATAGACTACTGTTTGATATCCTTGTCTCTTTAAGTCTTCTTTGCATTCTATATAAAATTTAGAATATTTTACCTTCTCTGTAGTTGATTGTTCAAGGAATTTTCATTGGTTGTATTTGTTAGCTAGGACTGCCATACAAAGTATCACAGACTGAATGATTTAAATAATATAATTTTATTTTCTTACAATTCTGGAGGCTAGAAGTCTTAGATCAGGTATCAGCAGGGTTGGCTACTTCTGAGGGACAGATCTGTTCCAAAACTCTCCCATTGGCTTATGAGTAGCCAACTACTCTCTGTGAACCCTCACATTATCTTTTCTCTGTATGTGTGCCTCTGTCCAAATTTCCTCTTCCTATTCTGAAAGCACCAGTTATATTGGAATAGGGCCCACACTCATAACCTCATTTTAACCTAATTACCTCTCTAAGGAGCCTATCTCCAAATACAGTCATTCTGAAGTAATGGGGATTAGGACTTCAACATAAGCATTTTGAGGGGAGGGTACAATTCAGCCCATAATTTTGACTAGTTCATGGGTAAAATAATAAAGCTTTATGAATAGAGAAATAATAAGTAAATTAATGCATAAGACTATTAAAAAGTCTGCAAAACTAGAGGCATTTTGAGTTTTTATATGCAAGCAAAATCTCCTAAACTATAAAACCACCTTTAAGTTAAACGTTTGTTTCCTAGGAAACTTGTTTATTTTTTCTTCTAAGAACTTCTGGAAGTATTGCCATGAAACAAGCTTATTCAGAAATATCAAATTTTACACATATATTTTTATATATTAATTTTTTCCTGGAGTAGTTAAAATAAAAATAAAGGACTAACCAAATATTGTGGGTTGTCTCCCTCTGGGTAACATGTACCCCAAAGTGGTTAAATTGGAAACAGGTTAAATGAGTCTACATCTACATTTATTTGGTGAACATCGTTTAAGCCAAAAGAGCACTGATTACTATCCAGATCAAGAATGAAAATCTTAGACCACTCCTATTAACTTCCAAAATGCCTGACAACAATCCACTGAGGTTTGACAAAGACATGGAATCTAGTCATTGATGCTTCCACTGGCTGCATCAAAACATGAAAATCATCACAACACAAAAATTACTTTTCCTCCAAAATCAGAACTACAATGGACGACTATGGCTTCATAGAGTGTGTCCTGGTTTGGTAGTTAAATATAAAATTGAATCTTTGTAACTAATATGCACATTGTAAGTAGGAAACACTTTTAAGTTTCATGGAGAAAATAAAAATTACCAAACTTATGAAACTTCTAAAAGGTGTCTCCAGGTATATTTGGAGTATTCTACCAGGACAAGCTGTAACTTTTTATCAATGTGTGTGTATCATAGTTTTATGTTATAAACACATTTATCATGACCCAAGTGGTTTTTATGTGCCATGAAAAAGAAATAAGATCATTTTTTATCTATCTAGTTTATTATCTTGCCTTCTATTTTTTTCTTATTGTTTGTTTCGTCCTATTTCCTCATGTTCTCCATTTAATTATCATTGGGCAGTGAAAAAATACAGCAATGACACCTGCATTCGAGTTTTTGGTGGAAGTGTAAAACTAGATTTTAGTACCATTTGAGTTGAATTTTATTAGAGTTTCTTCAAAATTATCTTTAAAAATGTTGGCCATCATCATTTCAAATGAATTTTAGATTCTAAGTATAGTTTTCATTTTAGCTATTGTATAGCTCTGGATATGGATAGGCAGCAGCTGATCAGTAGCAATTCAAAAATTATTAAAAGTTAATAATATGTTTTAAAATAATGATAACAATGTTTCCAAATCAGATATAAATCCTTCTAAAGTATCTGAGTTTAAGCTAAATTTAGAAAGGCTTTGTGAAGGATGGAGGAGGAGGAAAAATGAAATTGGTAACTGTCTCTAAGATGTATTTAAAAAGACAAATTTTTAAATTATATTACATCTTCTCAAATTTTGGAACCTCAGTTATTGCATCTATGATAAATCACTTCAACAGAAACTGTACCATAGCCCCTCTATAACTAAAAAAAATGTATTGTTTTTTTATTCTTTCACCTTTAATCATGCCACTGCACGCATGCACTCATGCCCACAAACATGTACCGGTATATCTACATGTACCACTCCCCCCGCCACTGTTTAGTCTCTGATTTAGAAATCAGAATATTTTCAAGTTCACTCTCATTTGCTAACTTTTAACTGACATCAGGGTCAAGTAGAAACTACATCTAAGTAATTCTCAGTGAAAAAGGAGACCCTAACAAGGAATACAAGAACATTTTGATAAGGGAATGTTTTTACTATTTATTAGGGGGAAAATTCAAGAGGCATGTTGAGATTTGAAGACATGAATTCTCCTTTTAGAGACCTTAACTCTTTAAAGGAAAAAATAAAAAGGCAACCATTAATTTGGACTCGAGTAGCAAGGAAGTGCCTCCAGAGGAGAGAATTTCCAACCAGGTGAAATTCTCACCTGGCAATTTGGAAATTGGGGTTCTGAACAGCTAAATAATCAAACAGATCTGCAAACCTCTCAGTGAACCCTAGCCAACTCTTAGATGAATTTTCAGCAAACCTGGGCTGAGTTTGGAGAAATTCAAAGCAATTTTATGGTTGCAGATGGGAAACAGGCCCATCTCAACAGTTTAAATGAACCTGAAACTCAAGGGCCATCTCAAAGGGTCTGAACCCAAGCAAACCAAAACAAAGTAATGATTCCCAGGGAACATTGGAAGTCCTCTATGCATTGTCTTGGCAGAAGCTGAGCACAGATTCATTTTATATTATTCAAAAGGAGTAAGTGAGAAAATTAAGTAAGGTTTCTTAATGGACTGTCTGGAAGGTCTATACTATTCAAAGACCATTGGAGGAACTTTTAGGCATTGTTTCATTTACACAAGCAAATGTGTCAGAAAATAATTGAGACTTTTAACTACTATGAAAACTATATAAAGAGATTAATGGCTCAACCAGTGTGGCTAAGTGGTTGAGCTTTGACCTATGGACCAGGAGGTCACAATTGGATTCCCGGTGGGGGCACATGCCAGGTTGTGGGCTCGATCCCAAGTGGGAGGCATACAGAAAGCGGTCAATCGATGAGTATCTCTCATCATTGATGTTTCTATCTTTCTCTCCCTCTCTCTTTCTCTTTAGACATAGGTTGAACTGACTCTTTCTAAACTCAAACTATTATAAGGATAGGGCTATAGAACTTAAAGGCAGTAGTTGCCTGTTATTGTTGTCCCAGGAATGAAGAGAATCAGGACTGAATCATTCTGCCCATAGTCATTGACATCTGGATTCAAACCTCATTTCAAGTGTTCTGGTTGACCACCAGGTTCCACATGATATCAGGTCAATGCCTTGCATGCTTGGTGTAGCTGAATATCCTTCTTATTTTGAGAACACCTGGATTCCAGGCAACTAGAAAGAATTCTTTCACTTCTGAAAGGTGCTCTTGACTTTTTCCTGAGGACTTTCATAAATAACCATGTCAATAGTTTACAAGAGAATACTGTGTGTGTGTGTGTGTGTGTGTGTGTGTGTGTGTGTGTGTGTGTTTCTTTCAGTCATGTCTTCTGGGACATCAAAGAATTGTAGTTTTGAAGATAATTTTATAATTGGAGCAGATTTTAATTCCATAAGAAAGTCCATTAATTTTTCATTTTGATGACTTGATCTCAAAAGTTATTAAAGATCAAAGCATCCCAAAATTTTTATAGAAGAAAGAAGGGAAGAATTATAATGATCACTATGTACTGGACTGGGAATTCTCATTTGGTATCTATTTCCTAGAACTTTTTGTGAAGATTAAATGAGAAAAAAATTGTTTCTATTATAAAGAGGAGGCTTGATAATTGTTAACTTTCCTCATTATATCCTTCATCATCATCATTGATATCAATTCTCTTTTATCAGAGATCATTATCATGAACAGAGTATGTTGCCCATGCCTGTACCTCCTATTTTTTATTTTTTATTCCACTTCCAGAAGTGTGGTGTCTAACCTACCCACTGGCATTCATAAGTATTCTTATGTCCTTTTAACCAACTTTTCTATTGAAATTTCCCCAGATAGTTTCTAACTCACACGTGTTAATCTTTTCTTTAGAGAAAATGGTTACTTGCCTTCAAATATACTGTACAATATGATATAAACAAGCCATTTGATATATTTATAATATAGTTTATACCTGTTGCTAGGGATGCCAAATCTTGTTACACATTAAAAACATTTTGAGAAATAGAAAAAAAAGCAGAAAAAAAAAAAAACCACCAACACATACACACCAGAAACAAATATAAAGCTCACGTTCTAATTAAACCAATAAAATTAGAATCTCTGAGGTCGGGACCTGGAGATGGCTTTTTAAAGCCTTTTCCCATTCCCCCATCCCTGTGACTATAAAATATAGACAAGGGTAAAAATCACTGCCTCGCATAAAGCAACATGCCTCCTCTACCTACATTACAGACATTCAGAATCACAGTAACTGAGGATCCACACACTCATTAAGACATGGTTCTGTCACAGTATATTTCTTTTGCAATAGGCTCCCAGTAGGGAGAGAAGGCTGATATTTAACAGGCATCACACATTTTTACATCAAGTTCTTATAGGCAGCATTATCTGAAAACCCAGTTTACTGTGATATCTATTAAGTCCCAACCCAAGCAATTTCTATAGACTTCTTATGGTCATTTCTACAGAGTTCAAATAATAGCAGAAAATATAGTTGTCTTTCTTGATATGGGATCTAACTTAGGCTGGGTTCCCTGAATACAGAGACTGGGGCAAAACTTCCATGCAATTGTAAGGCAGGAGGAGTGAATGAAAATGGTGAAGGAGGCAAGGAAAAATGGAAAGCAAATATAAGGTAGTTTTAGTGAGATAGTCACAACTTCAAGTTTCTAGACAGGCCATATTGAATCACTGTCCCTTGGAACAGTTCTTCATGGTGGAATGTAGACAGAGGAATTTGGCTATCTTCTTTTCATTTCCTGTCTGTCACTGGTCAGTATTCACTTCCCTGTCTTTAATCCCCTAAATGTCCAGGTTATATTTCTTAGGACCTCCTGATAGTCACTAGGTAAACAAGATACCACATCCTGCTCTGTGGTACTTCCTCTAGGTCTAGAAATAGTAGAACTATCCAAAGCCTTCAAAGGTCAAAATAGACCTTGGAGCTGCTGAGCCTTTTGCCTCATCAGGTGTGATGGGAGTCATGCCAATGCCTGTACCTCATAATTGAAGAGGTTGAGATAACCAGCAGTATTGAGAGGTAAAGTGTTAGTGGCGGTGGGCAGGCCTAGCCTTCATCAAACAGCTGAGCGATCAGGATGAAACCAAAAAAATCTGGGAAGACACAGATTCTGATACAGATTCCAAACCTTCCAGATGGGGAAAACGGTGACCTGCTCTGTTATTACCAGTAAGCCTGATGTGATGGCTCCACAATGAGTGCCACTATGAAACCACTCCAACAGGGTGAAGTGAACAAGGGATTGTATTGACTACACACTGTTGATTTTTTAACCAAAACCCTATTTTCTTCCTGGGACTTGAACCTTGAGTGTCTGAGGTCACTAAGTTTAGAAACAGAACTAAAGGGTCAACAGTGACTCACCATTCAAACTCTAGCTCTCCTTCTGTTTCCTGAGTCACTTTTCAGTCTATTATTGAGGTTTTCCCCCCTCTACCTACCCCCTAACTACTAGTATTTCCTAGTGAACAATTTCATAAATTTTGTCCTAAAGAATAGTCTTCCATGAATATATGTTCACTAATCCTCTTCCCAAACCATCCTAGGTAAAGTCAGTTCACAAAATGCCACATGCCTTCTTGTATGTTTATATTTTAAGCTTATTTAATTGAATATATAACAGGTGCCAACATTGCTATAAACCCTTGAACTTACTATCTCATTTGATTAACCTGGCAACTCTATCAGGTTGATATGATTATTAGCTGCTTTAACCCCCAAGGCACAGAAGCTAAAAGATTATTGATATCCTTGTAAGAGGAAAAACTAGGATCTGAGCCTCAGCCTTCCAGCTCTATGGTCTGTGTTCTTAAGCATTATACTGCAGCTTTCATGCACATTATACTATCACCGTTTCTAGGGAGCTGTGCAGTAAATAAACTTGGCTAACATTGTTCAAGCTTGTATAGCCTAAACATATTTGACCAATTTATTTTATTGTGTTTGCTGTTGACATAAACTACTGAACCCCTAACGAGTAGTGGTCTTAAAAACAGAGTTTGGGGACTACTGCCTTAATGCACAGCACTTGGTTCTCTGTTCCTTCATATCCTCATTCTTGGTGAGCCCTTGTATATTTTCAGGTGGCTTTAGACTGAAGGTTAAAAAACGTAAGAAGACTTCTGGCAATACAATTAGGGTTTCTGAGTTTTCTGCAGTCAGGAGGTGGCAGGGCCATGTGGTAACAATAAATTTCACAAAGCTTTCTCAGATCTAGGGTAATTAGCAGCCTGTTTGCTTCTCTTGGTGATCCCAATGCAGGATCTGTCCAACATCCACCCACCTTGACTTGGTACAACCTATTTCTTTAGTACATACAAGAGTAGCTGGAGCATGACCAAAAGTGTGATGATAACTGCTTCCAACAACCAGTTCTGTAGAAATGCTGAAGCAGTTGGGTGCAGGGACAGTGTGCCCAGTCAGCAAGCCAAGGATCTGAAGGAATTTGCAGGGAGAACCATTTCTAATAGTGGTGACTCTATATACACTCATAAGCTAGCTCAACCTGCTTAGAATATGAACACTCCCAGTGGGTTGATTATATATCTAAAATCTGTCCCTGAAATTATTCTCAAGCATGCCTCCTCTCCCCCTTTATCACAATCACTATCATACAATCCTCATCATTGCTAACCTCTACACTTACAATAACCTCTTCTAAATTGTTCTCTCACCTCTGGTGTTCTACGGGCCCATTTGTCCTCAGCAGATCTCCTTATTCTCTTTGGACTGAGTTATATGCCACAGTTCTTAGACTTTTGCAGGACACAAGTGAAGATCTGGAGAAAGGGGCTGGAATCCCTTCTATTCTGAACAGTGGAAGCTTACGTAATTAATGTCAACATTAAAAAGAGCTATAGCATTATTCATGCTCCAAGCAATAAAGCAAGGGATGGTCTTGATTATTCAATTTTCCTGCTTAAAAATGATCAATGTGTTTCTGTTGCTGCTCTACATTGTTCTGATGCCCCAATATGATGAGAGATTATTCACAACCAGTATAAGCAAATAGTTCCAGCTTCATCTGCTTCATTCTTAAGCTCATATAATTTGATCCTATTGAAGTTGCTGAGTGTTTTCAGATTTCCACACTTCTTTTCTCTCATTCATCTCTTTACCTGGGCATTACCACTACACATTTCCTAAAACAAAAGTTTAATGGAACATTCCCTTTGGATCAATAACTGAATGAATGAATGAATTCTCAGATGAGGAAACAGATTCAGAAAGATGGATTTACTTAGTGCTAGAGATGTGGTTAGAAGCCATGCTCCTGATCCCAATTCCCTTCTTCATATGCCAGTGGCATCCTCATTCAAACTCTCATTAACACAAGTCTGATAGGATTCTTTATAACAATTGTTTACCTAGTCCTAAGGTGTCCGGCCTATATCATGTCTCATACTGTCTGTGTTGACATTGCAACTTAGAAATATCTATTCACTACAGTTCTAATCACCTTGCCCAAACATTGAAAAGCCCAGGTTCTCGCAGTGACAAATTGATGGTCAAAACTGGACAATATTCTGACCATTATATTGATAAGCAGCATACACCCCAAAATGACTTGTCATGAAAAATATGTGAAATATAGGATGTGGTATTTTTTTAAAAAAAATATTTTTATTTATTTCAGAGAGGAAGGGAGAGAGAGAGAGAGAGAGCTAGAAACATCAATGATGAGAAAACATCATTGATCGGCTGCCTCCTGCACACATCCCCACCCCCTTACTGGGGATTGAGCCTGCAACTAGGGCATGTGCCCTTGACTTGAATTGAACCCGAGACTTTTCAGTCCACAGGCTGATGCTCTATCCATTGAGCAAAACCAGCTAGGGCAAGGACTTGGTATTTTTTAGTTGCTGCCCATACCCGGGAACAAGGGATTCCATAAAGATGCTCTGTTTCTGAGAACAATGATGGAAGAGCCATTTCAGAACCAAAGGTCACAGAAGAGGCAGAGGGAGTGGGCCTGAGATGAACTTCACCCAATGTCCACTATATTTGCTGAGCTAGTTTCAATTTTAGAAAAACCCTCTTGTGTGGTAAATTTTCTAAGGGCAGAAGAAACATAACTTCAGCTTGAAGGGTGTCTGGAGAGAAAATAATCTGATTTTGGAATTTAGGATATGAGCATTCTAGCCCACTGAATTGTAACTTTATTTATGCTCATGCTTAACTCAGCTGTAGCTTCCAAGTATCTTTTTATGTCATTAAGTGCCAATGGTGCAGCCAGAAGACTAGAAAGTGAGATGTTGCTTTGTTTACTTTTGTTACCATTCAGCATTTCATCTAGTAGCTCACGGGACACCTCTGGCTATATTCATAATGACGGTGACAGAAGTTTATATAAATGCAGTGGGGTTCCACTGATTTGCAGCATACTAAATCTCAACACATGAATGGAAGTCTCTTGGAGAGTTCTTTTTATTTTCATGGTTGTAAAAAATGCCATTGAAATATATATATATATATATATATATATATATATATATATATATATATATATATATATAGAGAGAGAGAGAGAGAGAGAGAGAGAGAGTGTTTTGGAGTTAGGAAGAGAAAACTATAGACAAAGATGCAATGATTATTTCACTAGAATTTTGGCTAACTTCTTGTCACTTTTAATCCATCCCATTAGAAGCTGGTAAACAGATTTTTAAACATTGCAAAATGCTGTCTTTGCTAAAAATCATTGGATGTTAGAGTTGTAATACACCTTGATAACTGAGTCTCACTTGCTGATTTTATAGGTGAGTCATCTGACCCAGAGAAGTGGCTTTCTCAAGGTTACATAGCTCATTAGTGGTGTTTGTGAGTGTGGAATCCAGGTCTACTAACTCCTTGCCCAGTTAATTTTACCCCATGCTTCTGGGATTCTTATTAACCTCCTCAGCTGAATTCTTTCCTAGAGTGCAAGGTTGGAGAGAAAGTGCTGGCTAGAAAATATGCATGCACAACACACAGAGACCTGTACCAATGGAATCCTCAAGGATCATACTGTATCCAGGAGAACTTGATTTAGTTTTACAAAGTAGGTCTGTAGGAATCTATACTAGTACAGTCTCTTCATTTAGACAAATTGAGGACTGGGGCATTAAAGTCAGGAGCAGGAGCTTCAGGAGCCTGTATTATATACTGGGGCAGGGTTCACTGTTTACTGGACTTAAATGAAAAGTGTTGAAAGGGTGAGTATATCTGGAGACTAAATGGAAGTTACTGTATTTGAAAAGTCATACCATAAATTGTCAATCTAAAGCTAGGCTGAGTGGAATCCTTCAGATACAGAAGCAATGAAATGGAAATCCAATGAGAAAGTTCAAGTGTTAATTGTCCATGGAACTTAAAACCTCCAGGAATGAAAAGACAGCCACATCACCCTTTTACTTAGCTCCCCCAGCCATAGGTATGACCAGGAAGGTACCACCCCCACACTATCACATCAGCAGCACCATTCAGAGATTCTTTCTGCTTCAGTTCAGAGGAACTCAAATTCCCATTCTCTCTGACATCCCACATCAAATCTTGTGGGCTTCTCTCTTCATGATTATGTTAGCTCATTCACCAAATGTCATGGTAGGAACCAACAAGTTTCTATTATTATTCATGACTTTACAAGATTATTGTAAAAGGACAGTTGACTGAGCATTTTGAATTTATCAAATTAGTTTACATGAAGCCACATTATTTTTCTCTTGTTTATGATGTTTTTACCCTATACAAGTAAATTGAAGTAGTTTTATTTATTTATTATTTTTTAATCCTCACCTAAGGATATTTTTCACTGATTTTTAGAGAGAGTGGAAGATAGAGGGAAAGACAGAGAAATATTGATGTGAGATAAACACATCAATTGGTTGCCTCCTGCTCGCGCCCTGACCAGGGCCCAGGGCCAGGGAGGAGCCTGCAAATGAAGTACGTGCCCTTGACCAGAAATGAACCCTTGACCCTTGGTTTCACAGGCCGATGTTCTATTCACTAAGCCAAACTAGCTAGGGCTTAAGTAGTTTTAAATGTCCTTTTTAAAAAAACAACAACACACAAATAGTTTATAGCTTTATTCAATGACATAGTTCTCCTCTCTATCTTCTCAATAAACATCATGGATTAATAGTTTAAAATCACACATCATATAATTGAGATCATGTCATTTTAAGATCATTTCCATAAACAAATACCAATCTAATTTGTACAAACTTCACCCTTTAATTTCTTCCCTGAGATATTGTATCCGGAGGCTTTCCTCCATTGCCACCTAATATGATGTCGCTTTGCTTATTTTTAATGCAGTGCATGGGCAATTTTTGATTGGATGTCAATTTCCAGCTATAATTTGGATAGTTCTATGCCTTAACTTCTTCCCTTTGGTGTGTCTACTGGTATCTTGAGCCATGTGACCTTGGGGAATGAATAATCCATTATCACCTTTTATTTTATGTTGTGCTGAGATACAGCCTGAGTGGTACTAATTACCCCAATATTTTAGGACTGATTGACAGAAAGGTTTCTTATTTCATGGCTACTACCTCCCATAGAGCCACATTGGGCATGTTTACTGTGGGTCATAAGGAGGACATGGCAAAGAAACATAGTCATGCAAGTCTCCAAACCTCATTATTATGAGAAAATCAATTCAAAATCCTAGACCCTATTGTTCAGTGGTCAGGACCATCTTATTTTCACAAAAGACCTAAACAATACTCTTGGAAGCTATGGTTCAATATTAATTCATTTCTTGGTGATTTCCATTTGTTGTTTATGTTCATTTTTTATGGCTTTATTGTACTCAATTTCACCCTTTATTTCCCACATGTTACTGTTAATGAAGTAATTGATGAAGTATGCTCTATTAAAGTGATGTACATTTTTATAGCTATCTTCCCTAGGTACAGTAAAAACTTTAAACAGCCTTGAAATTAAATGCAATATATTTGCATATGTATAGTTTTTTATTTTGGCATCTGGAAACCATTTAGCTAGTTATTTATTTGAAAACTGGTAACAGAGCCTTAAAAGACCATAGACTAAAGCTGTGTCTATATACTAAGCTACTGAATCAAGCCTAGGTTAGAAATTATGATGAAATCCAGTCAGGCTGCTGACCCAGTGGAGAAGGGCTGTTCCAACATAAATTGGAACATTCATCGATTCATAAAAGGCAAGAAACCACAATCACCTGAGTTTCAGTTCTAGTTTCAACCAGTGTTATCATGCAGACAGCAACCAGTAAATTCCTTGCTGGTTTCATGATTACGTTTGAATCCCAGTCATCATGGGAATTTTGAGAGGGGATATTTCCACCTACTTATTGGGCACAAAAAAATATAAACTATTAAAGGCATATGTGATATGTTTTCTACAAAATTAGTTTCAAGAAGGAAATGAGGAGGGGAGTTGGATGATATGAGATGGTAACTGAATATTGGAGAAAATGAAAGAAACACACAGGGCCAGAATTTTTAAAAGACAAGAAGTGCATATAAAACATATGAGTAAGTCTTTGAAAAAGTAGTTTCTTGAATTTCAAAATAAATTTAAAGGGTCAAATAGCTCTTAGCATTCTGCCTGGCACAAAGTAGTGTTCAATAATATTTGCTTCCACCTCACCTCTTCTTCCTTCTCCTTCACCCTTTCCTTCTTGCTTGTATCTTTGCTTTCCTTTTTATTTCAATTTTTTGGATTGGCCTAATTTTGACAAATTTTCATAATTAATGGAAAATTTATTTTGTACACAAAAGTGTGGACTGTACTCTATTCTTCAGAAACATCTTGGCTGTATGTGATGATGTGCGGTTTGTAGACTATTGTGGCCATTTATGACCCTTTATAGAAAAGTGAGTTCAAAGTCAGATTCCAGAACTAAAAAGGAATCTAGAGATCTGGGAAAGGTTTCAACAACAGGCTTATGTAAACCCTGAAGGAATGAAATAAAAGAAATGTATTAGACATTGATCCAGACTCTGTCTTCTTATAAATGAGGAAACTGAGGTGAAGAAAGGACAATTTTTAACTCCAGTTCCTGTACTATCCTTCCTAATTCCATGGTCTAAAGTCCATACAACTTAAAAGCTGAACCTCTAGGTAAATAAGTATTATATACAACAGTGCCTGGTGTTATATCTTGACATAGTAAATACTCAAGAAAATACTAAATCCCTGTGGGGAACAGCCCCTACAATGATCTCCAATTTTTTTCCTTTGCTAGTTGTTCATGACCTGTGTAACCCCCTCCCTCCTGGGCTGGACCTGTGATTGCTTCTAACAAACAGAATTCAGTAAAAGTGTTGAGATTCACTTTCATCAATAGATTGCATAAGATCTTGGCTTGCATCCTATAAGCAGGCACTCTTCCTTGATGGCTTTGAGAAAGCAAGATGGAGAAGCACACATCACGAGAAACTGAGAGTGGCCCCCAGTCAACAGCCAGCAAAGAAATGAGGCCTTCATTCCAACAACCTTCTAGGGACTAAAACCTGTCAATACCATAGAGCTTGGTAGCAGGTCCTTATCATGTGAGCATTTAGATGAGATCATCACCCTGAAAACACATTGAGCACAATCTTGGGAGACACTCTAAGCAAAAGGACAGCTTTGCCTATATTCTTGGTCCACTGAAATGGTGAAATTATAAACAGGTATTGTTTTAAGTTGATAAGTTTTGTGGTGATTTGTTACCTAGCAATATATAACTAATACAAGCATTTCCTTATTTCTCATCAATTTATGAGACCAATTTTGCTTCTGGAGCCCTATGAAGAAGTTTTTCTCAATCCCCTCTTACTAAGTCTCCACCCCTGCCATCATCCTGTCTCTGCATGTCACATTCCCCATATTTCACAGCCCATGTTTCTTAATTCCATGGTTCTGTCTTCTCCCTGGAACCCAGGCACCAAGCTGGAGTCCTAGACTTCTTTCTCTTTTTACTGGACCACCTTTAAGTAGGTGGGATCTTCACTGACTACTTGCTATGTTCATTTGCTAGAATATATGTTCAACTTTGCTTAAATAGAAACCTCACATCTTTGACTCAATATAGAAAAATGCTACTTAGATTAATGCTGCCCACCTTAGATTACTCAATAATCTAAGTCTGTATAATGATCAATTGGTGGCTATATTTATAAACCTATCTCCCTAGACTTAGATTTTTTCAGGTGCAACTAAACTACTGAACTGATCTATAGTATTATATTACTGAATGAAAGTATTATCAGCTTGAATATATCAGCTGTGTCTGTGATATCAGTGAATCAAAGGCTTAAAAGGCAAAGCTAAAACCAGACTCCAAATTTCCTTATCCCTTATTAAGTAAACTTTCTACAGTCTTTTACTGCTTCCCTCAAAAGATAAGACCACAGACCATCTCACCCAGACCAAATAAAGATAATCAAAGGTAATTTCCAACTATATTCACAAAGCTTACTTTTTTTCATTTCCATTGGGGATGAAAGAGGAGGAAATGTACTTGTTATATGCTGCATACTGAGTATTATTTATTATGGCAGTGCATTCTTGAGAATGTTGTGAAAATTCCTTTCTACCTAGTTTATAGTCAGTATTGCACATAAAGGCATAAAATGGCCTAGTGACCTCAAGAATCTAGCATGATGCATCTTACCTAGTAGGACTTATAACTAACAATTGAAAGCAAAAAGGTAAATCTAACCTTGAATTCTAGGATAAACGAGCCACTAACAGAAAATGAAAAGCCAAGAGATAGAACAATTGGTATTCAGGTAAAAATCTGTTATCTGTACAGTTGAAAAATTATATTTGAAATCCTACCTTAAACTGTCTTTCTCAAATGGTTTGTGTTGACATGTCTACCTAACCCCAAACATAGGACTACTTCCTCAAATAAGTAAAACATTTGAAAACACAATCTTAAAGAGTGAAAAGATCAGAGTATAGTTATGTCTACCTCTTATTGGAAACTGATCAGTTTTGACAACTCTGCCTCAAACAAGATCACAAACATTTTATATTAACCACACATATATATGAAGTTTGATTTCGCAAACTGTAATATGGTCACTTTGGATGTTGGTCAGTCTCATTTCTCAAATAATTAGTGATATTAATAGCTTAGGTCATGTGCATTTAACAAGTGTTAGGCATTGTGGTAATTGTCATGAATTATCTCATTTAATCCTTATGGCAACACATTATATCAGAATTATAATTATATCCATGCAAGAGATAAGACAAATATCAGAGATTAAGAAACTTATCCAAAGTCAAAAAGTTAAGGGATGGAGGCAGGCTACTCTCTAAACATTCTGATTCCAAAGTATGTGCTCTTCACCATGGCAACATAAAATCCTATAGTTATTCGTAATGTAGTTTACAGCAAAGTATTTGAGTCCACTGATAACAAACTCACCATTAAATATTTACTGATCACTTGTTATGATCAAGGCTTTTGAAGGAACAATAATAACTTATGAATCTTGTTCTCAGGGGGCTTACAGGTTACCATAATAACTCGCTTACATCTTTATTAGTGAAATTACAAAGAGGAATAAAAATCCCATGATTCTCTAAGTAGAGATTCTCTTTCAAAATTAACCATTATGTGGCCCACTTAGTGGACACTGTTAGTGCCCTGCACATATATCCTTGTCATATAATTGTCCAGCACATAGAAAAAGTGTCCTACTGCACATACCCATGATTCATCACCTAGGGGCTTTCTTACTGTTTTCACATATGTGCAGGGCAGGTGGGAAATTCCAAAGAGTCTTTATGCTCCTTGGAGAAGTATTCAACCGATGGCTGAGGGGCTGGGAGGATAGTCCAGCTTGCTTACCTTCCTGCTGAACTATCTCTGAGTTGTAATCTGCAGTCTTTTAGAGTTCCCTATCAAGTTGGAACCTCAGTTGCCGAAAGTGATAAACTGGTTGATAATATAGAGCTTATTGTCTTGTGCCCTTTCCCTGCTTCAGATACCAATATTTCCCCAGCACCACTTGGAATCACCTCCATAATAAATGTTTGTATTCAAATATTTGATTCAGACTACTTCTGGAGGAACCCAACATTAAGAGAATTTATGAAGTAATATGATTTCAATAGCATAAAAATTCACTGTTGTGTTCTATTTCTTAATGTGTTCCTTGTTGAAAAACAATGTTTTGCTATAAGACTGGCAGGTTTGAAAACTTCAAGTTTATATAAAGTTTGAGTTATTTTATGACAAAAAAGTGAAGTGCAATGATAAATTATTTATAGGAGAGAAGATTGAAATATCTTTGGTGTATTTCTCAAGGCTAATAAACCTATTCTGAGGCAGTCCCAGTAGCTGTCAGAACAGAAGGCTCTGTCTTAATATATTGGGCAGTGACTTTCACAAAGGAATACTGTCTAATAGAAGTCAAGTAAGAAAGAATTAAGATCAAGACTGTAGGTCAAAGAATGAAGGAAGCCTAGTACAGTGAAAATGTTCCAAAAATGGAAGTCAAGAAAATTAGATTCTAACCTCCTTTTGTCCCTAAATAGCTGTATCATCTTATGAAAGTCAATTTATTTCTCTTAGCCTTTTATGTCAAACTAGAGGCCTAATGCACAAAATTCGTGCAAGGGCCTTGGCCCTGGACTCCGCCTGCTGCTGCCATACTCGCATGCTCCAGAGTCAGGAGTCACAAAACTCTACTTCTCCCCTAATTACATGGTCACCCTAATGCAAGAGAAGAGAACATGACCCTCATATCTCTTTAAGAGGAATGTGGAAATCACAATGTGAGAAAAACATGTGGGACAGGAACAGTGTATAGCCATCTTTGGAAAATAAAATTTACTATGAATTGTAATTCAAACTATTTTTGGTATAGTAATTTACCCAACCCTGAAAAATACACAACCAGAAGCAATTTGAAGAGATTGGCCTACCCTTGAGCCAGTATATTGGAAGACTAGGTATGCCTTTGGACTGAAAAATTCTTCTTTTGTTGTGAAACCTGTCCAGGAAACTTAACAAATTCTCATACTAGCAATCAGAACTGACATCAAGTATCCTGTACTCAAAGAAAATCATGTTTATATTTCCTTCTGTTGAACTATGTTGGCATTCTCTCCTTCCTGGAAAATGGCTTAATATATAAACTATAAGATAAATAAATGCAGGTGCTTTTATGTACAACTCCAGACTCATAACATCACCAGTTGCATCAAAACACATAAGTGGCCAATAAAATTCAATTCATCATCTAGATGTTTTGTCTATCACTATGCCAAACATCTGGATATTGGGATATGTTTGATGAAGGAACCAATTTTTATTGTCTGCTTGGATGTTTAACCTTGAATGGATTATAAAGCTGGCACAGTTTTCAGGTCTCATTAAATTCATTGCCTTATTTTTAAGCCTGTTTTATCTGTTACTTCTAGTTAGGTAGGTATTATTTCATAAACAATCAAACTCAAGTTTGCTCATATTTTAGTTTCCCTCTTTATCTATGAACAAATAAGCAAATGATTCTCTTCTCTCTTCTCCATCCCATAGATAGTTGTATTGGGTTTAGTAATTGTGTTGTTTTTAAGCTATATTAAGTTATCCCATTCTTCCTATGTTCCTTCTTGATCTTCTTTCTTTCCTTCCTCCTGCCTTTCAACCTATGCTTACTGAGCATTTACTATGTGGGTGTATGTTTGCCAACATGGGAAGTTGAAAATGACACCTGTTTTCAAGGTGTTTATGTTGTAGTGGAGAAATGGTGGAATAGACATGTAGAAGAAGAATGTTCTAGAGGAATATGGATGAAAGAGTGATTATTTCTCCTTATTATAGGAGATTAAGGTCAAAGAGGGGCTTCATATAGAAAGTGATGTTTCAAATAAGCTTTATAAGGATTAACAGGATGGGCTGGAGAGTGGATGACACTTATTTATTTCAGTGACCAAGGGCACAAAGAGGCTCAGACCAGATGGGTGCAGGGAAGGCTTATATAAGCCTACCAGAACAGTGGGATGGGAATATCAAGCTTCGGAGCTGAATCAGATAAAGGATATAAAGATAAGCTGGAAAAAAATTTGTCTGCGATTTATTCTATTGGCCATGGGTGCCATTATTTTGAAGTAGTTGAGTGACAAAGTCAGCTCTATGTTTTATGACATTGTCTTCAGGAAAATGTAAAAGGCTGATAGAGAAAAAGGAGAGATCAAAAGCAGAAATAAGGGCATCTCAGTTTCAATAAGATTTGTTGAAAAACATGACTTCTGTAGCATTTTAATTTAATTTAAAATCAGTTACTCATTGCCGTCATTTCTATAAACTGTATTAAGTGTGTATCCATAAGTCCAAAATATAATACTTATTTTGCCACAGACTTTATACATTTTGAAGGCAAGCATTATACTACCATTCTTTGAGATACAGTTTATAAAGACAGGCATTTCCCACAGGTTATTTTAACTCATATTATTTTTGTGATGCATGCATTTCTGAAGAGAAAAAGCTATTTAAAATAGATCCAGAGACAGAAACATGGATCAGACCATCAAACCTCAGAGGGAAAGTAGGGAAGGGTGGGGGTAAGGGGGAGAGATCAACCAAAGGACTTGTATGCATGCATATAAGCCTAACCAATGGACACAGACAACGGGGGGGGGGGGTGAGGGCATAAGTGTGGGGGGGTCGGGGGGTAATGGGGGAATAAGGACACATATGTAACACCTTAATCAATAAAGACATTTAAAAAATAAAAATAAATAAACATGGGGAAAAATAAAAAAATATATTAAAAAAATACAAGAAGACAAAAAGAAAATTATCCACAGATAGTTTCACTAGAGAGAATAATGAGAGTATTTGTAGGTTTGGCTAGTGAGTCACTGTTAACCAAATTGACTTCTGACTATTGGCAATGACAAGTCTGCATTTTAAATTTTGAATTAATAACATTCAGCCCCAAGCAAGGCAACACAGTTCAGTGGAAAGCCCATCAGATCTGTGATTGGCAAGTCATGGCTAGGGTACCTTTAATTTCCTCTTTTGTAAAATGGAAATAAATTTATCTTAGTTCATGTTCTTATTACAAAGGTAAAATGTAGAGCCTGGCACCTAGCAGATGACCAGTGACAGGATTCCTGTTATAGGGTTGAGGTTAGGTCACTGGCCCTAATGACCTTTTCCATCATCCTCATCATCTATCTGAGTGGGTGGCATCCTGTCAGAGGCCAGGTGTCCCAATCCACAGAATTGTCAGGTGTGGCTTTCATGGATACTGACACCTGAGGCTGCCCATCTTTCCTGCAGTTGTATTGCTGTTGTTACTCTCCCAGTTTTTCTCCCACTCACCTGTTGATATTTGCACATTCCTACACAGCAGTATACAGAATATGTAGCAATGTTCTCCTTTAATTAAGGAAAAAAGACAATACCCCAATCAAGTAAAGTCCAGCCATGACAACAAAAGACATGGCCCTTGTTTTAATGTGTGTTTCTCTGTGTGCAGTGGACTATGTTAAGCTCCCAAGGGCTCTGATTTCTGTTACTACAGTAACTCATGCATCATGTTTTCATCTCCCTCTTGAGGCCATGGTTCTCTCTGATGAAACTACACCCGGATGAGGCTTCCTAGACCTCTAAGCACCTTTGTGAGTTGGGTGGTTATATGCTCATTTTTGATCTGTTGACTAAATGCTGCAATGATATTTTGGCCTCATGTTCAATATTCATCATGACATTTCCCTGGTCTGTTCTGAAGCATAGGTCCAGAAGGAACTCTGTTACTTTTCTTTCATCAGCCCCAATGTTACCTTTCAATTCTGCTTTAAATTCTCAGAGGAACAGTTGGTCCTTACACCTGGTTTATGAGTAAGAGAGAATTACTTTCAAGTCAAGTGTTATTTGAAAGACAGACCCTCACAAAACAGTGTTTATTTCCCCTATTTTTATTTACTGCCTTTCTTATTTATGATTGTGCTCATTTATTTGGGTAGTTATTGTGTTATTTTCTGTCCCATCTACTATCAGACACATTATTTTTCTCCCAACTGTAGAGCTATGCAGATCACATTCACCTGTCAGCAGAAGTTTTCTACTTGGCATTTTCAAATATTTTCATGTCTCCATAGTCCATTACTTGTGGATTACACTTTCAAAAAGGGGGTTAGGAGCAGACATTGGGGCATAATATTATCCATTTTCCTAGAAAGTTATCATTTTTAAAAAGAGTGTTGGACATTCTTGCCAGCTTAGATGGAGACGAAGACTATAATGGCGGGCCTTACATTCCATGGGCACTCAATAAATACTGGTTGACAATTTCAATGAAAGAAGCTCCTTCTCCATCAAACTTTTACAAAATCAGAGAATTATCCAATTTGACACCTACCACTTAGTGGATAAATTTTCCCAATAAATTATCTTCTTTTTACCTCTATATAACTGTGATTAAGAAAAAACAATTCCCTTTGAATAAAAATATTTAAAACCTACATTAAGTAGAGCAGACATATGCATAGCTAAAATACATTGTTCAAAACTGGAGTCACTAATTTCATGGAATTGTGTGTAATGCATCAAATGTTTTGGTCTTCTTTAACACTGACATAACATTTTTAAACTTTTGAAATATTATAACTAGTAAATTTTAAAAGAAAAATACATTTAGAAATAAAAGAGAAAATGAGAATAGAGGGAGAGAGAAGCAAGAAAGAGAAAAAGCAAATTCACTTCTGATAGAGTAGGAGAGTTCCAGATGGAAGGATAGAAGATGAGAATATGCCCTGTAATAGTAGATTAAAATTGAAGGGGCTAATATAAACTCTACCTTTTTATAGCTACAGATATAGATGTAGATATACATAAAATATAGAGGCACCCATAGACATTTTTCCATCTCTGTATACTAGAAGAAGTGACATACTGGAAAATACCACACTCCATTAAATAACAAACACACAAAAACCAGGGCTCCTTTGAGAAAACAAACAAACACACAAACAAATAAAACAGCTCACGTAAGACCTGGGGAAAATGAGTCAGGAACTGATTTTTGCCCCAGGAGTAAGGAAGTTCTCAAGGATAATAAGTGTATGTAAACATGATCACACTCTCACTTACACACATATACTCACACTCACAGGAGCCAGCTAAAGTCACAGCCAATACAGAACAATTTGAGTGTAAGAATAACTAATGACACAAAGTGGATTACAACCTATTGATTAAAATATAAATCTATTAGTCTATAATAAGGTAATTAAATAAAGTAATAAATGAATAAGTTGATGGGACAGAAGTGAAAGCCCTTTCTTACAGCAGAATGCCAACAGACAAATCAAAATTGAGAGATATTTTGCAAACTAATTGGCTTTACTAGTTAAAAAACCATCGAAGTCAAGAAGGGTAAAGAAGGGCTAATGAACGTCTTGTTCTTAGGAAATAACCACTGAAGTACTTAGGAATGAAGGATAGTGGCATGATATCTTTAACTTATTCTCAAGTGGTTTAAGGAAAGAGAGAGGGAGACAAAGAGAGAGAGAAGAAAGTGAGAGAGAACATGGAAAACAAGAGGGTATCTTTATTGTAAATAATTGTTGAATATGGGTATATGGATATATAAAAATTCCTTGTACTATTCTTGAAATTTTTGAGGGGGTTTGAAATTATATCAAAATAAAGAGATATTTTGAAAAGTTCTAGATTAAAAAAAATCACTCAACATAAAGATATTATTTTTCTTAAAAAAATCTGCAGCCTGGTTGTACTAAGAAGTGATATTCCAGATGTGTTAAGCAGTAAGTTCAATGTCTGGCTGCAAAAATATTTAACTTCTTGTGTGCAATAGTCCCCCCACTGGGGTTCAGACAAGTTACATTTACCAAGCATGTTGACATTTCTACAATCAAAAATTTGTTTTTTTGAGACAAACCAAACTCATATATAATATTTATGAGACTTGTTCAAGTATAATATCTAGATTGTCCTTGATAGTAAGCTTATTCTACTAGTAAACACAGGCATTGTTTAACTTTAATGAAGGTCCTTCTGTCTCAGATATTTCTCAAAACATTCCCTTTGGAAAAGTAATTCTGTGCAGGGTAGAACTGCAGCACTCTGATGCCTAACCACAGGGTGAGATTAGGAGCAGCTGATCATTGCAAAAGGTACTCGTCATTGTCAAAACATTGAGACAAACCGTGGGATGCACCCACTACATTCCTTAAACTCTGCTAATATCAGATTTAAGGAATAGCAGTTCAAATTAGAATCTGACACTTTCAAGCATAAGTGACAAAAATGAGAGGCATATATGAAGCCAAAGCAAGGCAAAAATGTACAGCCATGCATTTGAGCCCTGGAGATAAAAACTGGGATGTTACCTTGTCTGGGAGCTCAGTTGGTTGGAGTGCCATCCCTTACAGCAAAAAGGTTGTGGGTTCAATCCTAGGACAGACCACATAGGGGAGGCAACCAATCAATGCTTCCCTCCTCTCTCTCTCTCTCTCTCTCTCTCTCTCTCTCTCTCTCTCTCTCTCTCCCTATCCCTCCATCCCTTTCTTTCTTTCTAAAATCAATCAAACGTACCCCTCGGGTGAGGATTTAAAAAAAAGAAGAAGATAAAAACCTGGGATGTTGAACACTTTGGCTGCTTTTCATAATTTAGAGGAATAAAAAAGCAACTTGTGGTTCTGTTAGCAGTGTCTTCAGACTTACATTAAGTTTATCTCAAGACTGATATGCAATTTTTGCTCTATTTTTCTTCTCATCTTTTATTTTTTATCTTAGTGTATAAATTTTCACTGAAATTACATGAAATATTATAAGTTAAATTTATGTGGAATAAAATTCCCAGAGCATAGCAATATTCTATGTTTTTATATAATTTTAGCAATGATAATTTTTTATATGTGTGTTGCTTTGCTTTTTGCAATGATTTTCTTTCTTCAAAAATGCAGGTGTTATTTGTGTCTAGATTTTTTGCCAAATATTGTAAGATTTGTTATATTGTATGTGGCTGTGGTTTTGTTCTCATTTTGAATAAATGTAATGCAATTTATATATCCATTCTGCAATGGATAGATCTTTGGGATGTTTCCACTTTGAGGCTTTTGTGTATGTCCTTTGGTGAACATATGGATGCATTTCTTGTGTTAGTATAATTCTTGGGAGAGAATTGCTATGTCATTGGATATACATATTAACGCCAATTTTCCAAAAGTGTTGTACCAATTTACACCCAGTTGCAGTACGTACAAGTCACAGTTCCTTGACATTTGCCAACCCCTGGCACTGTTAGTCATATCGAGCAGGAAGCACTAACTTAAGGAAGGCAAATGCTTGTGTTCAGATCAGCTCAAAACCTACATGAAATAAAAATGACTTATGTAAAGGCATCAGAGAGATGCTGAAACAACAGGACAAAGAAAGGCTAAGCTTCCAGAGAGGGAAGAAATGTGAGTATATCATGTGTCGCTGCTTTGGTTGCTAAGGGGATCTGCAGATTCTTGGTGTGGAAAACAGGCTGAGAATCCAGCATCTTCCCTGGGAAGGGGGCTGAGACATGGCAGTTCTTTGTGAGACTTTGTGCAGTTCTATAAAGCTGGAGAGACAAAAATGCGGACTAGAAGGGCCTCCAACATACAGCCAGTTTCCCCCTCAACACATTTGTTGAATTAGGAAGCTGTGTTAAATGAGAGAATAAAAAGCTAAGTTGCAAACACCTGTAGAGTAAATCAAAATGTTCCTCAGTCCCATACCGCTGAGCAGACTAAGATTAGACTGCAGAGCCCACCAGGCACTGCACCATTGTGAATGATCAGGGTCTCCATCAAAAGATCTGAAGGTTACATCCCAGGAATGAAAGAGAACCAGAGATGACTGAGACTCAACTTTGCAATAATGGCCTCAACCTTGTTGTGGATTAGAGAAAAGAGATAAGCCCCACTTTTTCTAATAGAATTATGAACCCATTCTAATGTAGATAATCGTATATCCAATATCAAATTCTTATATGAAACTGTTCAATTGAAATTCCTATTTTATTTATTTTGTCCATCTTTTTCTCAATTTCCTTGGAAATATTAATAGTTACTTAAGGTCCTTGTCCACATACTCTAGATCTGTACCATCCATGCCTCTTTTGTCCCTTTTTCCCTTGATTTCAGTCCCATCAACTAGTCTCTTGGTAGGCCTGTACATTTTCAATAGAATATTAAACAGGTCTCTGGCCTGTTGAAATTTACATTTTGTCATCTTTTTTTTTAAGTTGCTAATTTAAATCAATTTAAGGTCTATGTCTGGAAATTCTAGTATACATTTTACTTGTGACTTTATTGTCTTTTGACTTGGGGGTGATATTTATTGTTAAGCATAGTAATTTTGTTTGCCTGCCAGGCATTGTCAGTGACAAGTATGATAGATTTTGAGTGATGTTTTTTACTATAGTGAAGACTCACCATATCCTACAGCTAAGTAGGAGGATTTGTCTCAATCCAATCAGAAAATGATGTAACCCAACGTTAATTTGCAGTATCTTTTAAGTCTTGGTATACTTTTCACCTCCAATATATGGAGTGCAGCTTGCCAAGGGTCCCGACTGAAAGACTAAGTGTTTACTAGGATCTCCTTTTCTTGGCAGTCCTGAATTCTACTTTTTGTTTACCCAGTGTTGTGAGATTGCCAAAAACTCTCTTCTTGACAGCTGCTTTTTTACTTAGCTTCTTAACCTCTGATGCTGCTCAATAAGGAATTTGCGAATGCCTAATGGGGAGTACAGATAACCTCAGGCTTACTTTTCTCTGCCTCTTTATTTTCTATGATCTTGGTTCCTCAAACCCCTGATGTCTATTGGCCTGAACTCCTGTTTTTGTCTTCCAGCCCTATGATACTTACAAAAGCTCTGCTGGCCTCTCTGCCTTTTGGAAGCCTTCTTCTGCCTGATTTCACAATCTCTTACTCATTTCAAAAGTTTTCAAGTGCCTGAAAGGAAAAGAATCCTGTAGAAGTTGAGCTTGTCTTACTTATTGTCATTTTTCCCCTGAGAACTTAGCCTTCAATTTTTCAATGCCCAGATTTACTTATATGTATTTTATCTGCCTTTTTCAGTTCCTCTTAGTGCTATATTGGTCTGCTATCAGCCTATCAATCATAGCCAGAAACAGAGTCCTTTCACATTTATGTTTTATTATTACTGAAATAAGTATCATTATCTCTATTTTGTAAACGAGCCAATATATTTAATAAATATATGAGTCTTCCCATAACTCTTCCGGTTTGATGCCAACTGAAATAAATAATCATATGCTAGTATATTCTCTATATATTTAATAGATTTAATCTTTGTGTCCATTAAAACACCTTCAAAAATAACCCAAATGCATTCATTGCACACTAACTTTTAGAACTATATATTTTATAAAGAGATCCTTCCTAACAAATTTAAACTATGATTTCAGTTAATTTTAAAATAATAATATAAGAACTTACATTCATTGATCACTTACTGGTTCCCTGATACTTTTTATACAATATTTTATTTATAGGGTATATGTTATCATCCTAATTTTATAAAGGAGGGAGCCAAAGTTTAGATAATTTAAAAACTCACCTAAGAATGTTTGCTTGTGATACAACCAGGCTCCATCTGAAGCACACAGCCTTACCCCAAGCCCATGTCATTAAATATTGTGTAGCACTATTCCCAAATACACAGGGTAAAATACTCATATCTGTCTCCTTTAAATTTTAACATCTATTGATTTCTATTGTCATTTATACAGCTGAATGAATCGAGTGTTTATATGTTATGGCTACTGTGGAGGATACAAAAAAGTCACAGAACCTTTCAATTTTATTGACAATAAAGAACATGAAAATAAGAAATACTCCACTATAAAATGTCATTAAGTGTTGAGTAACACAGGTAAGAGATTTGGGAATTTAGTGGAAGAGCTGTGAGCCTAGTTGCTGGCAATAACTGCATGGAAGAGAATTACTTTTGGAGTTCATCTTGACGGTCAGGGCTCAGAGAAGGGCAGAGCATCCCAGGCAAAGACACTGCAGACGTGTGAATGTATTTGGTATGTTCAAGCATCACTGCATGGGCATCAAAGGTCTCTTGTTTGGTCTCCTAAATTAGCTTAATATCTTTGAAAAGTTAAACTCTTTAATTATTTGTATATTTTAAAAAGAAAAGGTAAACAGAGCTATTTCTGAAGTATAATTTAAATATGATAAGCAATGCAATACTTTGCCCCCAAACATAGGCCCTCCCCAATGGTCTTTATTTCTTACCCATTATTCTAAGTCCTCAATAGCCCTGATAAATTCAAATTCTCTTGGAAATGGATATCCCTCAAACTCTATCCCTTAATAGAGTCTCTCTATACAGGTTCTACTCTGGGTACAGGAAGAAAATGTGAGAGATGGAATGTACAAACGAACAATGGCCAGACCACCTATGACAATAAAAATCTGACCTACAACCTCTGCCCTAAACATTAGGACTTGGTCAATGGTTGCCACTTTATATTTCCCCCCTGCTTCTAACTCAGGACCAGCCAGAGAAAGCCCAATAGGCTCCCCAAACCAATCCCATAAAATTCCCTGCTTCTAGATGGCACATCTCCAGCTTTTCTATGCCAACAACCACCAATTGGTGCATACTTGTACATTATAAAACATTCCCAACCACCCCAAAGCCTTTGAGTCTCCGCCAAACACAAGTCATGGTGGCTGACTCCCCAGCTATAGCACAGTTCAAATAAACAGCCTCTGTTTGTTCTAATTTAGGTGGTCTCAGTTTATTTCCACACATACTAGCAGAAGGTAAACAAAATGTTTATTGAGACGTTCAGGTGTCAAGCACTCTGTTCTGTACTAGGGTCTGAAATAGCAATGATGAAGGAGCTAGAAAGATTCCTCTGTCCTCACAGATGAAGCTTACCATCTATTAAAAGAGGCAGACCCCGCCACCTCCCCCAGAAAAAGTAATATTCAACAGATACATAAAGTGATAAAATGACATAAGATAATCACCAGTGGTGTCAGTTAAACAAAGGTTACTGAGAGTGAGAGGGGAGAGGCTTTTTAGGTAGGCTGGTCTGATGGGATCTCTCTGAAGTCAGCTTTCAGCTGAGACTTGTTGAAGTAGAAAGATGAGCTAGATTAGCCTAACCTCAGTGGTTGAAGATCAAACTATGAACCAGGAGGTCACGGTTTGATTCCCTGTCAGGCCTCATGACTGGGTTGCGGGCTAGGTCCCCATTGGGGGCGCATACAGAGGCAGCTTATCAATGATTCTCTGTCATCATTGATGTTTCTATCTCTCCCTCTTCTTTACTCTCTGAAATCAATAAAAACATATATTTTTTTAAAAAAGAAAGAAAGATGAGTTAGCCTAGGACAAAGCTGGAGGTGAAGAGATGAAGATGAGCTAAGAAGAAATGAGTGTGAGGAGGGCTTAGGGGAGCATATTTGAGCAAGTATTGTTCCATTTTATAGATGGGAAAAGCGAGGCCCAGAGAGACTGAGTTGTCCAGAGTCTCACAGCTTGTGAGTGTTAGCAAGAGGTTTCCCATGTAGGTTTTTCCCACAGCCCCTGCTTTCAGGGCTTCTAGGGCAACTGGCCAGGGTGTAGGCCGATGAAGGTATTCTACAAGTGAAGAGGCCAGAAGTTCAAGAACACTGGATTAAGAAAAGGAAACACAAGGGCTCTTAAAAAGAGTAGTGGAAACGTGATGAAAGGTGGATAAAGGGTCACTGTAGGCAAATACCATTGATTTTATGTTTTTGCCTTCGGGCAGCTTTGAATGAATGGCTAAGCAGAAAAAAACAAAATATAAAAAAAAAGTATTAATGGAGACCAGTGTCTGAACTTGTAGGGTAGAAAGGTTTGACTAAAGCATTTTCAGGTTTGACAAGTTGAAAATAAGATACAATTAAACAAATATATGTTGGTGAGCATGAGGAAGTTTTGAAAGATTTAAAAAAACGGATTAAATTAAACCTGAAGTCAATAATATAGTATATGCTATTTCAGTTGCCATTACTTAATGAAAACAAGATTATTCTCATGAAGTTTCATAAATTTATTTTTGACTGCTTTGACCAAGTTTCAGCTACTTAAAGAAAAAAAAAAAATCTGACCTAGAATCAGAATCACTGTTGTTTCTTCTTTGGAGAACAGAAAGATATCTCTGTTGCTCTCAGGAGGCTCTGAGGAGCAAGCTATAGGAGGAACCATGAGATTTTGAAAACAGAAACCTACCAACTGGTCTTTTGGGGATGTTGCTGCCATTGGAGATATTTGAGGATATCAAAGTGCTGGAAGGATCTATTAAGAGAGAGAATGAAAGACTTCTGAGAGCACTGGTACATTTCCTGGGTGGTGACACCTCCAGGATCCCACGCTGCAGACAGGCCTTACACTCTATTTAGGGAGCTGGCTATTTTTAAAATTCCTTAGTTGGTTCCTGGAACTTGAATCTACATCATTTTTTTTTTAGACTTCCCCCTTCCCCCACTCCTCCACCTGGGAAAAAAAAAAAAAGGCTCACTATATACATGTTCTCTGTCTTTACCTGGGCATTATGTCTCTCTTCTGGTCCTTAAGCAGCCCCCCTTATCATCAGCCTGCTGCCAGCACCATCCCTTTGATTCAGAAGCCCAGATCTCTACAAACCTCCTTGGCTGCGGGTCCATTCTAAGACAATAATATTTGGGCTGTGCTGATGTGACCACGGCAGTATTGGCAAAATGCTGCCATTGGCAGGCTTTTCTGGGGCTGGTGTTGTTGTTGTTTTTACTAGAATTTCTCAGTGATTCACTGACCTCAGGGTTTCCATGACTGTAATGTCTGCTTAACATTATAAATGCACAGTGGGGCCTGCTGTCTCCTAAACCTGCCCGAGCATCCCTGCAAGGCTGCAGAAGAAAGAGTGGCCCCCATTCCCTGTGTCCATGGGATAAGCATCAGCTGTCACCATGGCTCCTAAAAGTGTCCCCTGATGCAATTGAGGAGCTTTGGAGACAAGCTCAAGGATCCCATCACCCCACAGATAAAGAATACACACAAGAGCAACGTTTTGCAATGTGTTGTTGTATGGGTCAGAATGCGCTGTCAGACTCCTTGAGTGCGGGTGTGTGTGCAGGGTGGTACTTGAGGGTGGAGGGAGCACATCTTTTCCCTGTGTGGAGCACTGCAGCGTGGTATGTGGGTGTTCTACCTTGTGTCTCATGAAGGGAAGTGGAAACAGAAGTTATGACAGCATTAATTATTATCATACCTGTGTACAAGCTCAGCTGCTTATCTCCAGCCAGGGCACATAGCATTACATAATAACTAGAGGCCCGATGCATGAAATTCGTGCAAGGGGCTTGGCCCCCGCCACCGGGGCGGCGGCCTCTGCCTCAGCCCCCACCGCTGTGGCTTCCTCTGGAAGGTCGTCCAGAAGGTCATCCGGTCTAATTAGCATATTATGCTTTTATTATTATAGATACTATTACATTTCTTCAAAGTATATTGTGAGGATTAAGCTTAAGAAAATAGTTAAAAGGACTTTGAAATATCAACTCTGAAATACGTTAGATACGAAGAGTATGGAAATATGGAAATGCTTCCAGGCTTTCCTCACAGGGATGGCGCAGGAGAAATGGGAAGAGCTTGGCCCCTTTGGAACTTAGAAAGTATCAGAGAGGCATAGAAGAATGAATGCAGCTTTTAGAAATATAAAAACCTGAGCACTAGCAGTCCCTGTGTGGTGAATGCCTGCACAATAGCAGTATTCATCCCATTTTACAGACTGGAAACTCCAGGTCCTAAAAGTTAAACATTTTAACCAAGTTCGAAGCGTCAATAGATCTCTCTATATTCGCAACAAAATTGGACAGAATAGATAACTTGATTATACTGAATTGCAAACTTTTTCATTTCCTGTGAGAACTGTGAAACATGTAGGGCCATCTGCTTCATGCGTTTCTTTGAGAATCACAATAATTATTACTCTGGCTCCATTGGTTTGACAACATTTCTATAGAGAACAGGTTTTCAGTGCTTGCTTTCTCCAGACTTCAAATCTTAAGCTCTCCTTAGAGTCAACTCTAGGGTCCTGCTGTGTCATGCTAGGGGGACATCTATTGTTTTTACCTGCAAAGAATATCCTTCCTTCTTTTATAACAAAACCCCTCCTTTTCCTTTTGCTAACTGCCTCTCCACCTCCCAGTGGGAATGTCACTCATGGTTTCATGGAGGACCAGTATCACTATCCCAGACCCCAGGACACAGTTACTGGTTTGAGGTAGATGGGCCACCCCAGTGAGTCCCATCAGAGTCATTTGACATAAGTATTTTTGTTACCCAGATAAGGGAGATGTTCTCTCCTGACACATGAGCTTAGAAGTACTTGAGTCTATTTTTACAGCCACATGGAAGGATCTTGCTTGACAATAAAGCCAACTCATAGGACATGAAATAATGGAAAGAAAGAGAGAGAGTGGAAAGAAAGAAGAAGGGGCGGAGGAGAGAAACAGATATTCTAATAACATGCTTTGTACTCCTGAATTCAGTCACCTTAAACCACTTTATATATCTGTCATCTACCTATCAATCCTCTATCTATCTATCTATCATCTATATATCTATTATCTATTTAATTTTAAGGTAGTTTGAGTTGGGTTTTGTTAATGCAAACAAACATGCCCTGACTAATCTATATGCCCAATATAACAGACAAATAACTATGTTGACCACTGCTTTATATCATTTACTTATTTTATTTTTGTTGATATTCAGAATTATTTATATATATATATATATATATATATATATATATATATATATATATATATGATGGCATATGTTGAATATATATAATTCAACATATGTTGAAAAATATGTGCTACAATGTTTAATATGATAGCACCTAACACATACATAGTGAGTACTCAATAACGATGTGTTATGTGAATAAATAAAGCCTAGTCAATGAGTTTCTTCAGAGTTCAGGAGTAGGGCTTGGAAAGGCCATCCTCTGTAATGAAAGCTACTGAAAAACTGCCCATTAGATATAAAATACAGCGCACCCTAAGATATGTTTTGAAAGTGTAGCTATGAGACTAGGTATCTACTGAATCCAATTAAGAAGACAGGGTGTTTTGCAAAAGACTGGTTATTATCCCACCTGGATTGTGACATGAGGGAGAAAGCTCCCACCTTGCCACAACAGAAGAGCAAGAAGAGAAATAGATAAGCCAACAGTGGGAAGTGCTAATGGGTTTCCACACTCTTTGTTAATGTTGGAAAGTGTAATTCAACCAGCGTCCTCAGGAATGCCGTGTATGTCCAAATCCTTTTACTCTAATTCTGTACTTACAAGCAATCCTTGGCAGATATATGTGTTTAATCTGGGCCAGCTTCCTGGGCACGTGACCCATGCAGTTACACAAAGCCCAGTAGAAGAGCCTAGTGTTTGGTTTAATGCTCTGCTCTTGCTGTCTTGAAATTCTTAATCATTTTGAACAAGGGCCTGCATTTTCATTTTGCACCGGGTCCTGCTGATTATGTAGCTGGTCCTGAGTCTAATTTGTGGTTATGTTTCTCACTAAAAATTAATAAAAGGGATTTTACATTATCAATCAATCTTCAATGGATTTGCTTAATTAAAGTTCGTTTGCCACCAAACATTAAAAACCACAAGTAGATTTACACAATCAAGTTTCTGAACCTTCAGAACTAAGAATCAGAACCCAGAATGCGGCTGCATTCTGGACAACTACTACTTACAGAGCACTACATAAAGAAGCTAAACCTTTAGTATCCATTTAGCTTAAAAGTAAAGTATAAATGCATGTACCACCAGTTTATGCAGACTCCAGGGACACAAATGATCCCTCCAAAAGGGCAGAACAGTAGTAAATAGCTATGTTGACTTCCACTGTTTATATCATTTACTTATTTTAGTTTTGTAAATATAGCCTATTTCTTGAATCTTTAGATTATTCTTAGATTACTTTCAATCACAAAAAATTACTCTCCTAAGAAGATGCTTCAGAAAAACTAACATTTATAGAGAATTTTATTATGCTTTCTTTCTAGAAAATGAACTCACTGATAGAGAATCTATATCAAAAAATATTTCGACTCAACACTGATTAGGTTTCTAATGGCTCTCTTCTCCATAGTTTTGTTCTGTACAAAAAGAAAATCACCATGTTATTAGTTCAAGATGAGAACCTGACAACCAACTATAACCTCAACTGCTGAAATGCATTTTTAAAGATGTTCATGCATTATTCAGTAAGCTACCTTGAATCAAACATGTAAAAGCCCTTGAAACAAAAAAATATATATAATATATAACCAATATTATCACCAGATGGTAGACTTTATTTGTTATCCTAATTCCATTTTACATTTAAAAAATAAATATCAGCATGAATATTTAATACATTTGCTATAACAGAGGCAAAAGGCCAATATTATTATTGTAGGAATGTGAGGCTCAGAACTATTTAACTTTACGAGTGATGTTGTTTTCTTATTGCTGTACCATCTTTTTTCACTGGAATGAGCTAGAATGTCAGTAGATTGTTGCCAGAGGTATCTAAAAAGCAATTCTGTATCTTTCCTAAGATACTATTTTAAGGTCAGTACATTCGTTTAAAACTGGATCTCTACTTTTTGTGGCTGGCTTGGTCATCAAGCATATTGTTCATTCCTTAGAAGTGATCAATGAGTTCATATGTGAAAATATTGTACATTTGATTTTCTAAGGTAGAACACAAGGTAAAAATAAATAAGCAACACAAGGTTTACTTTAGTTCACCAGCCAGGAGGTCCATTTATTTGGCCTTATATTTTTACATTATTGGTGAAAATTCATTTACTCTGAAAATGTTAAAAGGAGGTATCAGTGTATTTAAAGGAGCTCTGGAAATGCATGTTTTGTGAAAGAAGAAGCCATGTACCAACACTTTAAATTTATTTGTTTGTTTGTTCGTACTTGCATTTAAAAGGAAAATTATGTTGTAAGAAGCCCAGCTATCTTGGAGTGTCCCTAGGAAAAGATGATTTCTATAGAAGATGAAGCAAATTAAATCATGGATTTCTCGCCCAGTGCAGCCATGGCAAAGGGTTTCACTATCAAGGGGTTGGTTATATTTGAATAATTGAAGGAAACTTTAACCTGGCATAGATGTCTCAGCTTGTTTCATTAGTTCTAATAATAGAATTTAAAGGGACATCAATTTTTGGTTTCTTTTTAATATTAACTAAACATAATCAGCTATTAATTCATGCAATATACAAGTATTGAGTTTCTGTCCCACAGGAAGCCAGTGCTGATGGTGAGAAATAACTGCATTGCTGGCACAGGTGGTCAAATCCAAAAGCCATTCTGGACAAATATGGCTTAACAAGCTGTCAGAAACTCATGCTCACTATAAGCATGAGGGTGACATTGTGTGCTATAGCATATCTGAGGACAAAAAGAATGAGCATTTTGTCATTGGTAATGTGAGAATATAAATACTTACCTAATAGTTATTATAAAATAAAATATTCTATGAAAAAAAGAGGAGGCACACCAATCCAATAAACTTAATATAGAATTATTTGTGTGTTAATATATATTTTACATATATACATAAAATATATAAATATATAATATATAAATATATATATACACATTACTATATATACTAGAGACCTGATGCATGAAGATTCGTGCAAGAATGGGCCTTCCTACCTCTGGCTGCCAGCACCATCTTCACTCCTGCCTAGAGGCCCGGAGCGGCTGGGGAGGTGTGGAACATCTGCATGGTCACCATGGTGATGACACAAGCATCCTGCCCAATCCCCAGCCACTTGATGCCTGCATATGTAAATTAACCCACCATCTTTGTTGGGTTAATTTGCATACTCACTCCTGATTGGCTGGTGGCTGTCACAAACGTACGGTCAATTTGCATCTTACTCTTTTATTAGTATAGATATATAGGGTTTGGCAAAAGTAGTTTTACAGTTGAGACTACATGAAAGTTTATTTTTGTATTATTATTTATTAATTATTGTATTAGTTTCTATATGAACAACTATAAACTTAGTTTTGCTCCACCCTGTTTAAATATATACATATCTATAATAATAAAAGCATAATATGCTAATTAGACTGGACAGCTGAATGTCCTTCCAGATGAAGCCATGGTGGCGGGCCAAGACAGAGGAGGTTAGGGGAAATTGGGCAGGCAGGCAGAATGGTTAGAGGTGATCAGGCAGGCAGGTGAGTGGTTAGGGGCAATCAGGCAGGTAGGTAAGCAGTTAGGGGCATCAGGCAGGCAGGTGAGTGGGTAGGGGTGATGAGGCAGGCAGGCAGGCCAGCAGTTAGGAGCCAGTGGTTCCAGATTGTGAGAGGATGCAGGCCAGGCTGAGGGACCTTCCCTCCACCCCCATGTATGAATTTCGTGCACCAGATCTCTAGTCCTATATAATAAAAGCCTAATATGCTAAGTATCTGGTCATCCAGTGATTGGTCAAATGTTCAACCAATCAAAGTGTAATATGCTACTGATATGCTAAGGCCACTCAACTGCTCTCTATTACATGCACTGGCCACCAGGGGCAGACAGTCGACTGATCAACCAGTTGCTATGATGTGCACTGACCACCAGGGGGTAGACAGTTGACTGGTAAACCAGTCGCTATGATGTGCACTGACCACTGGAGGGTAGATGCTCTGACCAATAGGTTAGCTTGCTGCTGGGATCTGGCCGGTCGGGACTGGGTGAGATGGTGCCAGACACATTCTGGAGCCCTCCTGTGGTCCCTCCCCGGCCCCAATCTTGCACCAGTGGAGTCCCTCGGCTTGGCCTGTGCCCTCTTGCAATCCGGACCCCTTGGGGGATGTAAGAGAACCAGTTTCGGCCCAATCCTGCAGGCCACTCCCCTCAGGAGGGTGACAGAGGCAGGACTCACAGCTGGTGAGTGCTGCTGTGGTAGCGCAAGCCTCTCCTGTTTGGGACTGATTGGGCATGAGCCCGCAGCCGGCGCAGTGGGGCCGGGATGAGCGGGAGCAGCAGGTAGGAGCTGCAGGTGGTGTTAGACTGTGAGTTTCAGCCCGATCCCCACAAGCCACCCAAAGGGACCCAACCCGTGCACAAATTCATGCACTGGGCCTCTAGTATATGTAAACACACACACACACACACACACACACACACACAAAGATATTTATATAAACCAATCAACAGAGAGTAAAAGATTGGGCAATCTCTGAATATCACTATATTATAAGCTAGTAGTTAGTAGAAACTACTTTAGGATAAAAATTAGTAATAAATACTAGTTATTATACACTGAGTGGCCAGATTATTATGACCACCCCATCAGTACTTCATTGGGCCCCCTTTTGCCTTCAATACTGCAGCAATTTTTCTTGGCATTGACTCCATGAGATGTTGAAAGGTGATGTGAGGAATCTGACACCATGCCTGATGAATAGCACTGTCCAATTCTGTGAGATTTCATGGTTGTGGAACCAGCTGCCTGATGGCTCTTTTAACTTCGTCCCACAAATGCTCAATTGGATTGAGATCTGGTGATTGTGGGGGCCATCTAAGCAAGGTAAAGTCTCCCTCATGTTCTTGAAACCACTCCTGCACAATACGATCACCATGGCATGGTGCATTGTCTTGTTGGAAGAAGCCATCTCCATTGGGATACGCCATCAACATGATAGGATGAACTTGATCAGTAACAATACTTAGGTATGTTGTGCTATTCAGACGTTCCACATGAATTAAAGGGCCCAAATCATGCCAGGAAAACATGCCCCAAACCATAACACTGCCCCACAAGCTTGAAGGGTTGTACTCATGCATGTGGGGTGCATGCTTTCATGCTATTTCTGCCAAAATCTCACTCTGCCATCTGCATGATGCAACTGGAAATGTGATTCATCGGACCACATGACTTTTTTCCAATGCTCGACTGTCCAATCCTTGTGTTCCTATGCGAATTGGAGATGTTTTATCTTGGTAACTGCAGACAGCAAAGGTGTTCAAACAGGCCTTCGGCTTCCATATCCCATATGAGGCAGCTAATTTGCCTACAAACTTCAGGTGGTCATAATAATCTGGCCACTCAGTGTATATAATAATAAAAGTGGAATATGCTAATTAGGCCAGACGTCTTCCAGACATCCTTCTGGTCGTCCTTCCTGACAAAGCCAGGGCCAGAGTGAAGCCAGCTGGGATCTCGGATGCCTGTGGGCAGCCCAGGGGAAGTCAACCAAGGTCCGGGTGCCTGTGGGTGGCCTGAGGGAAGCCAGCCAGGGTCCCAGGTGCCTGTGGGCAGCCCAAGGGAAGCTGGCTCAGTCCCAGATGACTGTGGGTGGCCCAAGGGAAGCCAGCTGGGGTCCCGGGTGCCTGCCCGTGGCTGGAGGAGGGAAGCAGCACAGGTTCCGGGTGCTGGAGGGAAGCCAGTGCTGGAGGGAAGCTGGTGCAGGCAGTCAGGGGAAGGAAGGCCTACTCTTGCATGAATTTTCATGCACCAGGCCTCTAGTATTAAAAAAAAAAAAAAGAAAGACAGTCAGAGATCAAACTAAATAAGGCAATTGGGTACACAGGTTTTTGTTTTGTATTATTTTTTTAGTTTGTTGAGAAATTAAGATATTCATTTGTATTTAAGTTATCTAAATAATGCTATTTTCCTCAGGGCGGAAAACAAATATTGCAACTTTAGGAAGCATGACTAAAATAGATATTTTCTGTTGAACTTATTCTGAAGTTAAGTGATCCTCTGTATTTAGGAGCTATCTATTTATATAAAAGCCTAATCAACTGTTTGACCATTCGACCATTGGCTATGATGTGCACTGACCACCAGGGGGCAGAGGCTCAATGCACAGGCATAGAAACATGGAACAGAATGATGAATCTCAGATGAAAGGGGGAGGGTGGGAAGAGATTAACCAATGATTTTATGTGCATACTAGAGGCCGGGTGCACAGATTCATGTACCGGTGGGGTCCCTCAGCCTGGCCTGTGAGGATCAGGTTGAAACAGCCCTATGCATGGATTCATGCACTAGCAGGGTTCCTTGGCCTGGCCTGCAAAAATCAGGCCAAAACTGGCAGTCCGATATCCCCCAAGGGTCCTGGATTGTGAGAGGGTGCAGGCCAGGCCAAGGGACCCACTGGTGCACAAATCTGTGCACCAGGCCTCTAGTAGAGGCTATAAAAGATAAAACACAGCTCTGATTTTAGCAGTTCATCATTATCATTTAGAGTTCATCATTATATTTAGGGAAGCTGAAATGCTCTTAATCATATCAATAATTGATCAATAACTGCTTTGTACTAAGTGAACAAATGACATGTCAGGGTAGGATTTGAATGAGAAATTAATCATGTTATACATAATCGCATTTATAATAGAATCTTATTGGACTCTTTAAGAGAGAAAATTAACTCATTCTTTGTAAAGTAACATTCAAGGAGCAAACATATATGTTGTCTCCTGGGTGATACTGATGAATAATTGTGTCTCATTTATATATATAAAAGCCCAGTGACCGAACGGTGGAACAGCCAGAATGACCAGCTGACCAGTCGTTGTGATGCACACTGATCACCAAGGGGCAGACACTCAATGCAGGATCTGCCCCCTGGTGGTCAGTGTGCTCCCACAGTGGGAGCACTGCTCAGCTGACCAGGGTGAACAGCTGACCGGGATGAGTGGTGCTCCCACAGTAGGCTGATCCCCTCAGGCCATGCCCCCGACCAGTACATGAATCTGTGCACCAGGCCTCTAGTCTTATATAATAAAGAGGTAATATGCAAATTGACCCTCATGCCCTCACAAGATGGCTGCCTATGACCAGGCCAGCAGGGGGTTAGTGAGGGACAACCAAATGACTAAACAAGCAGGTTGTGTGGGGCAACCAGGCCAGCAGGAGGGTTAGTGAGGGACAACCAAACGAATGAACAGCAGGCTGCGTGGGGTGACCAGGCAGGCAGGGGAGGCAATTGGGGGTGACCAGACCAGTGGGGGTGGCAGTTAGGAGTGACCAGTTGGGGACAACCTGGCTGGCAGTGGGGGGCAGTTAGGGGCGACCAGGCCAGCACGCAGAGGCAGTGAGGGGTGACCAGGCCGGCAGGGGAGTTAGTGAGGGACAACCAAACGATTGAACAGAAGGCTGCGTGGGGCGACCAAGCCGGCAGGCAGGTTAGTGAGGGATGACCAAACAACTGAACAGCAGGCTGTGTGGGGTGACCAGGCCGGCACAGGGGAGGGCAGTTAGGGGTGATTAGGCAACAGATGGGGGCAGTTAGGGATGGCCAAGTCAGCAGGGGGCGTGCAGCTTGGGGCAAACAGGCCACGGGGGGGAAGTTAGGGGAAACCAGGCCAGTACGCAGAGGCAGTGAGGAGTGATCAGGCCAGCAGGGGAGGGGGCATTTAGGGGTGACCAGGCAGGCAGGTGAGTGATTAGGATCCAGCGGTCCAGGATTGTGAGAGGGATGTCCGACTGCCGGTTTAGGCCTGATCCCCAGGATCATGCATGAATTTTGTGCACCAGGCCACTAGTGTTATAATAAGAGAGAGTAATTCCCTTGGGGACAATGCATTTAAATGAAATAGGCTAGAGATATGAATAACAGAGAGGCAGTTATAAAAATTCAGAGTCAGCTTAGAGACTATTTGACAATAATTTCTGTCTCAGGAGACAGTTTTGTTTTCATTAATAGCCAGATATTCCTAAATAAATGATGTAAGTCAGGTAAATATATAAGCTTAAACAAGGATACCATCTAGATGCTACTTAGCACCTCAGCAGAATAGTACAATGCAATATAAGATGTAGCCTAATGGCTAATTTGTATCCTCTTCCTGGGTTAAGAACAATTAATTTTTCATCTGCAAATTAATTTTGCACTTGGCATCATTGTAGGGCAACTATATTTGTATGGCTGTTTGCTCCTCAATGATTCGCCAATGCCCCCTGAAGTTTTAACCTCAAGCATTTACTCAACATTAACATTTATGCACAGCTATGAAAGACTGCTGAGAAATAGCTCTGTGGTGTAGACATTGCCAAAGGAAACTAAACATAAAGATGTTCCATTTATGTCTTCCTACTCATGTCTCTAATTTTATTCTCTCTTGCATATATTTTATTGCATATTAACTACATGCTGGATATCTTATATTTCCTGTCTCTTATTTGGAGGCACCAGGATCTGACATGGGGTCATAGACATGGTTTTAATTCATCCAGATGTCCACAACATAAAACTTTTTAAAACAAAGATGGTACATGTTCTTCCTGCCAGTTTTCTTACCTCATTTCCCCTCTTTTTCTCTGGCTTCAGTTAATTTGACCACACCTCTTTTTTTATTTTCCCATGGGAAGACTATGATGTAAATGAGAAAGTGACGAGGAAAATACAGATTCAGATAACAAGAACTTAATTATTAGTCTTTGCATCATATGGGAAAGCTAAAGGCCAAAGCTGTAGAAGCTTTGAACGTGAAGCCATTATGAATATGAAGTTATTGATAAGCATGTCTTGTCTTGCAGATTAAGTCTTTCGTTGTTTATTGTTTCAACTACTCTCCCTCCTCCCTCCATGTTTATAAAATACTCATTGGGAGAGTGGCTTTGGGACTGCTTATTAGACAATAGGCCACAGGAAACACAATTCTGGCCTCAGGGTTAGGTTAAAATCACACTAAGTTATCTAAGACCAAATTCACATGTTTGATCTAATACAAGTAAGACAAAATATATCATCTGTGACTAACCAATGTAGACACCTTAACCTATGCTCTTGGGGGGGCGAGGAGGCATTCGGTTTTCAAGTAGTTGGTGCCTAGAACTCTTGTCAACCATATCATTTTTATTCAAAGATCTGTAGAAATGTAAAGAATAAAGCTAAGTATGTGATCCTCACTGACCAGAACACTGGTCTGAAAACAATTCAAAAATTATTGAGGCTAAGTTAATATTTCTTATTTTGAGTCAATGTTTAAGGACACCAGTAAGAATGAATTTACATTTATTTATGTAAAAAAATGAACAAAAGGGTTGGTTGAACATGAATTTAATATTAAGTCAACAGCAATATTGTGCTGAATTAATAGATTTGGCAAATTAGAAAGAGTTTTGAGTGGGCAGACAGAGCATCTGTGTTTAGGGCCAGTCTCTGCCTCTCTCTCAGTGATAAATTAACCGTGGACAAGTCTATTATGCTTAGTTTTCACATCAACACACAGAGGGCATTGGTTTAAATACTCTCCGCTTGCACTAAACCCTGAATGTAGAGTCAGAGTTAATATGAACAAGAAGAGAAGAAGAAAGAAAAAGTTGATCAATTCTATGGAAAAAGAGATTTGTACTGAAAAGTCAATGAGATAACCTTAGAATTCCAGATTATGTACAGCTTTGTTGATGTTACTGTTAAATCACATAGGTAAGTAATCAAATATTGTAAGTAAGATAACAAGTTGATGCAAATGTTGGTATAAGTAGATGAGAAGCATGGATTTGAGGAGAAATAGAATAGAAAAACCTTAAATATTTTTCAATAACCCCACTACGACATTCTGTACTAGTATAATAGCAACAAGAAGAGCAAATGTATATTCACTTTTTACTTTGTAGTTGGCATTTTTGTTAGGTATTTTACATGCAGGATTCTCTTGGTCATACAAAAGCTAATGTAAAAACTAGTCACTCATGATACACAGTTTTGAATCTGAGTTCTTCCTCTATGATTATGTGATTGAGCTCATATTGCCAGTCAGTTTAGGGAGAAAGATTTAGTGATAACTTTTCACCATGTTAAATTTGAGACAATTTCCCAGAGGAAATATAAAATATAGGAATAACTATTTCTAAACTATGTAGAGGTGGCCATTCATTCCCTGAAAGCAGATGAAATTTCCAAAGGTACAAAATAAAGACAAAGGAACCAGATTAAAGGTCTTGGACTTCAGGAGGGGGTGATCAGATAGAATGATGAAATGGAACCAAAGAAAGAAAAAAAGTGATATGGAAGAAAATGGTCACAAATGCTAAGAGGAAGGAGAATTTAAAGCAGCTTGAGGGGAATTGGTTAGAGAAGAGATCTGCAGTGAAAAATACTACAGAGGTCAAGAATTTTGGCATTAGTTACATTTGGCTGGAAGGAATATGTTGAAACTCCTTTCCCAGCATCCACCGATGTACCTGTGGTGGACATTGAACTTTACTAGTAAGCGAGTTGGTGCTTCACCTTTATAGTGTTCACTAAAAATGGATAAAATAGCTTTAGAAATTGAAGAATTTTATAGTTCAAAATCTTTCAAAGGATAAATGAAACTATTTCTGTTCAATATAATAAAAAAAATGTAGAACAGAAAATTATAACTGCCAATCTATCAGCCATTCCACATTCCAACCCACCTCCTTTATGCTGGCAGAGTCCTCAAGTTACTAAGGTTTCTATCTTTCTGTGCTCAACTTTTGGTTTTATTAGGAAGTTGGATCCATAGCAACCCTCTAGGGAATTTTTCTAACATACTCATGGTGGTAGTCCTACTACCTTTGGCTAATCACTTTTCCAGGCATGGATGTGAGACACCAATGTAGCTGAAGAAAATAAAGTCATCAAGGGGCCTTCTAGGAAAAGTCCTGACAGATTTAAAGACAACAAACAAGAAAAATCTGAACTTTCATTAGATGTGATGCTTGGAACTGTTGTAGACATCTTATAACCATGAGGGAAGTAGTCGCTGAGGACAAATGGCAGAACACAGAAATGGAAGGAACCTGAGTCCTTGAGAATTCCTGCTGCATTTCAAGGATTTTTCTTTACTTAAGCTGTTGGTGTTTTCTGTTACTTGAAGCTGAATATCATCCTGTATAATAAAAGGTTAGTATGCAAATAGACCAAATGGCAGAACAACCAACCAACCAGTCACTATGACGTGCATTGACCACAAGGGGGCATGCATGGAACATGGCAGGCATCAGCCTCAGCAGGATGGTGAAGCAGGTGAGCAGGGGTGCCAGACCAAGGCAGGGTGCCAGTCGCTGTCATTAGGGAGAGCCTCTGGTGGTTACTGAAAATTCTTTGCTCCTGCGCTGCAGTCCTGCCCAGCACTTGCACCTGCTGCTGGTGCCAGAGCTGCTGCTTGCAACTGCTGCTGATGCCGGGCACCAACCCTGATTGCTTAGAGCCATCAGCGGGTGTGAGAGGCAGCTGCCAGCCCTGATCTCCCCTCAGGGCTTCTCCACCTACCCCTGCTCCTGAGGGACGATAAGGGCAGCAGCCACCGCTCACACCCGCACCCGCTGATGGCACTAGCCCTAATCACTCTGTGCTGTCAACAGGTGCAAGCAGGGCTGGTGCTATCAGTGTGTGGGAGTGGTGGCAGGAGTGGGGCTGCCCACAGACAGGGGACCAGGGCTGCGGCGGGAGGGGCTGGCGGGGACAAGGAGAATGGGCCAAGACCCACCCCTATGTCCACCGCAGCCTCCCAGCCCACAGTTTCTTTCAAGGTGCATGAATTCGTGCACTGGGCTCCTAGTCTATGATAAAAATGTGAAGATTAATTCCTGGTATTTTCCCTCCTCACTCTTATTTTTTTTATTATCTTTTATTCAGCTTTTTGTATTTTATTCCACTGGAATTCTATTTATAGAAAATATAGCTACTCCATAAAAGTCTAAATTCTAATCTATAATTTTGTAGTTATTGTTACTATTGAATTCTTTGCTGATTAGACTGGCTGGTGGTGGGATAGGGGGAGGTAAAAAGAGAGTGTGAATAAAGGAATGGGCTATTATTTCCCAATTTTCCTCTGCATAGTCATGGCACGGATTTAAAAGGAACTGTGTATAGCATTATTTCAGGGGGATTACAATAAAACCCAAAATCTTTATATAAATTTCTCGAGCCTTTTGTTTTGGGTTTGCATTTTATGGCCTTTTTCAGGCATGGCACTTTCATTAACAAGTGCATGCAAAGCTCCATTGTTCAGTATGGCTCTCTAATGAGAAAGAATAAGACTAAGTATTGGGAATGAAAATTGTACATTTTTATGTAGTGCTTTATAGACTATTACTTCTAATTAAAATTTGAAGTTCATCTTTATAGTTAAAGTGAAAGCAGAAAATCACACATTTATGTCTCTCTCTGACATAAGAGACTCCAGACTGGAGTGAAACAAGGCTTTGACAAAGGGTCACACTTACATATTAGAAAATACAGAGAGCTGGTGCTGTCCTCAGAGGTTAAATTTGAATGAAGTTCAATGTCTATAACGAGACCATCTGTTGAAGGTAAGGACTTATGATTATTGGAAATTTGGGGGGAATGCTAAAATTAGAAGCTAAGAGGGGAAATTATTAGAGAGCTCACCCAGGTAATGGAGATAATGTTTATGTCAAGGACTCCAGTTTGCTGTTTTTCTCTAATCTAAGAACTCTGTTGCATAATCTGAAATGTTTATTTTAATCTTTTAACCAATTACATTAGATAAAATTTATGATAATTTAGCTTTTTATAAAGCAACTAGAGGCCCAGTGCATGAAATTTTTGCACTGGAGGGGGTACCCTTAGCCCAGCCTGCACCCTCTCCAATCTGGATCCCTCTCACAATCCAGGACCACTGGATCCTAACTGCTCACCTGCCTGCCTGCCTGAATGCCCCTAACTGCCCCCTCTGCCAGCCTGGTCGCCCCTCATGCCCCCCCCTCCCTGCCAACCTGGTTGCCCCTAACTGACCCCCCTGCTGGCCTGGTCAACCCTCACTGACCGCCTCTGCTGGCCTGGTCGCCCCTCACTGCTCCCCTCTGCCAGCCTGGTTGCCCCTCACTGCCCCCCCCCCTGCCGGCCTGGTCACCCCACGCAGTCTGCTGTTCGGTCGTTTGGTTGTCCCTCACTAACCCCCCTGCTGGCCTGGTCGCCCATGTAGCCTGCTGTTCAGTCATTTGGTGGTCTCTCACTAACCCCCCTGCCAGCCTGGTCCCACCACACAACCTGCTGTTCGGTCATCACTATAAGGGCATCCTGCCCAATTTGCATATTACCCTTTTATTAGTATAGATATTATATTTAAGAGTACTCTGAAATCTGCTGTCTCAAAGCTATTACTTTATCCCATGCATTCACAATGGGTCCAATATTGCCCCCAAGGGGATAAAAATCAGTTCTTGAGGGAGAGGTGGAAAAAAGTCTTAGATAATATACAAAGAATTATATAGTATATCTATGGTATTAAAATTTCACAGGAAAGTAATTAAGAACAAATTTTTTATTTTTATTTATTTATTTTATTTTTAAAAAATACATATTTTATTGATTTTTTACAGAGAGGAAGGGAGAGGGATAGAGAGTTAGAAACATCAATGAGAGAGAAATATTGATCAGTTGCCTCCTGTACAACCCTCACTGGGGCTGTGTCCACAACCAAGGTACATCCCCTTGACCGGAATCGAACCTGGGACCTTTCAGTCTGCAGGCCAATGCTCTATCCACTGAGCCAAACCGGTTAGGGCAAGAACAAATTTTTTAAAAGATGAGGGGAGGGAATAATGAATTTAAATATTTCACCTACCAAAGAGATTTCTTTATTTTGTAAAAAAAAAAAAAAAAAAAAAAAAGAACACAACCTGTCATTAGGACATTACAAGATACCTCAAAAGGTTCCAGAAGCACTTCAGTGACACATGACCCATTATATTATCTGCTTTGCCAGAAGCTTGCAACCATGCATCAAAAATGTAAACCTCGAAGTCTTAAAATTAAATAGGACGTTTCCATTGTTTCAAAATTGAAGCTAAAGGTTTATGCTAAAAATAAAACTCCTATTACTTCCATAAGTCTATGGGCCTATGAACATGCTGCCAGTTATCTCTACTATCATCCTCTTCCTTTCCTACTGACATGTCATTAAATGTCTCAGGGGAGAGAGAGGGAATTCTAAGACAATTGTATAAGTGGTTGATCTGGATGGAATTCTGAAAGTTTTCTCCAGATCAGAACAAGAGGAGCAACCCTCAGGTGATGAGGAATATCTGCACATGAGAGAAGCTGGCATCTCATTTCCTGGTTGGACTCCAGCTTGCTGATTTACCATTTTGTCTATCTGAGCAAGTAGAAAGGGAAATGAGAGAAAGAAAGAGAGAATATTCAGCAGCAAAACTCCCTGAATTTCCACCGTTTGGCCTAGGTTTTGCTGTGTTTTCCATTGATCATTGAGATAAGGTGACAAATGGGCAAAAGAACCCTATTAACAAGAGGCTTAAAGGATATTCACAGAGAAAGGAAATGAAGGGAACTTCAAAAATCATTGAAACAGAACATTTTTCTGGTAGAGAACTTCTAAGAAGAGAGATCTTATCCATGGTGCCTCTTACAGATTCATTTAGATTCCCCCATCAGATAGTACATAGGCTGGTATCTCACAGCAAAGCATTGATATCCTAATCAAGTGAAGACCACAACATCTACTTTATGAAAAACAGTTTTGCACTTTAATTCTGTCCACCCCTCTTGTTAACCCTGAGGGTCTAAAAAATAAATAAATAAATAAGAGGGGGAGGAGTAGGAAAGAGCAAAATACAACCCCTTCCATCTCTAGATCTAGAGGCTGAGAGGAGGTATGTTCAAATAGAATTTTTAACTCAAGTTTGAAGCCAGCCTAGACCTAACCAGCCTCCTTAATGCCTGGACTTGACTAGCAAGCTTTGAGTTCTGCCACATAAATCCCAAAACAGGGGTTTGACAAGACATGTTTGAAGGCAGCAATGAAAGAAAGCATTAGTACCATTCCTTTCTACCCATCATTACCCCAGCACCCCTGTTTAGACTGTCCAATAAACAGACTATTCAGGTAAAGCTCAGGAAGACTGAAGAACAGTTTTGACTCTACAGAAATTTGTAAATTGAAAAATAGTTAGGATTTCCTTACTTTCTCCTATATCATTGTAGTTGCTTTTTCAATGCATTCAAAACCTTAGCTTATTATCAAAATCCTTTTCTAAGGATTTTTTTTTCAGATACTATTAGACTGATTCAACCACCAAGAACCACAGGATCCATTTCTCTACCCAGCCAGGGGTGTTGTTCTTATTACTAAGTACTGTTTTCCAAACTTTCCTGGTCATATGAATTACCTAAGAACTTTGGATGTTGTTATAAATATAGATTCTGGGGGGTGCCATGAACTGAATTGTATCACACAATAATTCATATGTTGAGGCCCTAACACACAATGTGATTGTCTTTGGAGATGGGGACTTTAGGGAGGTAATTAAGAATAATGAGGGTGTAACGGTGGGGCCATAATCTGATAGGAATCATGTCCTTATAAGAAGAGGAAAAGATACCAGAGATCTCCCTTTCTGAACAGGCACAAAGAAGAGGTCTTGTGAGGACATACAAGAAGGAGGTCTTCTGCAAGCCAGGAAGAGAGCCTTCACCAGAAACTGAATCTGCAGACATCCTGGTCTGGGACTTCTAGCCTCAGAACTGTGAGAAAGTAAATTTCTGTTGTCTAAGACATCTAGCATGTGGTATTTTGGCACTCCTCTGAAGTTCCTAAATTACTAAGTATGATATGGGTCCCAAGAATCTGCATGTTTGTGTTTTAAGCAACCAAAATGATTTCTATGATCTGGTAAAATTTGGAAGCACTAAGTTTAAGGAATTTTTTTAATGAAAATTTATGCTTGTACCTATTTATTGCAGAGTTCTCCTTCCTCCACTCTTTATGGGCATTTATCATTTCAACAACTATTTATTGATCTACTACCATTCTAGCTGGTAAAAATACAGCAGTGAATAAAAATAAGACTGAGAAGTTCCTTCCCTTCCAGAACTTGACATTCTAATAGAGATAAATACAATAGTGAATGACAAATACATTTATTGTTGAATATCCAGTGGTGATAAGTCCTATAAAGAGAAAAAAAATAATGAGGTGCTACAGGACAAGGTATGGTGGTAGGGTGGATTTTTTTATAGGAAATTAATCAAAGCATCTCTGAAAAATTTACAATCGGACCAAGACTTAAAGCCATGTGAAAATGTTTGAGGAAGAGAAAAAAAAAATCAAGTGTAAAAATAACTTGACATTTGTTAGGGATCGTTCAAGGGCTAGAATAGCTGAAGCCCACAGATGGAGGAGAAGAGGGATGGGGGATAGCTTGGAGAGGGAGACAGCAGCTAAATCAGCTACTACAGGCTAAGGTAAGGAGGCTGGATGATGTTGAGCAGCGGACAGGTGTAATCTGAACTAATTCTATGTGGAAAAATCCTATGGAAGCAAGAGGAAATACTAGGAAGCTAGTTAGGAGACTACCACAATTAATTCTTCTAAACACAGAATTTCAATTAATTTTAGTGTGATGTAATCTACTAATAACAAATTTAAAAAATTAGGGAACCACATCTCAATGTCTACCATTACTTAGAGGATTTTATTGAATTTTTATTCAAATTAAGATCAAATTTGTAGCTTTTTTAATATTCTTTTTTTCTTTATATTTATTTTCTTCCTAGTAGAGGACCTTAGATTTATGACTTTTTATTATATAAGAAGGCACTTGGATTTTCCAGCCCTGCTTTCTGACTCTACCATTGAAAAACATATAGCAACTGATTTGGTTTTCATATGTTTTAGTAATTATGAGAGCAGATGCATGACAGATCCCCACCCAATTCATATGAACTCTTCCAACATTTTCTTGTCACCTCTTTAGGTGGAGTTAGACATAACTTCATTTGTATACAATGTAATTGTACCTTTAAAAAATTTATCTATCTTCCAGCAGAATTTACCAATGACCTCAAACACAGAATTTTCAAATATCTACTCTCCAAGTGTCCATATCCTTTGCACAGAACAAAATTATTGGAAGAAAGTGTTATTGTGTTTTAGATTGAGGTTTTAAAGTGATTTAATTATAGTCATAGAATGTTGGGTTTTATGTATCATATCGACAAATCCAAAACCATACTTCTGAATTTAACATTCTCTAAGGAGGCATTAAGAACATACTGGCTGCTCTTTATTTTGGCAAAAGCTTCCTACTAGGTAAAAATGCTTCCAATGGTATTTTTGAACTGTTCTATTTTTGACCCTAATCCTTTCCTTTGCTGTGGTTATGGCCCCAAGTCCCTAAATTATAGGCTCTCCTGCAGTTTCAAAAAGCTAATTCACACTACCAAGCACATTAGGAAGGTGGTGTATATAATATTCCACTAAGGGGGACTCGAGAACATTAAACCCCCACTAGTAAACGGTCACGAGTCAGGCTGCAACTGACGCTAGTCATTTTTCTTCACTGACAAGTTTTCATTATGTGGCTTTCCCAGAACAATTTAGAAATTGATCTGCAGCTGATGGAAGCTAGGGCAAATTGGGCCCATAACTAAACCCAAAGCATCAGAGCAAAATCAAAGCCAATGTTAGGTCCCAGCACTGAGCATAAGGTGAGCAAGCCCCTCCCAAACCTCCCCTCTCCCCTTCCCCACCTGCTCTTCCATAGGCAGCACACACCGATCAGCACACACAGCTTCTCAAAGGGGTTTCTCACTCAGATATCCCCTGGCCTGGAGAGGTCATGTAGACTTTTCTTTCATCACTTGTTTAGTACTTATCTCCTGCCTAAATAGGTCAGCGGTTCACACCCCTGATAAAGCAATTCCCTAGTTATATGTCTCACTGATATTAAAGAAAGGGTCCTTTGTTTCCTACAAAACTGTATAAATCTGGTATAAAATTGAGGACACTGATCTAAACTTGCTCTGTGTAGTTCTGGCATGGTTGGGGAGAGTGGGATTACCTGACAAGATGGAGTGTGCAACCATGGGTTTGTGCAACCTGAGGGTCACTTTGGGAGTGAGATGCTTCCATGATTATTTCAGAGGACTGAAAGAGTTTAGGGACATGTTCTGATCCAAGGACATTTCTGGGTGATAAATGGGCTAATGGAGAGTTTTCTGGGCTAATGGAGAGTTTAGCTTGCATGCATACGTGTGTTTCTATGTGTTATGGGATGGATGTAGGGGTAGGGAACAATAGGATTGTTTGGACTGAATAAAGATTGAGGGTTCAAAAATAAATCTAGAACTACCATGTAAATAGGAACTCATTTCAGCCAAAGTAGATTTCCCATTTTACACCTTTCCACCCACTATTTGTGAATCAGTACCTACCCAATTCTCTGGAACTAGTTAAAGACATTCCACAGGGAGTTTCCTCCTCTAACAACAACGATAGGAGCAATCATTCATTGAACAGCTATTGTGGGCAAGACAGAGTGCCAGAGGCTTTTTGATATGGTAGGTCATTGCAACTGATGAACTCTGATTCAGCATAGCCACATTCTTACATTGTGAGATAAATTGAATTAATTAATGGGAAATGTTCCCTTTAAAATGTTCTTGATTGAAGAGTCATCTTTGGATACTCACTAGAGGTATCTTGGCAGTGATTCAGGGTAACGCTCTACTACAATGGCAAATCAACAGGATCTCTCATTCTGAACAACCTAGGGGGGCTGCCCCACCTCTCAGGCAGTTGCTCAGGTGTTTACCAGTCCTTGTTGTGACTGGCCTTGAACCCACACATATCCAAAACTCTACACTCCTCCAGAAGGAGAGTGCAGGGAGCTGATGGTAGCTGTGTATAGAATAACTAAGAACAATCTGAGAAATGAAATGCCATGGCATGAGGTCAACTTTTTAATAAACACTCATTTGAGGCTTCTACTTGTCCTATCACCATGTCCTTTTAATAAACACTTCTGTGGTTTAATAATGAACACTCAGTTTAGTACTTTCCATTACAGAGTCCCAGGATAAACTTTCATATCTAGCTTAAGCTGAGTGATGGGCACACATTAGGTAATCATTCTGGTACTCACCTTTATGGCAATTATGTTAAGAAACTAAGACCTAAGGGAGAAACTTTGTTTCCTTGTCCAGCAGAAAATATAACAGAAATTAATAAATGAATAAATAAATTGGCTAAATAGTATATTTTCATTTTAGTTTATTTTTAGTATATCAAGAGTCTACCTTTGGCATTTTAAACTACAATTGTAAAAGACAATTGAAGCCTACGGCCAACTAAACAATGATTTTTTTCTTTACCTAAATCATGTTGGTGGTTGGCTAACTGTATAGAACAAAATGGTTGATAGTGCGTTCTCAGCGTGAGATTTGGAAGCATCCCCAGAATCTCTTTTTGGAATGATCAAATGGGAGGTAGAACATGAATTGGAAAGGACTCTCTATGAGAGTGGTGTGAATAAAAAAAGCCCGCAAAGTAAGTTTCATCTTCAACAGAACCCTCTGTGTGTGGCTTCCTCCCAAGTCTTTCCTTTCTTCTCAAGACTAGAATTTGGAAATGGGCAAGTAAAGTTAGATGCCTATTGAACAGGATAGCTCCCTACTGACAAGGTTTAGTTTGTAGAGTGGAATTCCTCTGTATCTGCTGAGGACTGGTTCCAGGACCCATCAAGGGCATAAAAATCTGTGGATGTTCAAGGCTCTATATAAAATGGTGAAATATTTGCATATAACCAATGGACAGTCTCCTGTATAATTTAAATCATCTCTAATTATTTATCATACCTAAAGCAAAGTAAATGCTATGTAAAGGGTTGGATGTCTCAGCATTTTGAAAATATGTAAAACATTTTTAAATATTATATAGTATTGTAATTATGAGTAAGTCTCTGCTTGAGAGTCCTTTCAAACTGATTTTACTGTATACTATTGAAGATCAGATGCTTATCCAGTTTTTAAAAAAACATTTTTTATTGATTTCAGAGAGGAAGGAAGAGGGATAGAGAGATAGAAACATCAATGATGAGAGAGAATCATTGATCAGCTGCCCCCTGCATGCCCCTACTGAGGATTGAGCTCTCAATTTGGCATATGTCCTTGGCCAGAATTGAACCCCGGGACCCTTCAGTCTGCAGGCTGACACTCTATCCACTGAGCCAAACCGGCTAGGGCAGATTATCCATTTTTATACTTAGAGATAAACTGATTTTGTGTATCTTACCTTATAATAGAGAAACATGCAAATTGACCGCACCTCCGCTATGCCTACGATTGGGCCGGCAGGAGGCTGGGGGCGGGACTCCGGGTGGCATATCCGCTGTTGAGAAGATCAAGATGGCGGTGCCCAGTGGCCGGGCCCATGCCTCTGTTCCTGGGGGTGCCTGGGGCGATCAGCACCCCGGGGGGGGGCGTGGCCAGGCGATCGGCACCCCGGGGGGGCGTGGCCGGACCCATGCCGCTGCTCCCCGGGGTGCCTGGGGCGATCAGCACCCCAGGGGGGCGTGGCCGGCCGATCGGCACCCCGGGGGGGCGTGGCCGGACCCATGCCGCTGCTCCCGGGGGTGCCTGGGGCGATTGGCACCCCGGGGGGGCGTGGCCTGACCCATGCCGCTGCTCCCGGGGGTGCCTGGGGCGATCGGCACCCCGGGGGGGGCGTGGCAGGGCCCATTGGCACCCCAGGGGGCGTGGCCGGACCCATGCCGCCACTCCCCGGGGTGCCTGGGGCGATCGGCACCCTGGGGGGGCGTGGCCGGACCCATGCGGCCGCTCACCGGGGTGCCTGGGGCGATCAGCACCCCGGGGGGGCGTGGCCGGGCGATCGGCACCCCGGGGGGGCATGGCCGGACCCATGCCGCCGCTCCCGGGGGTGCCTGGGGCCATCGGCACCCCGGGGGGGCATGGCCGGACCCATGCCGCCGCTCCCGGGGGTGCCTGGGCCCATCGGCACCCCGGGGGGGCGTGGCCGGACCCATGCCCCAGCTCCCTGGGGTCCCTGGGGCGATCAGCACCCCGGGGGGGCGTGGCCGCGCCCATGCCGCCACTCCCCGGGGTGCCTGGGGCCGTCGGCACCCCGGGGGGGCGTGGCCGGCCCCTCCCGCCCCTCCCAGGGGTCCCGAGTGGGCGATCGGCCACCTGGGGGGGCTTGGCCGTGCCCATCCCGCCCCTCCCGCCGCTCCTGGGGGTCCCAGGGGCCGAGGCTTTCCGGGCCTTGGGCACCAGCGGGGAGCCTGCACTGATCGCAGGAAACCACTGGGGGTCGGCTCCTGTGATCGGTAGCAGGGACGCTGGGTGCGGCGAGCCCAAGGCCAGGAAAGCCTGGGGTGGAGGCTTTCCTGGCCTTGGGCACCAGTGGGCAGCCTGCAAGGATGGCAGGAAACCACTGTGGGTCGGCTCCTGCGATCCTTAGCAAGGATGTTGGGTGCCGTGGAGCCCAAGGCCACCGCCCCCGGCCAAGCCCCGACCCTGAAAAAGGCAGAAGGCGGTGGCCACAGCTAAGGCCTGGGTCCCTGGTGCCGGCAGAAAACTGGTGCAGGCAGCCAGGTGAATGAAGATCTATTGCACGAATCTTCGTGCAAACGGGCTACTAGTAGTAATATAAACATGTAGCTATTGGTTTTGTGTCTATACAAGAGCAGGGAAGAGTTGTGAGTGAAACAATTAGATTGTAGGGAATATTTCTAGTATTTTTGTTCTCAAGATTTGCTTCCACATTTTATAACAAAAAGCAAAGCTTTTTTAACGGAAAATAAATCTCTACAAGTGGTGCCTAAAAGCTAAGTTTAATGTCTATCTATATCATCGCCTTTCAGCCAAATTAATTTTTTCTAAAATCATGTTACAGCCCTAGCTGAATTGGCTCAGTGGACAGAGCATCAGCCTGCAGCCAAAAGGTCCCAGGTTCAATTCCAGTCAAAGGCATGCACCTTGGTTGCAGGCTCCTCCCTGGCCCCCTGGCCCTGGTCAAGGCTCGTGCAGGAAGTAACCAATTGATGTGTTTCTATCACATCTATGTTTCTCTTTGTCTTTCCCTCTCTCTTCTACTCTCCCTCAAAAAAATCATTGGAAAAAATATCCTCCAGTGAGGATCAACCAAAAACAAAAAACAACAACAACAAAAAAATCATGTTACAAAATCTCACATTTTCTCCAGTGTATAAAACTTAAAAACCTCTAAAACTATTGCCTCACTCACTAATTTTTTCACTATAGTATTCCTCATGTCATTGGCAGGTATAAATTCACAGAGATTGGACTAAACCATGCCAATTAGTAAACATAAAATTCAATTCCAGGAATTTTTTGTTTGAGCAAAACTCCTGCTACTCTTTTCTGGGATCACTTTTTCTGGTGGATTTAGTGTTGAAATTGTGTGAGCAAACTTGCTCTGAACACCTGAGGAAGCTGAGCTAAGAATACACATAGAAACTTATTCAATAAAGTTATTTTAAAATTATACATCAACACAACAAATGGTTAAATAAAATAGGTTGTAACCATCTACCTTGACCAATACACTGTCATAATGATAAAATTTAAAAATGTTTAGTGCTATGGTCTTTTTGTATCTGGAAAATAAAATACAGTTTTCATTTATTTTCAATAATTTAAAAGGCTAGGTATAAAATGTGATTGTAATCAATGTATACTCTAGTAAAATATGTTAATGTATACTTTATATGTGTAATGAGTATATTTTCATTCAAAATGTAAATTAAACTTAATTTTGAAACTATAAAAGTAAATATTTTTATAGTTTCCAAAATAATTTCTAAAATATTCAAAACATCTGTCAAAATTAAAGTATAATAAATGAATTCCAATTGACTTGTCAATAATTGTCAAATAAGCACATTTAAGTAAAGCTTACTTTTATTTAATTTTTGAAATATAATTAAATCTTATTAAATGTTCTCATAAAAATGAGACTGCTATTCTAGCATTTAATGTTCATCCATTAGCCAATATAAAGAATTTATATCATGTTTTATTATGTTTGATCTTGACCTAAATATGTACAAATTTAAGAATAATTGAATTGCTTAATATTGCAAACTATTTCTCAACCACTACATTCAACTTTTGTAAATATTGTGTGTGAACCAGGGTTGGAACACAAAGAAAAGCTAGGAAATGGATGTTCAGAACCACCTGAAGAGGCCACCTCATTATGGGAAACAAAATTGCATATCTGCTCTCAGAGAAGATTTGAGAAGTTAATGAATTTTCTTCCCTCTTACCTAAGTGCTTCTGCTGCTCAAATAGTCCTTACACTCCAGAGCAGTGCCCACCTCCTGTGTCAGCAACTTGGCAACCCACAGCCTTTGAAAGCAGCTGCTAATTGTTCTGAGGTGATAGGGAGAAGCACGTTCCTGGGAATTAGTCACAAGAGCAGATGTTGAGGTTATAGGTTGCATTGTACCAGAGCTAAGTTTAGGACTGCAAGTGACAAAAATGCCCGTGTCTTTGGTAAAGTTAGATTTCTCTGTGGTTGTGAAATTTGGGCTCCTGAAAGCACACATGCAGGACAGGAGCCCAAGCCTGCCTGGGTGTAAGACATGTGTTGGATATGAGCCTGGAGCTACTGAGAATCTCTATGTAAAGCTTGAAGAGGAAGCCAACACAGCAGACGGCAGAGTGAATTGATGGCAAGAAAGTGATCCAAGATGAAAATGTATGAATTCTAAATCCCACTGCACCTGAGGCCAACTATACACCTGGAATTTTTATTTGGCGAGACAATATATTATTTGTCTTTCTTAAGCCATTTTTTGTAAGCCACTGGGATTGTATTATTTGCAACAGAGTCACAACTAATATAGTAGGAAACTATTTTCTTTCCAGAACACTAATCACCAGGAAGTGTCATACCAGCTTTGACTTCATTTAGTAGGTGTGGACAGGAACTGGAGAGAAACCACTAGATTTGTTCTTTAGATTCAAATTCTGGGTTATGTCTGGGTGGCAGGTCTTTTTACCAACACCACCCAACCATCCAACCCTATTTTTACCTTCTGGTTTCAATTGGCCTTTCTCTAGATGTCAAAGACATCTTTGAACAACTAGGAGTGACTCTGACCAGAGGATCATGAAAAGGTCTGAATATGCAAAGAAGCTTTGAAAGAGCTCATCATAACTGCACAACTGACATGTCCATTTATTGCATGTGGAACTTGTTCAAAGGGATAAATACCTAATTTCATAGCCACTGTAGAAGAGCATATTGCATTTCTTAAATCTAAACAACTACCTATTAATGCTTAATTCTCATGATTTGAAAATCTTTTCTAATCTCATTTCTGTTTCTGCCTCCAGCTGAATGATTTTTTTTTCATATATATTTAATCATTAACATAGCATCAGTGTTGTAGGTAAGGTGATACTGCCCAGCAGCATGCCTATACACTAATGGCTTAGTTGGAGACTACACATTCCTAATGATTATGCATTTATTTAAAGCTTTCATTGCACAGTAGCAAAGTCAACTCGAAGAAAATCATAAACTTCACTTTAGTCAGTGTATCACATATCAAGATTTTTATAAGTACATGTTGACTTTTTGGTAAAGACCCAAGTTCCTAATCATCCTTCCAAGAAATAAAAAACACACACAACTCCCCAAAATACAGTGGGTGGAATCATGCCCTACACTAATAATCTATTTCAAAGAATACCTTCTTTCAGACTACACAGAAATATAGTGCTTACATTTTTACAAACCCACAGTTTATGTAGAAATTATTTCATGTTTAGATATCACTCACTAGTAACTGGTATTGAGCCAGCTCAAGAGCTACATAAACACCAGATTTTACACATTACATAGCTCACACAACATTTTGCTCTAAGCTGGTTAGTTAGTTTACAGTCTAACTCTACCCAGAGAGCTCCCCTGCTCCCACCCATTTTTTTTTTTTTTTTGGCCAAGAAAAGCAGCAGGGGGATTTTTTTTAATACACCAAAAGAAATCAAATCATACATGTGCACTTTTGTAAACTAGGAATTCCTGTTTCTGTTACTGTAAATCACTACCAGATGTCAAATAGCAAAATGTTCATTACTCCCCCAAATAATAGAGTTGATTAATGAGGCACATTTACATTGTGGAATCTCGGTCTCTGTCATAACTGGACAGGGTTTAAGAAGTTTAAAAAAATCATGCAGATGGGGAAATAACTTTAACCATTATGCTTCAAAGGCAAAGTAAATACTAGGCATCTTGGGGCAGGATTTGGTCATCTAAGGGGTAATAACTTCCAAATGAAACTAGGCTTTCTTCTTAGAGAAAAGAAATGGTAGCCGTGTCACAAGACAGAAAGATAGATACGTTTCTGGTCAATCTATGGCTTATAACTGCTCAGTATAGGAAATATATTCTAGGAGAATGTTAGTGCATTGCATAAACTTTTTAAGGCGGTCTGATTTCCCTGCTCTGATTACCCGAGTAAACAACTTTTGGACTGGTGACTTATGTGATGGTAGTATTTGTGCTGAAGTACCCTTTTGAAGAAAATCCTCTTTCCTACTTAATATGGAGTCTTCATTTGAAAAGGAGCCTCTGGTTTAGCGAAGTCACCAGATTATAAATAAATCAGTAACCATCTGCAGGCAGCCCTCTCAAAGTGACACTTCTCACATTCTGTCCACCATTATGTGGGTTCCCACGCTTGGCAGACATTCTCAAAATGTACCAAGCATATTTCTTGCCTCTGTATTTGTGGTCTATTGCATGGAAGTAAAGGACGTTAAAAAATAACCCAGGCAGGAAACACGTTGGCAGCTAATCAGAAGATTTTTGTCAAGGAGGCTGACCTGGAATGACGCATTGGCAGCTGAAGGGCAGGCTTTTGTGCATAAAACTTGGTTCAGACACTTTGGAACCAGTGTGGGTTATGATCACCCATAGGAACACTGTCACCTGCATGCTTCTATGCAATCCATCTCTCAATCAAGCATTTATTGGATTTTATGCAGACATGTTTTCTGTGGCACACGTTTATGTGAATGTGTGTGCTTATGTGTGCCATTCAATTTCTTATAAGCAGTATTAGGTAATTGTCAAGAACCCTGGCTTTGAGATCGGTCACACAGAAGTTTCAACCCTACATCCATCATTTATGAGCAGTGTGACTCTTGGCTACTTATTTAAATCCTCTGAGTCTCCATTTCCCAACACGTAAATAAGACTATTATTGAGCATGTCAGAGAGTAACTTGAGAATTAAATGAGATATGAAGTCCTTAACATTGCGTTTCAAGCAGATTTAAGATTTTTCAGATGCAAAGAACCATCCACATCCTAACAAGATAGCTTGAACTCCCTGGTTTTCCCTGTATCACCCAGCTGGAGTTACATGAAGCAAACTAAAGATCCAGACACAATAGGGGCCATTAATATTAGTTTTTAAAATGAAATATTATCAGTATTTGAAATAATTGAAAATCCAATACTTAGAATTTAAATGATGCTCTACTCTCAGATCTGAAAATCACAGAGCTGGAAGAGAGACCTGGGTCACCTGAACAGACACCTTCATTTTAGAGCTGAGGAAACTGAAACTTGGAGAGATTCTACTTTTGCCCCAAATTTCTCCAGAAGTGGTCCTGGGACTAGAACCCAGGAGCAGTCCCAGCCCCTTGCCCCTGCTATCCTCTGTCCTTGGCTTATAATATGCTGCTCCTCTTTGGATTTACAACTGGAGTCAAACATCTACTTTTCTGAAAACACCAAACTAAGGGAATGCGACAGCCAGCCTTGACATTGGAAGCCTGAATGCTGTAAGAACCAGAATCATAGAGCATTATCTAATAGGCAAGGTTATAAGGTTTTGTGAGAATAAAAATGTGATAATGTGTGGGGAAGCAAGTTGTAAGAAAGAGAGTTTTATGTAAGGATGAAGAATAATATTATTTATGCATTTCTCTTATAATCAATAGCATCCTTGTTACATTGAATCAGACAATAGTTTGCTGAAAATACCTGACTTTATATGACCTCCATTCAATGGTAGGAGGAAATTTCCATTATGACCAGGAGAGAGGGAGCAGGAAAGAACCATGACTCAAGAGCTCTTAACACAAAATGAATTATTATCCCCTACCCCCAACCCCCCCTACATTATAAACAATTTCTGAACTAAAATCTTCCAGGATCTGGAGAAGACCAAGCTTAATTTTTGTTACTAATGAGATAACTAAAAGTGATTGTCTTAGAAAGATACACTAAGTCCAGGTAAAACTTAAAACTTAAATGTTGAAAACTGGGAGCAATTTAGAAAGAAAAAAAAAGACAAGTTTGGGTTAGTATGGCTAAGCATTTTTTTTAGCTTTCTAGAATACAATTATGACCACTAATGGAAATCCATATTTTATTTTAAAAATTTTAGTTATACAGAGTGAGGCAAAAGTAGATTTACAGTTGTGAATATGTGAGTTTTTTCTTATATCATTATTTATTAATTATCCTATTATTTTCCATACCAACAACATAAATCCACTTTTGCCCCACTCGGTATGACTTCTTATAGAGAATATACTCTCTGTTACACTAATGCTGTTATTAATTCCTTTTCCCATTCATCTTACTTTGAAAAATCTCCTATTAGAAATTTATTCTCTTATTCAATACACACTAGAGTTCTTAAATAAGAGACAATGAGTTGTGTTTGAAGAACCTGCTATTTTTCTCAAAGGGAGGATAAAAGTGTGCTCAAGGCAGATTAGAGGATACCAACAAAGGAGTTCGTCTGCTCATTTTGATCAAAACAAACAAACAACATCTAAAATCTTTAGTCTGGCTGTGGCCTCAGCAGGCTTCCACATTTTAGAGGCTGGCATCTCACATCACACATTGGCATCTCACTCTTGAGAGTCAGCTCTGAGCAATTTGTGCAGCATGCCAATGGGAACACAGAAAGGGGCAGTGGTCCCTCAGGAGTGAACCTTGGGGTGTATTTTTTGGGGTTCCTTGGGGTCTCCCTTGGTCATTTTCTTAGAACTCCAACTTTTGGAATTCTTTTTGGGTAGGTTCAAGGACTCAACTGACCTTGCTGGGATGCAACTCTGAGTATCTAAATACGGCAGATGCTAGAACACTGGCATTTTGCCATCCTCTCCATTTATCCATCCACACCCCTCCCCAAACTATTCTTTGCAATAATTAAGGCACCCAGTTGCTAGAGGTTTTTGTGGTATTTTTTTCTTTGTCTTTAATAGTCATTTGCTACTGTGGCATTCTGCAATGGGAGAATTAGAAGCTAGGTGCTGCTGGTTGAATGAATTATTCTGTTTGTATATGGCCAGGTCAACATGTGTAAAATGAAAAGACAAGGGGTATCCATGCTGTCCATTTTTGCCATCTTACAATGAATATTGATCACCACACATCAGTGCAGCTGGAACAATTACTGGTAATCATGGAAATAGCCAAAATGAATTGATTGACTGTTGTTTCATCCAGTTTCCCAGCTGTGTAACCAGCTGCATAGCCATGGTCCAAGATAAATCCTGTTTATGGGGTCCTAAGGCTTTTTGATCATGAGGCCATTTGTGAAAGCTTATTAAATGGATACTTGAGGATTCCATAGCAGTTAGAGAACCTTTAAAAGATGCCTAACTCATCAAGGAAGTAATTATTCACTCCCCAGGACACCATCCAATGACATTGCCACTACATGATGTACATCAAAACCAAATCAGATTTAAGACAGTTGGAAAATACTCCAAATCCAGTGAGCATTTGAACTCTGGCATTGTGGATTCCCCAACTTGTGCTCAGGTGGAGTTTACAAATAAATAAATTTAAATGATAGTAAAACTAATATATTTTAATTTGTTTACTTACAGTAAATTTATACTTGTTAGTTTTTAAGATGGACTCAGGAGAGTGACATGGATGCACACATACACATATTAGGAAAAACATATGCCACAATTATTTCACATCTCTGATATTGCTTATGACATGTGGGTGGCTGCACGGTATTTAAAGTCATGTGAACTGCTAGATGAGCCTCTTACCACCGACAAGTTCTGTTATTTATTAAAGACATTTTGTTAGTTTAACTTTGGTTTTGCATGAACCATAGTTTTCTGAGTCATCTTTTTTACTTGCATGAAAATAGGACACTCTTAGCCCAATGGCAACTGACTCTGACCTCTCTTATGCTTTCCATCTGCACTATATTTATCAAACCATAGAGTCTGGAATCTGCAGCATTTTTAGCAATTTCAGTGAGAGATGGGAAGGGGGGAAGTACTAATAAACCTCTTCTCAGGGGACCCCAACAACTTCTAGCACCATCCCAGAAATTTGAGTCAGTGAAAGACCAAAGCCATACTGACAACTTCCCTTTGGACAAAGGCAAACTTTAGTTTGAAAATGGCTCTCTGTCTGCTCGCTTTGCCCTGTGAAATTCTGGTTCTCTGAGGTTGTTACAGTTGGAAATGGATGCCTCATATTTTCACACCAATCGGAATGTTCAGGTTATCCTTCTCCCTGTCTCTGGGGGAAGCCTCGGAATTTTGGAATATTCTTTGCTTGAGTGGACTTCCAAGATGGGAGAATGGGAATGAAGAGTTATTATCAGAACTACTTAACTGGAAACTTAGTGAATATTTTCCTTACCCAAAATAGTGAAAAATGAAAAATTATGGAACACATGGCCTAATAACAGGACAGGATATTGGCAATCAGGACTGCCCTAGAAGTCAGAACTCCTCTTGAAAATCCAAAACACATGGCCCTGATAGTAATAATCCAAACTGATTTTCAAACAGCGCCATGTGGACTGCAAAACATTTGAAATTATGACACCTGAAAGGGTTAGATAAAAACAATTATGTGGGACAAAAATAATTTATATTACTATGTTTTAAAATAGAATTTTTATATTTATGTATGACTTTTTTTTAAAGCCCTTGGACTTAAATGTGCAAAGCATGAGTACTTACATTTCTTTTTAAGGTGAAATGTAATTGTGACTTTCTATAATTTCTACTTTACAGTTAGTTAACATTCAACTGTGCTCTTTGTTACAAAAGATGGAAAAAAATTTAACATATGATGCTCTCCATTGAGCTAATTCCATTAGTCCTCAATTATTGGTGTTAATGAGGAGAAATAATGTGAGCATAATTCAAAACTAGTAGGTAATCCAAAAGTCATGTAGACTTGACTTAAAATGTTTTATATTTATTTTTGGACATGGCAATGTCTGATGTTATTGGCATTCTCACTATTTCAGATAGTTTAATTAAGCCATATTACAAAGAAAAATCTCAGAATGAGCAATACAATATTTCAGGACCTATTTTATTTGGTACTTAAGGGATCCTCATGAATCTAGGAAATGCTAGTACTAATCTGATCTGTTAGTAGGCATTTTTTGCAACCAGCCCATCTCCTCTCTTTAGTTTAATCTTCCCATTCTATTACCCTCAACTTTTGTTGCTTACTTGAATCCCTGATACTCTAATGGTTCACTCAGCTCTGCTCTGACTTGCTACTCTGACCTTATACTAGAAAGAGCCAGCATTTACTACTTCAATTCCTGATTTTTCTTTTCCTAATTTTATGCTTCCCCCATACAATCCTCTACAAAGTCTTAGTTTTGGTGGTTACTACTCTACAATGTTGCACTGTCCACTTGTTTCTTTGGAACTCTGATTCCTCATTAGTGAAATGAGTGGGCTGAAACGGGCTAGTGTTTTCCCAAGAGGATTCAAGTTCCCACAGAATTGCCATAACAGAATCCTTGATAAAAGAGGATGAGGGTGTCCAGGCTAAAGGGGAAGGGTTTCAGTTCTTTCTCCCTGTTTCAGAACAATCAATGACATATTTATCTGTTGATATATCGGTTGCATTGATATGTCATGTTGCATTTTGTCTGGGGGTTGGGGAAGAGGGAAGAAAGAGAAATTGAAAACTAGACAACTCTCTTTAGTTCGAACACACTTAACTTACAATCTGGTTGATTGGAACACCATAAAACTCTTGGGAGTGTTTACAAAACTGTGGAAAGTAAGTTAGATACCATCCAAGGTTGAGTTAATGTTAGATTTTATGTGCAAATTAGAGTTAAGAGAGCTTGATTAAACTGGAAACTTTAAACATTTGTATAAATAGATAGAGGGATAATTTGATATAAGAGACAATTGTATAATCTAAATAAAATAAAAACATTAAGATAATAGCAATGGCATTCTTAATATTTTAAATTAGTAACAATTATAACACAATTAATTTTCATGGGTCTTTGCCTTGAGACAATGAGTATCCCTAGCTGCTCTGAGGGGTGATGTAGAATGAAGACCAGGAAGGGATATTGTTACACAGAAAAGGAGGCTCATGACCTCCTCCTCCCTCAGCCCACAGGTTTCCACACTTTCTGAGACATCAAAATTTGATGATAAACTTGTGTGACTATTGACCATGTTTGAATGCTCCTCTCTCTTTCAAAAGATTTTTTTCTCTCTTTTTGAGAAGCACATGAAATGTAAACTGAACAGATATGTTTTGAATATCCATTTCTACCTCCTTATATACTGCCACAAATCATTCTAGTCCTTTCTTAAGGGATCCATTTCCATCTCTTTACTGGCATATTTCAAAAATAGAGTAAGAAATGGCTTGGAGATGAAGAGACAGCTTCGTTTTTGGTCCTAAATCCTTCTGTTTCTCTTCATCATCCCAGAATGATCACAAGGTCTTCTGATAGAATATGAGAGCAAAAATAAAGCTGTTTGGCAATCATTTGACTCAATGTGTTTGAATCTCCTGGTAACCAAATGTTTTACAGATGCTTCATTTAAAAAAGATATGTGTGTATGCTGGGGAGGAAGGATAAGAGAGAATGCAAAACAAGTCAAAGCTGGAAGAGGAGGTTTCATTAGGGAATATGGGCAGAATGCTTCCTCTCTTTCTCTACACTCTTATTTCTCCACATTCTTTTATTGAGGACTTGAGTTCTTTCTTTCAGTTCTTTCTGGCAATGACTCTGTTGCAGTTATTTCTGGCAAAAAAAAAATGAAGGATGCTTGCCTTTCCACAGAAATCACTGGTTGATCAGTGGGGGAAATTTAAAAAACAAGGTTCTGCTCTTATTCTTAAAATACAGACATATGCACACATGCATGCACACGCACACAAATATTTATCTTTATTAGCTATAGATGTCTTTTTCTTTCCCCAAGTTTATGCTTCCTCCATATAATTATCTACAACAAAATAAATAAAGATATTAGTTTTTCTTTGGGAGAAGCAAATGGTGAAAAAAAAAAGGATATTTAAAGTAACTTTATAAATCTCCTGCTTGAACCCTGAAAGACTCCCCACTCCTGCCTCAATTAAGTCTGAACTCCATTATACTATTTTACAAGTTCTTTTGTGATCTGGCCTCTCCTTACCTGTCTAACCTTTGCTCCTTAACAGACATTCCAGGCACTGCTTCCAGCTTTATTGCACATCCAGTTGGGGATTGCCAATCTCTCTCTCATTTCTTGGTCTGAAAAAAATTAAAAAAAAAAGGACCCCCTCTACCTAGATCCCTACTTTACATCTCACCCTACTCTTGTTTGGTTTCAGCAAATATATACTTCCCCAAAAGAAGTATTCTCTCCTGCATAAGAATCCCTCTACCTCATCCCTATAGTAGCCTTACTACACTCTATTTTGATTACATGGGTAGTGGGTGTAATATCTCCATAATCACATTCTCAGATAACAACACTCTAATTAAAACACAGATTCTTACCAAGTCACCTTAATTCATACCTCATGTCCCCTTTTTTACCAAAGAACAGAAAATGTCATTTATTTACTTTTATGTAAAGTCAAAGTAATGATTATTTTTTTTATTTAGTGTTATAATCTCAACCAATGATCAACTCAGCTCAGATCTGTGTTCTTCTCTACCCCTAGGGATTATCAAAATTTGGGGGAGAATTTTCAGTAATAGGCCAATTAGAATAGCTAAACTTTTAACAGACTCTGTTAAAAGTTTTTATATATTTGTTCAGTCCTCACAACAGTTCAATGAGTTAGTACTATGATTTGCACAGTGAATAGGAGGCTCAGTCTGGATCTGAACCTGGATACTGTGGGTCCAGGGCCCTTATAGATTCAGCCATATGATTTCCTTGAAGTTTGAGTTCCAAACTAACTGAACTAGAATTTCTCCTTCCTTGTCTGCATAGCAGGTGATCAATCCATATCAAATGAATAGAAAGAAAACAGAACAGAGAAAAAAAAAGAAGGAAGAGGTGAAAGTAAACAAAGAGCCAGCAATCTGCTGTTAGAAGGGAACCGGAAATGCCCTTTCCCTTCCCCAGTGTCTATCATCAGGGTGGTTATTCCATGGCTATCTGCTGCAGCACCCTGCAGATTCAGTGAGGGACTGCCAAACATCACCTGCATGTTTCTGCTTGCTGGAAAAATTTAGTGGTATAATTCTATGCATGCTCAACTTCTGCATTTTAAAAGAAATTACTTTGTCATCAAGTTCATAACTTCTCAGATCTTGAAAGGTTGGCAGAGGTAAAAGCAAAAGCAGAGTGGGGTGGGACTGACCAGGAGGATTGCCTGCTGGAGATTTTCTGACTGATATCTGGGCAATCCTGAGAGGCCCTCAGAAGAGTAGCGGGATACAGGGACAGCTGGGAAACCCAGGGTGGCTGTTGACTGCAGTATACTGCAGGGAGCACTAGGAAGTAAAGGAGATACTACTTGCTGGCTGCTTCAATACTAGCTTGCATTTGACCTTGGGCATCTTTATGGGTGCCCATTTCTTTTCCTAATCTAAAGAAATTACTCAGGTTCTGAGTAATTGGTTGAGGGTATTTTTGTTGTTGTTGTTTTGTTTGTTTGACTATGTGTGTGTGTGTGTGTGTTTATCAGAATATACTTGCTTTGTGCTTGTAACATGCTGCCTCATGTTTCTAAGTGCCCACGTCTTTTGCAGGTTATACCTTAGAGCAATTGCTGAATATTTTCCCAATCTTTCCCAGAAAAATGTACTGTAGAGAGAGTGGGGATAAGTAGTGTAGAAGGTGAACCTTTCATGTTATTTGTATCTTCTTCCTAATTAGTTCTAGGCTTTTCTTATTCTAGGAATAATGATGTCCACACATTCCATTAGCTCTCATGAGTTCTCTTTAAAAGCTATTTTAAGGCCCGAATGCACAGTGGGTGATTCTAAGATATTGAGAAATGTGCCCACTATAGGAATATTCTAGTTGTTTATATTATATTGATCTTTCAATTAATAAAACCAAATTGAACATTCAAAGTAGGTTTTTTTCTCTTTTACATTGAGCTTTACTCAGGAATTGTTTAAAAGGTTGAAAAAGAAACTAGTAAAAAATAAAATAGTTTATTTTATTCTTTGATTTTTTAAAGATACTGCACCAAATGATGTGCCATAATTAATAACTTCAAATAATTTGTAATGCCATATTTTCTTCTATTCATCATACTAAGTATCAATGAGTATTTGAGATTTTTTAAAAATATATATTTTTATTAATTTCAGAGAGGAAGAGAGAGGGAGAGAAACATCAATGATGAGAGAGAATCATTGATTGGCTGCCTCCTGCACTCCCCACATTGGGGATTGAGCCTGCAACCTGGCCATGTGCCCTGACCCAGAATTGAACCATGACCTCCTGGTTCATAGGTCGACACTCAACCACTGAGCCTCGCTAGCAGGGCACTATTTGAGATTTTTACTAAATTATCATGTAAATAATTTTTTTGAAAAACAGAAGTCACTGGTTATCATTAATACTATCAATGTAATGTCTTAGTTGTAGATTTTTGTCCTCCATACTTATCATAAATAAATATGAACAAATACACAAGATGGGAAACTAGTTATCCTACATGATCACAGCTCAGATGTTGTATGCTAAGCCACTTTCTGTTTGTTTCTTCTGATCTCCAAATTACAGTCAGCCATTTCTTGTGGGGTTATTATAATCAGAAAACAACTGATTTATCCTGCTCCCACATCTCTGAGTCTAAAGCATTATTGGGCACTGCAGTCTAAAATGCATTGAAAGGGTCCAGTTCAATGAAATAGTGAAGTGGGGGAAATACTCACTTGCAACTATTTCTCTGTGCTGTAGTTCTGAAATGCTCATATCCCTTCCTTTGTGCATGCGATTATGCCAGCCCCTGCTTCCCCGTAGTGAAGAAGAGAATAGGGCTAATAAATAAGTAGAAATACTATGAAGATATATACTTGTTAACTGCTAGAAATATCTAAAGCAACATATTTAAATTTTATTTTATGTTGTAGACAATAAACTGGGGTAGAGTTGGCCAGTAGCCTCCTTTGATTAATGATTTGCAAAGATGACTGCAATAATTCCTCCCAAATATTTCCCATTTGCTTACATTTAGATTTACCCTGTAACTTGAACTGACCACTGAAACATAGCAGACATGACATTATGTGGCTCTGGAACCTAGAACTCAATAGAGCTTGTAGTTTTCCCTCTTGTAATCCTGTACCCATGAAGTGAAGAAGCCAAGTTAATCTCCTTGAGAAAGAGAGGCCACTTGGAGAAAAGGGCTTATCCAACAGCCAGAAACAACTGCCAAGCATACCAGTGAGGCTGTGGAGGACTATCCTGGCTCTTGTGCCTTCTGTTCCTTATGTGGTTACTGTGGTGAGCCAGTCACTGGCTCACCATGAATGTTGGCTGTGTGAGCAGTAGAAGACTTGTCTTTATGGTTCACAAGTCTTTGAATTAAGCAACCACATCTAAGGAGCTAGGCTCAAGCAGTCTCATCTGCAGCCAGATTGAAGCAGCTAGCAAAATCATGGACTTTAAGCCTGATGCCATCATGGTATGAGATTTGGGGGATCTCTAGAGATTGTGAACATATTTTGTGTGTGAAATAAATATGGAATATTGTGACTAGAGAAAAGACTATGTAATGGGCAGAAATTCTTCCCGTCATCATCTGCACACCAATTTCAATGGAGATGAGGAATTTCGTTCCACTCCTTAAAGATCTAGTCTCATGATTTGCAATGACCAGTAGAATGAGGCAGAAGTGGCACTGTGAAAGTCCCAAGTTGGGACCTCAAGAGATCTTGCAGTTTCTACTCTCACCATGGAAGAAGAGACCTGAGAGTACATGAGGAAGCTCAGTCTAGCCAACTGCCAGAAGAGACGCCATGAGATGAGCTGTAGCAGCTAACAGGCCTTAGGCAGAACAAGCGGCAGCCAACTCCATCCAATGTGTGAGGGAGGTTACCTTAGACATAAAACTTAATGAACAACTGCAAAAAGGACATTCTACATATGGATAACTGAATTTACAGTACACTTAATCCCTAAGTGAAATTCATTGAAAAGAGAAGAATGATAGGACAATGTTTCGTCTCATATACATAGTAGTAGGCAGCCTCTAAGAAAACCCTCAATGAATTATTTATCCTATTATGCACAACCTGTGTAATCCTCTCTCCCTAAGTGTGAGCTGGACTTGTTGTTTAACTCTAAAAATAGAATATGGCAGAAGTGATGGGAAATGAATATCATTTCTGATATCCTATATAATAAAAGCCCTAAGGGCGTAATGACCATAAGGACCACCAGGGGCCAAACTCTCAACCCAGAAGGAAGGGGTGGGGTGCACAGTGAGGCCTGGAGGTGCATGCTATGGCCCAGGGAACAGGAACCGCAAGCCCAGAGCTTGCTTTCCAATTAAAAATAAATAATTTGGAAAATCAAACAAATAAATGGCCGACGCTGCCGCCTGGGAAGAACGGTTCCAGGAGGGAAAGGACTCCCCAGGCCCTGCCTGGCCTGGCTGATATGCAGCGGGCTCTCAGGGACTCACCGGTGATGTGCAGACACTTCCAGCTACTGGCTTCCTGACCACCCCTTCCTAGACTACGTGCTCTTGGGGGCGTGGCTTCACACCACGCTCCCTCCCAGCCAATAGTGCCACAGCACAGCCAGAGAGTGGCAGGACACAGCCACCAGCGCTGGCTGGGCATTGATTTGGCCGTGTGACTGACATCCAGGTGCAGTTACACTGCATGTTTACATTTTTATGGAAGCAGGGCAGCCCACTCCTGCCTCCTACTTCACCTTCTAGGCTAAGAAAGGCCTGCTGATCTCCATGTTTCTTCTCCCATCCAGAATCAAAACCTCTTGGGGATGAATGATTCCAGCAATGGCCCCAACACATGCTCGGTATCACTGTCCCAGACATTCTCAGTCATTACAGCCCATCCCTCAGCCCACAGTGCCCTGCTCCACCACTGCTACTCCTCAACTGTCACCTCCTGAGGACCACCTTATGTTATCCTTTCTAAATGTGAGCAAGATCTCAAATGCCCCCCTGTCAATAGCTCCCTTGCCCTACCTTTCTTCCTCTAAAAACCTTGCATTTGATTGATTTTGGAGAGGGAAATAGAGATGGAAACATCAATGATGATAGAGAATCATTGATTGGCTATCTCCTGCACATTCCAAACTGGGGATCAAAAGCTTCCCTGGCCCCTGCCCATTTCCTCCCCTGGCCAGCAGGCTCCCCGTGGCAGTGCAGCACTGAGGGAAGGAGAGGTGGGAGGTGGGGAACCTTGAGGTGGCCAGGTGCTGAGGGAAGTGTCGGCCCTCAGCACCCGGTGTCTGTTGTCTGTTCCTTCTGCACCAGGCCCGACCACCATCATCTCCTCTTCTGACCCCACCAGGGCCTTCGGGCCCTGATCAGCCTGGCCCTGATCAGCCCTGATTGACTGCCAGGCCCAGGGACCCCACCCATGCACGAATTTTGTGCACTGGGCCTCTAGTTAAGTTATAAAAAGAAAAATACTGAAGCACACTTCCCTCTCTCTTTACCTATCTATCTCCCCCCCCCCCCCCATCTCTCTCCATCTTCCCCTCTCTCTTTGCCTCTCTCCCTCCCAATCATCCCCTCTCTATCTTCCCTTTTCTCTCTGGGCCACTCATGTTGATGGACATGAGCAGTTATGTTGTGAGCATCCCACATGGCATGATGAGAAACTGAGGCCCCCAAGTCCAACTGAAGCCTTCCAATAACCAATGTGTGAGCTTAGAAGCTGATTCGTCAAGCTCGTTTGAGTCCTGAAGTGGCTACAGCCTCAGAAGACAGTTATGGCAACATCAAAGGGACCTTGAACCAGAGGCACCTAGCTAAGCATCTATTTAGTTTTCTGATATACAAAATCTGTGAGTTAATGTTCCTCGTTTTATGTTGCTAAATTTTGGGGTAATTTGTTACACAGCAATAGATAACTAATACATACATATTGTAATTTATATAGCCATTCATTCAGGATATACTAAGTTGAGCATTTTCTATGAGCAACTGTAAAGAGAAATGGATTCTGCTCTTCTTCATATCCTGTTTTCACACCCAAGAATGGACATTTTGGCACGCAAAACATGCTCACTGGAATTATGTTGGAAGGTAATAAAATAAATTTCCTCTTGAATATACAATGGAGGGGGCCTGACAAATACAAGAGCTCTTACTAATTCCTGTGTTTGATAACTTTGTAAGATGGCTAGTTCAATAAAGAGTACTGAATACATTTTAATGAAACTCTCAGAGCTATGCAAGTATGTGTTGGCACAGAAAACCAGCCTAAATGTGGTTGGGAAAACACAGTCCCCCATACACACTTCAATAATTATGATCAAGTAGAATGAATAAGACAGACACATAAATAACCATGAAGGAACATGCACTAAAGGAGGCCATAGGAGAGAAGGATCCTTCTGCCAGAAAGATCTTGAAAAGTTCATAACATTTTGAAACAGGAATACGATGCTTTAAGAGAATTTGAGAAAACAAATAGTTCAGACCGAGGTCCAGGTTTTTGTTTTGTTTGTCTTTTGAATTTTTTACTGTTGGTGGTGTTGGGTTGCATGTTAATCTCAATGCCAGGCAGGGAGGAATTGAGAAGCTGTGGTCTTTGACTGCACATATGTGAGATCAGCTGTGATAGAGGTGACTTTCCTTCTCTTGTCACCTTAATTAGGTGTTTGGCAATGGTCTCTCCACATGCAGTTAAGTTTTCACTAAAGAAAAAGATTCAAATAAAAACTCTTAAAATCTTAATAGGATACGGAATCAAAATGAAAAGGCATTGAATATACAGAAGGTACCCAAAATTAAAGACAGAAGAAATTGCCAAAACTTGGCCAAGATCTGAGACTGTTCAAAGCTAGGAGACATTAATGTGATCTGTTCTGGAGTTTTAAAAGCGTAAAGGGGTTGAATATCTGTCAATATCTTCTGGCTGACTTAGAAGAGACCTTGTAGAACTTCTAAAAACAGGTCATTTAATTTAGAACAAAATAATCTAAAATTATAACACTGTTTACCAGATAGGAATACAGACTACTACTTAGTATTTTTTATATATCTTGAAATTTTACAGTTAATTTTAAGAATGTTATAAACAAAAATGGTGGTCATGAGTTAGGGGAAAATGTACATTCTAGATGAATAATGACATCGAAAAAGGAAAAATCACAGGAAACATTTAATGAAATTTTTCTAAAATATTGGTGGCAAAGAATATTCTAAGGATATTGGTCTTTTGTTATATTATTTACTTTGATGTCAGAATTGTTTCACATTCATATATTATTATCTAAAGTAAATTGCCTTTATGTATCTGCAATGTATTAAGCAGAGATAAAATTAGTAATCAAATCTAAGTACTTTTAATTTTTTTTAATGGAAGGCTATTATAAAGGCAAATTATTAAAATGAATATAATTATGTATGCTTGATTTATATTTTGTAAGGCAGAGTTTTATTAAACTGTATTTTCTAAGGGTATTAGGCAAATTCTTAAATCTCAAATTAATAAAATCCCGGCTGTCAGAGAATATAAGAACACCCATTGTAAGAATGGAGAGCATTTATAATGCTAATGAGTAATGGTCAGCTAATGATCTAGGAGTTAGGATTGAATTCAGCATCACTGAACTGAATACAATTATAGTCTCTCCTCCATTACTCATACAAATGAAGAAGAACCAAATTATGGAAAACCCTAAACCTTACGCAGGTATAATATAGGAGGGTTATGGCTATTTTCTTTCCTCATTGTTTCTGAGTTTCATTCTATGCTATAGTTTGTGAAGTATTTGCATTAGTGTGTGTCTACCATATATCAAGGTTTGATGGCAATAAAATATTGTGGGGTTGTTTTTTCTACACGGGCAGTGAGTACGTCCACTTGAAGAAAAATAGAAATAAAAAAGAAACAAAAACAATAAAATTTTATTTAAGTAACTAGTAGCCCGTTTGCACGAAGATTCATGCAATAGACCTTCATTCACCTGGCTGCCTGCACCAGTTTTCTGCCGGCACCGGGGACCCAGGCCTTGGCTGTGGCCACCGCCTTCTGCCTTCTTTCAGGGTCGGGGCTTGGCCCCGGGCGGTGGCCTTGGGCTCGGCCGCACCCAACATCCCTGCTAAGGATCGCAGGAGCCGACCCCCAGTGGTTTCCTGCGATCCGTGCAGGCTCCCCGCTGGTGCCCAAGGCCGGGAAAGCCTCCGCCCGAGGCTTTCCCGGCCTTGGGCTCAGCCACACCCCAACATCCCTGCAACGTTTTCCTGGTGGGCGTGGCTGGTGGGCGTGGCTTGGGTGTAGCGAAGGTGCGGTCAGTTTGCATATTTGTCTATTATAAGGTAAGATGTGTGAAATGCACTTCACATCCTAAGATATTTTCCTGGTAAGTGACATGAAAATTCTATTTCTAAGAATAAAATTATATTTTAGACATATTAAGGCCATTTAAGTGAACTGTTTTATAGAACAATAATTTTATTTGGATTCAATTACAAATTTTCTCATTTTTTTTTCTTTTTTTTAGCTTGGCCATTTTTAATGAAAAGAAGAAATAGATTCTGAACTTTGAAGTAGTACATTTCTTCATATTTAACAAATCTCTCAGGGCCAAAAAATAATAATATGGGACCCTAATTTGTTTTTCTAAATTTTTAAAGAGTCTTCTAGAAAAGTCTACTTCCATTTCTGAAATAATAATTCTTCTTTTAGAAGACCGACTCTACCCTATCACAGAGCAATTAAATGAGACATTTTTAAAAGTCTCAGTTAATGTTTCTTTGTGTCTTGCCTACAGATATCTCTTAAGTAGAAGTGTCCATTTAAAAAAAAAAGCAGGCACAAGCATTTTCCCAAGTTGGTCTGTTTTCTTGGCCATGTGCAGGAAAGCCTTGGCCAAAGAGCTGGGGCCTGATCTAATGGACTCTGCTAAAGCAGGTTAAAATAAATGACACCATGTAAGCTCCTCTAAAGGTGCTATTTTTACATAAAGGATCTGAAAGTAACAGACATCTAAAATATGATATTATTCTCAGCACATGGAGGTAGCCGTACAGCAAGGTTTTCAAAGAATTACCTCCCCTTCATTTCTTTAAGCACCTCTTTTATCCTCTTTCAAGATGTTCTCTGCTTGACCTTCCTCACAAAGGAAAAGTCAGCTCAGTTTTTCTGGGAAATTAGGCTAAGGTTAGGTAAGACTATCTAAAAACTTGCTTAGAAAAAGCTCCTTTCGGAGCTTTCTACAAGCCATAGCCCACTGGAATTGGACCAAGAACAATACTTCTCACACCCATATTGCTTAAAAGGATGTATTTTAGATGACCTTTTCCACTCCCTTATCAATGAACCATCTAAAGGTTTGGAGATTAATTACTAGTGCGGATACGTCAACTATGAACACTCCTTTCCATTCTTCACTTTTGCCTCTTATATTTTCAGAACTTACCTAAATTTTCAAAAGTCATGTTAAACAATTCTTGAAAACTCCTTTGAATACCTCAATTTCTGTAGCATTGTGTCCATATTCATCAAACAATTTCCAGTAATATCTCTGGCAGTGAAGCTGAAAGAAAGGTCAGATAGTGTTTCCCCTTCTTTCCTAGAACATCAAAGTCCTAAGACTTCAGACTCTGCTAAATAAGCTTCTTAGTGATGAGAACTAGTATAATAAGTATTTTTGCTACCCATCCAAATATCTCATGGGAAAATAATTGTTTATAATACATTTCTATATCATAGCAATTTTCTTTTAAAATCAAGTCTCAAAGATGTATTGTTTGATCATGTATTTTTATCAAATCATATTTTAGGCATGGTAGGATTCTAGAGGAATATCCTGCTAAAGCAATTAACAAGTATTTGTCAGCACAGGTAGTGCATTCTATTTAGAACTCATTTCCTATTTTTCCATATATATTAAGATGAAAATCAAATGTGGAGGTCTACGTACCTCTAGGAGCTAGAGAGCTTTGGACAATGTATTCGACATGGTATGAACTCTGTTCTTCATTTTTAAAACTATATACTGGGGAAAATAACAGCATCTACCTTATGATGTTTGCGAGAGGACTAAGTGCATTCATGCATGTGCCCTCAATGAATGTCAGTTCTTACCATTTGCTTTCTCCAAGACTTGCTAGTCAGTACAGATATACATTCAGCCTTCTTTCAGATTCCCCTTTCTTTTCATTTTGATTCTCTCATTAAGAATACACTTAGATTTTTTTATTTATTAAAATTTAAAATATTTATAACTTGCTTAAACTATTTTTTCTTTATTGATTAAGGTTTTACATATGTGTCCTTATCCCCCCATTGCCACCTCCCCTACATCACCCCCCGCTCATGCCCTCACCTCCTGGTTTCTGTGTCCATTGGTTATGATTACGTATATGTATGCATACAAGTCCTTTGGTTGATCTCTCCCCCTCACCCTCCCTTACCTTCCTTCTGAGGTTTGAGCATGTTTAAACTATTTTTTCTTCCAAAGATAGTAACATTTAAAGGCACATTAAAAACCATGAGTTTATATTAGAAATCTAGGATTTTGTTCCTATGACTTACTAGTTATGTGATCTTGGGCAGGTAGTTAACTTAGATTTTTTTCATCTGAGTTCTAACTTTTAATATGTTAAATGAATATAATATTTATCTCACAAATTGTTGAGAAATTAACTAGAATCTACTAAATGAAAATGTATATACATCAGTATACTTTCAGTTGTAAGAGAGAAAATTTAACTCCAAGTAGCTTAGGCAAAGAAAGGGATTTATCAACTCACTTTCCTGAAAAGTCCAAAGAAGACTTGCCTTCAGGTATTCTTGGAGCCAGCTGCTCAAATAATGTCCTTAGGAATTAGCTGCTCTCTGTTTTTTAATTCTACTTTCTTCTGAGTCAGCTGTATTCTTCTTTTTTAAAAAGTTGATTTTAGAGAGGGAGGAGGGGAGAGAGAGAAACATCAATGTGAGAGAGATACATTGATTGGTTGCCTCCTGTACATGCCCTGACTACAGAATGGAACTCTGAGACCTTCCAGTTCACAGGAGGATGCCCCATCCAACTGAGCCACACTTGCCAGGGCAGCTCTATTCTTGAGAAGCCTCTCCTCTGAGGATGTCTCTCATGAGCAACAGGCAAGTATTCTCACAAACTTAAGTTTAATGAATAATAAGGTAAGCGTCTAGATTTCCTAAACATGCTAATAAAAGCCTGTACTACATTATATGGCCCTGGTTTGGTTCACATGTCCTTTGGAAATATTGTAATTATTTTATATATAATAGCTATATGTAATAGATTATATGTTACTAGAGGCCCGGTGCACAGACTTGTGGACTGGTGGTGTCCCTCAGTGTGGCCTGAAGGGATTGGGCCAAAACCGGCAGTCCAAAACTGCCTGCTGTTCCTGCCTGCTGCTCCTGCTCATCCCAGCCCCTCTGCAGCTGCCACTGCCACTGCTCGGTAGGCTTGCTGCCACTCTACTGCGGTCTTCGGGCTGCAGCAGCCAGCCATAAGTCCTGCGTCTGGTGCCCATTGGTCAACTGAGCAGTGCTCCTGCTGTGGGAGTGCACTGACCACCGGGGGAAGCTCCTGCATTGAGCATCTGCCCCCTGGTGGTCAGTGCATGTCTTAGTGACCAGTCGACCTGTCGCTTAGGTTTATAGATATAGATATAGATATAGATATAGATATAGATATAGATATAGATATAGATATATGTATATCAATATATATATATTTAAGCCTAAGTGACCGTTTCTACCTTTATAACCGAACTAGAGGCCTGGTGCAGGAAATTCATGCATGAAGGGGGGGTTCCCTCAACTCAGCCTGCACCCTCTCCAATTGGGGACCCCTTGTGGGATGTCTGACTGCCGGTTTAGGCCCGATCCCAAGGATCGGGCCTAAACTGGCAGTCAGACATCCCTCTCACAATCTGAGACTACTGGCTCCTAACTGCTCACCTGCCTGCCTGCCTGATTGTCCCTAAATGCCTCTGCCTGCCAGCCTGGTCACCCCTAACTGCCCTCTCCTGCAGGCCTGATGTCACCCCCAACTGCCCTCCTCTGCTGGCCAATTTGGTTCTGATTGGTTGGTTCCTATGCCAGCGTCAAAAGCTCCACCTCCCCACAGTACCCACTTTTGGTTGGCTCCCCACAGCACCCACCTTTGGTTTGATTGGTTGGTTCCTATGCCAGTCAGTATCTCCAGGCCTATCTCTGTGCCTGATCAAAGAGGCGGGGTTTAACAGCAGCCCCCTGGAGGCCAGGAGAGAAAGAAAAGCCTGGCTGCTGGCGAAGATCAGAAAGAAAGAGGGAGAGAAAGAGAGAGGTAAGTACACTGATCAACAGCTTCCACTGAGGATGCAGATCAGACCCTGACTCACTTTCTGGGTCTCAGCCACCTGGGCAGTCAGTGCTGGGTCGCCAGGCTGCAGCTGAGCAACCCAGCACTGACTTCCAGATGGTCTGCGTTTGGTCACAGGCTGGGCCCCTTCCCAAGCCTAAACCCTCCGCCCCAGTTTTAGGCTTGGGAAGGACTGTCCCCCTCCCCCCCGCCACTCCGATGGCCAGCTGGGAGTGACTTGGGTGCCAAGGAGGTTCCAGGGATCCAGTTATGTATGCAAATTAACTGACATCTTTGTTGGGTTAATTTGCATACTCACTCTGATTGGCTATGGGAGTAGCTGAGGTATGTTCAATTTACATGTTTCTCTATTATTAGGTAAGATGACCAGAATGACTGGTCAGCTGGTCGCTATGATGTACACTGACCACCAGAGGGCAAATGCTCAATGCAGGAGCTGCCCCCTGGTGGTCCGTGTGCTCCCACAGCCAACCTTCCGCGATCCCTCCTCCCTGTCGCTGCCCCCCCCCCCCATAGGCCCCAATCTGGGGGCCAACCAGCCAACTCCAGGGTCCCTCCCCCCGTCTGGCTGGTCCCCCAATAGTCCTCGATCGTATCGTCGACCAGGCCAAGGAACCCCACCCATGCACAAATTCATGCACCAGGCCTCTAGTAGATATATATTAACATATATGGTGTATAATGAATATGTGTGTGTTATACATGGTTTATATTATAAATCTCTTTTTTAATTTTTTAAATTGATTTTTAGAGAGAGAGGGAGGGAGAGGGGTAGAGATAGAAACCTCAATGAGAAAGAAACGTTGATCAGGTGCCTCCTGCAGCCCTTCATTGTGGATTGAGTCAGAAACCAAGGCATGTGCCCTAACTGGGAATCGATCCAGTGACATCTTGGTTCATGGGCCCATGCTCAATCACTGAGTCACACCAGAAGGCCTCCTCTTTTTTTTTTCCCCCAAGAAAGATGCCACCTTTGTACACTGGTATTGGAGAGTAGTTACAGTGGATGGTTAAAATGGAGGGAAAGTTTTACAGGCTAATTTTACATCTGGCACCACTGGTTTATTGGATCAAATACAAAACTCATAAGAATGTGGTTAATACTGTGCATTGCATTTGGTAATGCATTTTGTTCGTTTTATGCCCCCTTTAAAGTGCATATCTGTGCATGTCACTTTCAAACTAGCAACGAGGGCTTTATAAACATTATAGTACCACTGTACAAAGCTGCCAAATGAGTATTTTGAAATTTAACTACAATACAGCGAGCCATATATCTAGAAGTGGTTTAAAAAGGAAAAGAAAAGAGAAGAGAAGAGAAAAGGAAAGAAGAAACAACAAACAGGTCTGGTGTATTTTTAATGGGTCCAGGTAGAAACATTTGTTCAGAGGGGCTGGCCTGATTATCAGCAATTGTTTGCTGAGTTTCTCCTTTTGTCTCATACCACAGAGTGCTTTAAAACCCATAGTCTTTCTCTAGGGCATACTGTGGAAACAAGTTTGGTGTCTAAAGAAGGCCAGAAGGTTCTCATTAGCAATCATTTCATGACTACCTACAGGGAAAACAAAAATTCCCTGACCTTCCCATGGAGGACTCTTGATATGTCCCAAATGGCCAGCACCTAGTGGAGATTGCTAAGAATTCAACAGTCCATGAGAAGACAAAGTGAGCATTTTGTTAGGGGGAAAAAAAATAGGTTTAGACATAAATGTTTGCAAGGCCTGGATATGTAAGATGATTGCTCTAAAGCCATTCTTCTTACTAAGTAATAATAATATTTATGTTCTAACTCCTCTTTAAAAAATACTCTTTGACCCTCTGAAATTTGGCACTAAAAAGTGGTTTTGTTGTTAAAATGTATTCTTTCAGAATCTCTCTCTCAGTAAGAAGAAAACTGCTAGCTATCCCACTGCAATCAAGATTCAAAAAATTTTCCTTGTCCCCACTGAGGCCTGAGAACAAGCAAGCTAAACATTATTTGTCTGATTGCCTGGCAGCATTAGGCACCTTATAGTTCCCTGGCCAAAATTCCATCACACTCTCCCTCACTGACTCATTTCTCTTTTTTTGGTGGTAGCTCTGGCATGCAGACCTCTTTGATCCTTGAATGTGTCCATTCAAAGGGAAGGGGAAAAGCAGAGGAAGGTACAGAGCCCATGGGGAGAGTGCCCGGTTTTGTGGAAGCCAGGAGAGTGGCCAAGCCCAAACTTCAGTGAAACCAGCCTCCGGGCCTGGCCAGAGATGACCCCGATAGCGAGCAGGAAGTTTTCTACCCCTGAAATTTTCTCAGGATCTGGCTTTGAGGCAAAGTTGAGGCATTAACTTACTCCCCAAACAGATAAGCTTTTCATTATAGGGCTTCCTTGGAAAGCAAGTTTAACAAGTTTGATATTTATACTGGGACCGTGAAGTTTACTGGCAAGTTCAAAGGCATAATCCATTGCTTCAAGCAGCTGCAAGTGGAAAGATGTTTAGTTATATTTTCACATGAGTGATGGAAATGCTCAAGAAGTAATGATTTTTCCAAGGAAAAGGCCGAGGTTAGGCAAGCAACACTTGGGTTATATCCATTGCTATTACATTGTGCAAAATTGCAAAATTGGAAAGCATGTGCTTTGGTTCTCCCCATATTTTGGGCTGCATTTCTTTCATTCTGCTGCATGTTTACTGACAAACTTAGACACTTAGACCCATAAACTTTTATATATTCACACATGGGAAGTGTGCACACAAACACACACATACAATTAAGAAAGCAATCATGTTCACTCCCAAAGCCCTATCATGTTCTGCCTCTTCCTTTTCTTATAGAAATATTGAAGAAATGAATCAGGCATGTCAATCATCTATACCCAAGATACCAATGTCTTATATATTTATTAGGATTATTTGTATTTTAAGCCTTAAAATAATCTGAAGGATTGTCCTTACTGTTTAATAGAGGAGATTGCACACATGATAGTAAATCGGGGGCTGTGCTGCAAAATCATCGCTAGTTCTAACACTGGCTAATTGTTGACTCTGAACAAATGGTTACTCTCTCTGGCCACAGTTGCCTCATCAGCAGAGTGAGGAGATTGGCACAGTGTATCCAATTTTTCTTAACATACAAACTGACTGACAGAATAAGAGAATGACCATATTCTCTAATGTGTTTAAGAGGCAGAGCTCCAAGAGAACAACACAATAAAGAATTTTCTTTAGAATAATATTTTTGTTCCAGAATCCAGTCAGATGTTGTGCCCTACTCAGTAATAATTGGATGTAATATAAAAATTATTTTTTCTTTACAAATTTTTAAGCAAATTTGGTGTTGAGGAAATCATGCCACACTTAAATCCTATGGAATTATAGACTTCCTTGGCACACTACCAGTTACTTCTTAAGACATGTATAATTCAGTTCATAAAGCAATGGATTTATTTTTACATTTAGTATTCCTGGAGGTCCCACAGGTGTGTGGTATTAGTGATGGGTAATCAAAACAGCACATGAACAATTTAGGGCTATCACGAACCTATTTTGTTCAGGGGGCACATTAATATGAAGCTTAAGATCTTGGGGGTTTGGCCATCCCAAAACTGTACTTTGGACCCAACAAGACTGTGCTGTGGTTATTCACAGGGCTTTAGAATCCAGGGTTTCCCACACAATGGGTCATTTCATGGCCTCTTTGGACTTGTAACTTGTTTTAGAGATACACAGATAATGTAGTAAAGCAATTCCCTTGGAGTCATGACATTTTGACTTAGAGGGTCCTAGACCACCTTGTGCCTACCGTAGATGTGGAGCCATTCAAGGACTGGATGTTGTTTGGGTCTAAAGCAGAGCTATCATGAACCTTATCACAGGAGTTACCTGAGGATCGTAATGACCCTGAGGTTCAGATGTTCTCAGCCAAGCCTGGCCTCTGCCCAAGAAATGGACCTGGACTTTATGTCAGTTTGTGAAGACTGACCAAGGGCTCTGCTTGAAGGAAGGTACTTTCACCAGAACAAAAAGTGAACTGCAGGCTGGAAAGCACTCCTTGGGGCAACATTTAGTCAATTCCTCCTATTGACTATTGCTGGGCCCCCAAAATGAATCAATTTATTTATCATATATCTCTATTGCATGTTCAAGAGGCAGAAAACCTCCACCTAAAATTTTGCTTTCCATATTTTTTCAACGAGATCTTGTTGAACAATAATAGAAGCTTTGCTAATGTTTGTTTACATCAGGACTATGCTCTTGAAAAAAGGAAACCACCCTGTGGGACTTTCACATCCCTGTTAACTCTAACTGTTATGCAACCACCTGTATAATATCCTTGGGACTCATGATGGGCCTGTATAAACCTATAAAACACACAGAAATCAACTTTAGGAGACAGCCAGAAATGGTTCACCCAGTAATCAATTCTGTAGGGACATAGAAAAGTAGTAAATAAAAACCTTAAGTCAAGAGAAACACATGATTAAGGAGATTAGGTTTCAAACATACAGGTCCTGGATCTTTTTTTTTGAGCAGGGAGGACTAAATTTAAGATGATGTATTTTCAAGATGTTGCTGCTTTTATTTAATTCTGTAAGATAAATTACAAAGCAGTAGATAGAACTGGAAAGCTTTCTGGTCCTTGAAATCGCTATTACATGAGACCATCAAACCTAGGTTAATAACGTGAATTAAGACAGGTAGGGACATGAAGATGGTTTGGAAGATATTTAATATTTCATTAGTTTTATAGAAATGAATATTTCCAAATACAATCTGTGGACCTATTAAAAATGTTGCTAGTGTGTGTTTATTAAAATGCAAGTTCTCAGACCTCACCTTTGACCAAGAAAATTTCTGGAAAGCCTGAGACTTTATATTTCTATCAGATCTCAAGCTGATATTTTAACCCTAAATTTTGAGAACCACTGCACTAGGAAATGAAAGTTTTCTGGACTCATGGAGAATGATGATATTTGACAGCTTTCTGCAGAAGAGCATTCGTTTGATGTCTCTGCCCAGTTGGATGCTAAATCAAGACTTGACCAAAAGCTGGGCTTGGTAGGAAACAAGAGCATGGAGGCAAACTATACTGAACTGATTTTTTAAATCTGACTCAGGTATGTGGTTGCAAAGTAACCTTTGAAAGAAATTTTATCCTATAAATGAATGCTTGTGAAAATCAGTTTAAAGTAACTACTTGCAAGTCTGAAAAACAGGATTGTAATTTGGGAATCTATGTCCTGGTTACATGCCAAATTAACCATGCAATTGCTGTATCCTGAGTTCCTAAATAGAAAGTTGTTCTTTGTAGTTCAGATGGTTTAGTGCTATGTTTAATTGACCTTCTTTAATTAGGTTGAATTGGCCATTCTTTCATTAAAAACCTCAATATTGTGATTAGTTCTCTTTACTCTTTTACAAGGAAACTTAACCTGAAGCTGGCTGCAAATAGAGTTTTTTAGAGTCAGCAAATAAAGGAATGAAGGAACCTAGTTTAGAATGAGTGTTAGTTTCTCAAACATGGTAAAGTGAAAGATCATTTTGGAAATGGAAAAGAAAATGACATTGCATGATAGAGAATATTAGAGGTCCTAGTGTATGCCCAGCTCTGGGATTAATTTCTCTGTGACAAGTCACATATTATTTATGTATGTCAATTTCTTACACATATCATGAAAATGACCATATCTATGACAAGCATGACCTATTAGTATTCAGTGGCCAAGTTCCCTTAGGAGAATACAGTAGACTAGTCATCTGAAAAGCTAACTGCTGAGAGAAATTATTTTAGGTAGGCTTTGTGATTAAGAATTAGCATAGTGATGGCTAATCAAGAATTGTTTTAAGGATGTATGAACATTGTTGAAATGAAACATTAGAAATTGAAATAGAATCACAATTTATAGAGCCAGGACTGAGTGGCTAAGCTTTTTCTGCTATAGTCACTAGGCTACCAAGTTACTTACGTACTGAGACCTACATTCTCAGCAAAGCCCAGTCCTTGAAATAAACAGAGTCTAAGAGTCAATTCCTTATAACTTTATGTCACTGATCTATAGCTCCGCCTACTAACCTTCATCTTTAGGGAAGAGTCCACCAATTTCAACTGTGCTCTTGCACTATTTTGAATGCCAGATAATCTTTGGTTTATGTTCGCTGTTACTAGCCAACTCCTCCTAGGATCTGTGTATGTGTTATGGACTCCAGACTCCAGACCAGGGCCCAAATGAACCTCTGGTGATCCCAGTAATTGAAAAAGTACTATCTTTGGTGTCCAAAGATTCTTGGTGTTGGTTCTCTACCTTTGTGGTTAGATCAAACCTGCCAGGTCAGATTAGGTCAGGTCAAGCCTCAGATCTTGGACAGGGTGTTTGGGGTCATTGTGTACCCTCCTCAAGGGACATTTCAACTACAAGGCTAGTTGTCTCAGCCTGGCCTTCCAAAACTCACTTACTCTTTGGCAGTTTACCATGATGCTCTTATTTGTTCACATGGGTGAGCTTATATTAAACACACCATTCAGACCCTTGGACTGGGGAAAAGGCAAAACTTTATTAAGTTCACAAGTAATTGGTTGTTTTGTTCCCACACAGGTGGCATGTCACATCTGCATAATCCAGTTGCACTTACACCTTTAAAGATCATGTACTAGGCCCCAAAGTACAAATGTAAACAAGTGAGAAAGAGAATTAAAGAAAATTTTCATATAAAATATGGAAAATTTCTAAAAATAATTTAGACATTTATTGATTACCTACCATGTGTAAAGGCCTGACATAGAAACATTATATATGCATTTACTCTCTGGTTAGAAGAGTTACAATACCTACCCTAATGAGATTCATGTTCTAGCTAGGGCCACAGACACATTTATTTTGATAATGGATAATGTTTATAGATTGTTATGAGCAACTTGGGGGAAAAAAAATCTCCTTGTTTATGAATATATTTTGTACTACATTTCACTTAAAAGCTGATTAACTCAACAAAAATTTATTTACTAAAGTAAGCTAATCTACCTGAAACTTCTCTACCTTAATTTATTAGTAATGACCAACCTTCAAGATTCTTGAAATAGTGATAATTCTGAGCAGATGCATGGCTAGTTTTTAATTAATTTATTCAACCCCCATTTCATGGGCATCAATAATTTTTGTCTATGGCATGTGTCATGATGAAAAAAACACAGAGATTATAAAATACTCAAGGAATTTATAATCCAATTGGAAAGATCCAGCAGAAAAATAACCTTAGTATTAGAAAGAATGAAATAAGCACTATAATAAGTTATGAGTTAATAATAAGTTTGAGTTAATTGCAATGGGACTTCAAAAGTGAATATAATTATGGGGTATTATTAAAGAACTTCTGACCTCATTGAAACAGTTTTCCCTCAATGTTTAGGGTAATGTTAGTGTCAGGTCTTAGCAGTTTCCCCTTGGAAATATTGAACATCACCTAGATATTTCAAAATATGCCCTAAGTTAGGTGGTGAAGAGTAATTTTGGAAAGAGCTACTCTATGCTGTTTATTTATTCATTCCTACGCAAACACTGATAATTTTATCCCAGGGATGTATGAGTCCCCCAAAGAATCAGTATCTTCACCAAGTAGTGCATGAATTTTCCTCTTTCAGGGAACATTTAAATCCTTGAATGCATTTTGCCCTTATGAGCAGGTCCATGTGTCTATAATCAATATGAAGAAGGAAAGTTTGGCCATAGTTTAGATTTCCAGATCCAAAGTGCTTTAAGTCAATTTTTGGCACATTGACAGGTGTCTCCCTAGAGTCCGTTGAAAAATGTCTAGGACAGTTGCAGCCCAGGCTATCAGTGAATTAAATATCCCCTCCCAGAAATAGATCACAAACTCAGGTTAAATATGCAAAGAGCAAAGACAAGACTGTATCTTCTTCAGTGATACAGAAGACGAATTGATAAGTCCTTTAAGATGGGGAAAAGAAAAGGTGGAGGATAGTTCTGATAAACCCGTTTCTTCAAGAGTTATCAGAGAGCAGAATTACTAGACGACAGAAAATGTTATTGACTTTGACCAAGTGAGGAAATGATCAGAGATAAGCTATCAGGGTCCTATTACAGCTCATGCCTTTACTCTGGCCTTACTCCCAGATTTACAACCATCTTGTCTTGGTATAGGAGCATGGGTCCAGTCAACCAACCCCTTGTTTGAGTTAGTTAAAAGCATGGTTTGCTAGCTAAAAGTCTTTATGAGGCAATAAGTTCTAAGTTCTAAACCTTAGTTGGAGGCCAGTTTTTAGATGTCTCTTTCCAGATTTATGTTCAGTAAAAAAAAAAAAAAAAAAAAAAAGTGATGCTTATCTGACATACTGTTTATCTTCATGAGTAGTAAAACAACAGAAATATTCATAAGCATTCAGTATTTCAGCAGGAGGTAAAATAGTAGCTCAAACATATCCTATCTAATAAAAGAGAAACATGCAAATTGACCGTACCTCTGCTACGCCCACAAACCATGCCCACCAGCCAATCAGGGGCGAGTATGCAAATTAACCTAAAAATATGATGGCAGCCACAGAGCTGGAGAGAGCAGGCGGCTTGGGTTGCCCCCGGCAATGGAGGAAGCCAAGCTTTCCGCCCGCCCTGGCCTGCCCTGCCCTGGCCTCCACTCAAGGCTACAAAGTTTCAATTATAGAAGATAAATAAATCCCAGATAGCAGGGCCTCCACTTGGGTTGCCAGGGGGCATGGCCAGCCTGCAAACCACCACATGCCCCTTGCCCAGGCCGCACTGTGCCACAAGGGAACCCCCACCCTGATCCGGGACACCCTTCAGGGCAAAGGAGCTGGCCCCCACCCATGTACCAGGCCTCTATCCTATCTAATAAAAGAGTATTATGCAAATTGACCATCACTCCAACACACAAGATGGCTGCCCCCATGTGGTCAAAGATGGCTTCCCCCATGTGGAAACAAGATGGTCACCACAAGATGGCCAGCAGGGGAGGGCAGTTGGGAAGGATCAGGCCTGCAAGGGAGGGCAGTTGTGGGCACTCAGGCCTGGAAGGGAGAGCAGTTGGGGGGGGGATCAAACCTGCAAGGGGGAACAGTTAGGGGTGTTCAAGCCTGCAGGGGAGGGCAGTTAGGGGTGACCAGGCTGGCAGGGGAGCAGTTAGGCATCAATCAGGCTGGCAGGGGAATGTTTAGGGGGTGATCAGGCTGGTAGGCAGAAGCGGTTAGGGGCAATCAGGAAGGGAGGCAGGTGAGCACTTGGGAGCCAGCAGTCCTGGATTGTGAGAGGGATGTCCGATTGCCCTCGAGGGGTCTCAGATTGGAGAGGGTGCAGGCTGGGCTGAGGGATACCCTCCCCCTGTGCACAAATTTCATGCACTGGGCCTCTAGTAGAATTATAGTAAATGGATTTTAAAAAATAGACATTTATTGTTTAACTTAAATTGATCAAAGTATAGCCTAATATTTTTATCCTTCTATCTTAAAATTTTAAACTAAATAAGAAAAAACAAAGTTATAGAGTATATGTGAAGTATATAGCACTGTGTAGATAAATTCATCTCCAAAGAAATTATGAATACATACACGTGGAGGGAAAATGCAGAATGTATCATTTCTCCACAAGCACAGCCATAAATTGATCAATTTATGTCTAAATTACCAATGAAAAGTGTTTGCTAATTTCTGCCAGTGTTTCCAACAAAGTAAGTGGAATAAATCCTTGGGAGAATTTTATGCTGTAGAATTTCAACTATTTTTCTTAAGAAATACATTTTTAGGCAAAGAGCAATTTTTGCATGTGCACAGGATAGGCAAGACCTTTGTTCTCTTACTGGTCTTTTCTGACTGAATCAGTCAGCACTGGCATATTCACCTCCAAGTTTGAAGGACAGCCATGAATACTCTCATTCTGAGGCTCTTGTGCTCTGCTCTACTCCAAGCCCTGGGATAAAATGCACACATCACAGAGGGGCAGGTACATGAAGCAGGACAAGCTGCTCCAGAGCCTCTGTGCCACAGGGCAGTGGGGAAAGATATGAGGACAGAGGTCACAGTAGTCCTGCTTTAGGTTAAGAAGAAAAATGTGTGTGTGTGTGATGGGGGAGGAGTACTACCCCAGGCTCAAAGGTTTTGCACTTGCTTTCTCTGCTACACATTTCTCAACAAGGATGCTACTGTTAGACCAGTTTTCTGTTGGACCAATCTTCATTGTCTGTGGCTGTCCTATGCACTGCAGAACATTGGATTTCCTTGGTCCTATCAACTAATTATGAGCAGTAGTGTGCCCTCCTCTAGTTGCCTCCCACTTAGTCATTGTGACAACCAAACACACAATGGCAATTGACTCCTGTGGCTTATGATGCTCTAGTACAATTTTAAACATAATTCACCTCTCATCCTTCAGGTCTTTGCTCAGGGGACACCTCCACCTGAAGCTGCTCATGACCAGTTTGTCTCAAATGGGGAACTCCTATATGCCTCTCTGCACTCTGCATCCCTTTCCTTCAATGCTATTTTTGCCATAGCCCTTGCCATCATCTGCTATATAATTTTTGCTTCTTTATTTTCTGTCCACACTCCCCAGCCATCATAATAGGCGCCTAATAAATATTTGTCAAATAAAAAAAGCTAAATGGAGCAGGAAGAATGTTCTTCCTTGGCGTCCTGAATTTCAGCATAAATCAGACAAAGATGACAGAAGGGGACATATACTATTTCAAAGTACCCCACAGACTTATTATTCTGTGCAGTGCCAAGCATTGATCATCTTAGACAAGCCCACGCCCGGAGGCAGTCCACTGGGAAGTCTTCCTTTCTTTCTCCTCTGCTTCATCCCAGGGACCTATGCCGCCTTTCCTTAAGGCAATACTTGCTTCTACCTCCTTCCACATATGAGTTCTCAATTTTATTTTAGCTTTACTTAGACATTTTAAGGCAAATTGAGTGGATTTGGCTATAAGTAAACCAGCTTACCTTCCCTATTGGAATCTATATTTCTGGTGGCATGCTGCCTGTGTTGCTGGCATCCTGAAGCAAATATGCATAGAAGCCATTTCATTAATTGCAGAGATTTAGAGGAGTTTCATTTATCCTGTCAGAGGCTAAGGCCAGTCATTAATTTATCGAGAGAATTGACTATACTCTTGGGGGAACAGTCCAAACATTATTTTTAATGCTGACAGCAGGAATTGATAAAATGTCTATCATCCATGATAGCAACATCCTTTTTGATGTATGTACTTTGTGGGGTGAAAATAAAAATGGCAAATAGTAACACAAATTCTGAAACAGTCCACAAAAGAATGTAGTACCATCAAGAAGTCCACTCAAACGGTGCTGAAAATGTCATCAGTCATAAGCCTCTAGAGATGGTGCAAAAGACTTAACAACCTAATAATTTCTAAATAAATTTGCTTGTTTGAAAATAGTCTTTGATGAAGGCTTGTTAAATTGATGCAAATAGGTTGGATACTTGTCCTTTCATTTTTCTATTTTGGACAGGGCAGAAAAGCCCTTTCACCAGCCAGCACTGTGTCTATCATAAGCTACACACATTAGTCAATGAATATATCCAATACAGGTTTACTGAGACCTAACGACTGCCACACACAGTGCTGGCTTTAGGGATACAGCAGTGACAAGACAAACCCAATAACTAGTGCAAAGAGCTCTGGTACAGGGAAATAGACCACAAACCAAGCCAGGTACAAGTTATTTCAGAGAGTGAGAAGCGACACAAAGAAAATAATAGAATAGAAAGTGGGAATGGTCAGCATTTAGGGTGATTGGGGAAGACATTTCTAAGAAGGTAAGATGTGATTTATGAGAGGGAGCCAGTCTTGAAAAAATTTTGGAGAAACTTTCCAGCAGATGAATAGCATGTACAATGGCCCTAAATTTGGAACTACTTAGGGGAATCTGAAAAAAAGGAAGCAGGCCAAAACGAATAGATCATAGTGAAGGAAGTGAGTGTGGGATGAGACCAAAGCAGAAAAGCAGACTGGACCCAGAATATGACATGGGTTTTATTTCAATATATTAGAATGTCAGTGAGGCTTGATCAGTGGAGGGGTATGATACAATTTATATTTTTAAAAAAATATCCCTCTGGCTGTTATATAGAGAATGGACTTTGGGACAAGAGAGAAAGCTTGGGTCCTAGTAGAAAGCAACTGCAGAGTTCAAACAAGAGATGATGATGGTTTGAACTGAGAATTTGGTAAAGATGGAGAAAAAATGAGGGGTTTGAGATATACAGGGTGGGGTAAATTGGTTTACAGTTGTTTGTGTAGGAAATGACGCAGTAGTTAATAAGTAATAATACAAGAATAAACTGTGTTTTGTATACTCACAACGGTAACCTACTTTTGCCCCACCCTGTAGTTTGGTAGGTGAACTGACAGAATGGAGTCATGGACTGGATGTGGGGAGAGTGAGGGAAAGAGAGGATAAGCTAACTCTTCGTTTTTTCACTTGGACAACCTAGTAGATTATGCTCTTGTTACTTCCATGTCCATCTAATTTTTTGTTTGTTTGCTTAATGACTAACTTTCTAGTCATTACTAAATTGTAACTATTTACTCTAAAGTGTTTTCTCAACATAGTTATAAACTATTCTGACTTTTCAGTACTTGTGTTCAAAATGATGATCAATTCATTGCAAGTAGGTGTTAGGAATTAGGCATAATTCCTCTAAGAAAAAATTCTTGAGTGAGTAGAATAAAATGCTTGGCTTCTTGCCAAGGCATGTTTAGATTTCCCTAGAATCTTCTCTTTTTCAAGGTCAAGAGACAGCTGTTTAGTTGACATGGAACTTATATCAAATGCTGATTTTTTTACAAGGTCAACATATCTTGAGTTTCATTCAGCAAAGTAATTTTTCCTTAAGATTTTACTTTAAAAATAATTTTATTGCATAATGAGGTAAATTAATGCCCTGCAAATGTAATGTGGCTCTGTGATATACAGAGTATTTTAGTTTTTATATACTTAGCAAAGCATTTATCCTATTATCATATAATCACTTCCAGTCTAAATAAAGAACCTAGAGCTTAATGTACAATGAATCCTATCTTCTAGCAGCTTTATTGCTGTATCAGTTATTAATTTAAATTTGCGTCATTTTTAGTGAATAAGAAAGATAGGTTAAAGATTTGTTTGCATTAGATTATATTGAATATTCTGTATGTTGAGGTATTTAACACTGCAAGAATAAACCATGATATTATTACTGCAATCTAGACATTCTTGGTGTGTTTAATCCTGCAGTATTCAAAAGTGCTTTAAAAACCATAAATACAAGGAACTCATTTAACTTTCCAGTGGTAAAGTCATCTAGGCAATAAGTTTCTGAATCACAAAAGTGGTAAGGCTCCCAGTAGTTAATGATCCAATAGCTTATGCTGTACTTTAGTCCATGACACCTCCATAAGTATGGAGAAAATTAATTAGATTATACTTAGCAAGAACTTAGAGCTCCATGATAAAATCCCAAAGTCATACCAAGTAGGAATGCTTCTTGCTTTTGTAACCATATTTCCTGAAATGGATGGAAGAGACCCTTTGCCCTTAATGTAATTTTTCCTTGAGCCTGTGTCTTCATGGTGATAGTAAGGGCCACCATTCCTGATCACTATGACATGATGCTCTACAGACATTTCCTTATAGAATCTTCATGTACTTACGCATTCTCATAGGTACAATGTTTAATTCCATACAATAGATGAGGTGTGTGAGGCTCTCAGGGTTTCAGTAATTCGCCCATTTTATAATTTCAAAATAATTTCATATGTATGAAGGGAAGCAGAGTGTATGTGTGGGTTGTGAAATGTTCAGAAAATCATAACTTTAATGCTGATTGTGTGGCAAGGTATTTTGAGATATTGTTTTCCTCCTGATAGTTTATGTGATTTATTTTCTCCAATCAGAAAAGATACTTCCAGGCCAACTGTGGAGAGCTACACTTACACTGAGTGGCCAGATTTTTATGATCTCTGAACGCATAATAATCTGGCCACTCAGTGTATTTGTATCTCAAATGGGTACCAAAAGTATTCTAGACTTTTGCTGGAGATCAACCACCTATTTGCCCCGAGCTTTCTATCAGCCAGTGTAAAGGAGAAAACTGATCAGGTGCACGATTTATAGTATCTTTGATATCAAATAAATGAGGTACTCAAGAGAAGTACACTGAGTGGCCAGATTATTATGTATTCAGAGATCATAATAATCTGGCCACTCAGTGAATATTAGTTCTGCTGTGAATTATGGATTGAGGCCCATGGCATATGAACACTCTTCAACAAAGTAAGTACAGATATTGAGATAGCATTTAGAAACATTTGTAACAATTGGACAGTAATTGCATGTCTGTTGACTCTGATATAATAAACTATATGAGCTTGTATTTTTAAATTTTCCCTTTCTTTTATTTTTGTTTATAGATCCATGACAAAATGGGAGGATGGTGAGACTGATGCTTCATCACAAAGATTTGAGGGGCCGTGAACTAGATGGTGGGCATGCAGGGAATGCACAAATGTTTAGGGAGCCCTAGATAATGGAGCCTTATCCTATTCTTTTTGGGGGACAGAAAATCATGAAGGCAAACAGACCCCAGGAAAGTGGTGACTACAAAGTAAATTGAAGTGGTTGGAACTCCAGGTAATCTGGCAGAAATTTCTGCATCCTAGCATGTCATGAAGCCACAGACTGTAAGTTTCCAAGAGGAGCAGAGATATGGCTGAATGAGCCACTGGTCATGTAAAGGTCAGTTGGAAAAGAATGAAGGTTATTTTAACATGGAATCCTAGAATATGAATGACATCTTGGAGACCACTTGGAGAAAATATTTGAAGCCCAGATTGTGGCTGCTTGTTCCCCATACTTTCTCTTTTTGTCCTTAAACTCAGAATTTAGGTACATTTCCAGGGAAAGAACTATCGCACAAATGTCTGAGTTTAATATTTTACCACCCTTGCTCAAGTGAGCTAAAAATAAAAATTAAGTTAAAATATACTTATAAATGTCTGAGTTTGTAAACCAGTGATACATACCCAAAACAAACATGTATTCAATACCAGTCACTAAGTGATCTAAGGCATTAGCCAAATTTCTTTACTTACCCCTAGGGAAGATATCATCTTAAGAGCCAAGGGCATCAGCTTTCCTTGAAAGGGAATGAGCTTCCAGGCTGACAGTATTTTCATAGCGATTCAGACTTCAGAAGGTCTGATGGTATCATTGATTCCGCTTGCTTTATCCATTGCTATTCTTAATTAGTTACAGGATTCTGCCAACTCTTTCTTTGACGTGTTTCTTATATTTATCCTTACTTTTATATTTCTACTGCAATCAGACTAATTTATCTTATCATTTCCTCAAGCTTTAATTAGTACAATACCTGATCTCCCAGACTCTAGTCTGTCCTATCTCCCACCCAACATTTTTTTTTTTATAGTCAAAAACTAAAGCATTGTTTAGATCATAGCAGGAATTGCTCAGAATCTTTTGGTTATTTTTAACAGAATAAAATCTGAACTCCTGAATTTGACCATGGCCAGACTTTCCAGTTATATCTTACTTCCTTCCGACCCCCACCAGCCAGTGTTATCTGCTATCTGTCTTCTGGACACATTAGGCTTAATCTTGCCTTATTTCCTGGTTCTTGCTGAGCTCTCTGCTTGGAACACCCACTTCCCCTGCCTAGGCAAATCCCCTCTTCTTAAATTCCTAGAGTTCTCCCTACCCCAGGATGTCTTCACTTACCATTCTGCCTCACCTGGATGCTTCCTCTTTATTTTCATCATTCTTGGTATTAATTCCTGAGTGATACTTGAATTGACTAACTCAGTTTGCCTGGGGCTCTTTGGGTTTTAGCACACTAAAAGATCTTCATCCTGGAAAACTCTGCAGTCTTGGGTTACTATCATAATGTTTTGGGATCTCTTGTCTTCTGTTCTCAACTGCATTGGAATCTTGGCAAAAGTAGGAAGTATACCACATCCTTGTTATTTAGTGTTACTTAGAGTCCTCATTCATGTGAACTAGGCCACTCTTCTGTATGTTTTACATTCACCCTACACATATTCACCCACCACACCACTTACAATGAAATGTTCATCAACTACCAAGAAATTAGTGAATCCTATAAAGGGGTATTCCACTTGGATGCTTCTAAAGTCTTCTACCCCATGTTTTAGAATGTGCAAGAGAGAGTTTTTGGGGTTAGAGAGTTAGACAGAAATAGTCAATCCTGCCAGGACTCATGGAAATAAATTTGCAACTGATCCTATGAAACCAGGCTTGTTGGTAGAGTCAGGGTATTTCGAAATTTTAAAATAAGCTTGAACTGTTCCTTCGGGTGAAAATTTTCTCTAGGCTAGAAAGTCCCCTCTTCATTGTCTTTTCTATTCTTCCTAAGAGCCCAGTACTAGTGAAATGGTGGTGGAAGACAGTGGGGGTGTGTTTTAAAAGAGAGGACTTGTGAAAATATCCTGGGAAGTGTATGCAAGACACCAATAAGGTGTCTTCTCAGAGTGGAGGCGAAAGCTCACAAGAGCTTCACAGATTCTGATGCATTCCCTATCCTACAGAGAACTTCTATAGCCAACTTACAACATGCTACCTCTAATATGAAAGCTTTGAGGTAAACAAGATTCCATCCACTTTGAAAATATATTTTAAACAGATTACAGCCAATAATCCATTGTAATAAATGTCTTCCTTGGGCTGCTGAGAAATGCTTTTGCCTTTGGCATCTGGTTTATCTTTTGTTCCCTTGTGATGCCTATTATCCCAAAGGGCATCAAGAGCTTTTAATTTACAAAATACAAAGTTATCTATACCTCTCGGGTCATAATGGAAATTAAAGTGCGTTGGTCCTTGGATTCATAAAGTATTTGGAAGACAGTTCCTTGATAAATAGAATCTTAGGGAAAATTTAGAAAAGAGTAGAGTTGAGTGTATTAGTCAAGATTCTCCACAGAAACAGAACCCATAGGATAAATACAGGTTCCTTTTAAGGAATTGGCTTATGTGACGAGGGGGGTTCACAACTCCAGAATCTGCAGGGCAGGCTAGAAATTAAATAAGAGTTGAAGTTGCAGTCTAGAGTATAAACGCTGGGAACTCTGGTAAATTTTTATGTTGCAATCTGGAGGCAGAATTCCTATAAGACACCTCAGCCTTGTAAGGCTTTCATCTAATTAGATGAGTCTCATCCACATTATGAGAGTAATCTGCTTTACTCAAAGTCTACTAAATTAAATATTAATCACATCTAAAAATACCTTCACAGCAATATATAGGCTGATGTTTGACTAAACAATAGGGCACCATGGCCTAGCAAGTTGCCATATCAAATTAATCATCACAACAGGAGGGACATGAGAGTATTTCATGTCAAAGAAAAAAAAGTATTAAGCTGAAGCAAGATATCAATTCAAGCTAAGAGTTATATTTTAAAGGCTAAAGTAGTCCAGGGATAGCAAAATCTCCAAAATTCCTAAGTGCATATATTTAAAGTTGAATCATGTCTGAACATTAAGTAGGATTGATTTAATTTTATTTTCACCTTTTCCCTTCTCCCTTCCCCTCCCCAAGAATAATCATATGTGAATGGAAAGTTTCCCACTTTTCCTGGTTTAAGACAATAGGCCAAGGAAAGGCCTGATCTACAGCATTTGTAAAGCTAATAGAAAAACACTGCAGGGGAAGGTCTCAAAGCTGCAGAGTAAAGTAAATACTAGCTTGTAATCTAATTAGCAAATGATAATAGAAGCCAAAGGAAAACAGGCCACATGCCTAAGAACTACAATTCCCTTGGGACAGAAATGATTGATCGCTTAGAGACAGGAAACAGATAGGGAAAAGCATGTTCTTGCCTTTGACCTGAAACATAGATCACGGCTTCCAACCCTAGTAAAAGCATCTGTAAAAAACCAAATGCTTTACATTCCAACAGTCTGTCATTTACAGGGAAGACTGGTGAAGTTCTCCAGCAGTGACTCTCACTGTTGAATTCTTAACTGAGAAATGTTGCTCCATGCAGAATCGCATCAGTAAAGTGATGTTTTTCTCAATTTGAAAAATAAAAGGTGTAGTTTCTCTGGCCCCTGCCCATATCACTACCATCAGCCACTCAGAGGGACACACAGAAAATCCAAAAGTGAAAGAACAGCCTTGTCTACCCATCTTCCCTGTCACTGCTTAAGAGGTTGCTCCGGAGTGAAGGTCACCACTGCAACATGGGGCTGTTCTTGAGCTTCCACAGCTGTTTCACCAGAAGACAAAAGAGAGGGAATTATGTCAGACTGTGAACAACTTTTGAACACAGTGTAAAGGAATTTCACTGAAAGATTGTGGACCGGTGACATCGGACAACCCTCAAGTATATCATTCTCAAGCTGCAGGTTGAATAAGACTATTAACCCGAACCAACAAGTACTACACTGAAGTGTCTGTGAGTGAATGAGCTGAGAGCGTTTAAGTAACCAAAATAGAATACGAAGGACAGAGTAGAACTGAGGGCACAAAAACCTTTAGAAATCAGAGGGGCAACTGGTTTTGTATAACAGATGAAAACAACCCAAATGTCAGGGAAAGCAAAAAAGGAATGCCTCTCCTTTTTCTGAACCACATGCATGTTTGTATCAGACATACAAGGGAAGAGCAAGTCTATATTCACCTGAGAAGTAAAAGAGAAGGTAGGCAGGAAGAACCCTGAAGACTATTTCTAAAGCAACACGGAGAGGACTGGCATGTTCCCTATGGTCAGAAATGTAGATTTAAAATGTATACATTATTTAATTAAGGATAAACTATATCTTTAATATAGACATTTCTAGAAAATTACCCCCCTTTACATTTCCCTTCAATTACTTTCTATTACCTCTATTAAATAATTCTTACAAATAAATATTGACTACCTGTAGTCACAATAATCTGGTGTGAGGTAAAATCTAAAATCAAGTTTGAAAATTGGTAAGAGTCATATTTATAAAGAGACATAAAAGTAGTCTCCAATCCATGGATTCAGCATCAATCTGTTCTAGGAAAACAAATTGGTGAACAACATATAAACAAATATCTTCCTGTATATTCATCTCTCAAGATATGCAGTTCATACTCTTCAAAATAGCCTCGATGTCCTCAATTAGGAAAATGTTCAAATAAATGATGTGATTGTCATTTAATTGAATATCATGGTACCATTAAAATGGTGTTTATCAAATGTTTTTAATTAAATGGAAAATACTTACAATAAAATGCAGAGGAAAATAAATCAAGCTAGAAAAAAAATACACATTATGATTTCAACTCTAAAAAGGCAAAGCAGGAAAAGGGCTCAGTAAAAGAAGTATTTAAATGTTAACATAGGTACCGCTGAATGATGTTATTACGAGTAGTATGATATTGGGAGTTATTATATACATTAGAATTTTGTATAGTTAGTCAAATATTATACTTAGGAAGAACAATATCAACAAACTAGTAAAATAAAATAGAGAAAAGGAGGTAAAAATGGTAATGAGAATACAGCTTTTCCCAAGTGGAAAGATGCAGGTCAAGTTGCATCTAAATAGGTAGTGACTCCAAATTTCCGAGATAGCTAGAGTGCAGACAACTCCTATGTAGTTGAGGTTGGATCATATATTAGAAATGTCAAGGTTAAAACACAGCCAGCTATCTAATACTCTAGGGCATCATACTTTTATTTTCTGATATTTCATGCTAGATATCAATGAGGAGCCTCTCAAAGAATAATGACTTGGAAGGAGAAAAAAAACAAAAAAGCATGTCAATAAATGAAGGGTATAAGTGTGAGTAGTTATTATTTAAAACATTTGGTGTTCATTCTTCTAACTTAAGGAACTGATAAGAAAGCTATGGGACCTTAACCAATATCTTTTTGAAGGTATTAGTTTTACCCACATTCGGTGGCAGCATTTCCTCTCCTCATGCATAAGGGATATGCCAGGGATGACCCATAGGAGAGCTATCATTGCTAAATCTGGTCAAAGAGAAACACGAGTGGGAATTAGGGCAGGACTGGAACAAGTGCAAACCTTTTGCTTTTCAGAAGTCTCATAGAGTACTAGTAAAGTTATGTGTATCAATAAAACAAATGTTAATGAACACTGCATTGGTTGTTAATTACATTTTTCTCATTTCATTTATCTCTGTTTCTACTCTACCTGTGTTGTTACATAGAAGTGTCACTAATTTTGTGCAGCAATAAACTATCCCCATTACCATAGGCTTATTCTTATGCTTTGGAAGTAACCATGTTCTTATCAATACTAGTAATGATGTCCCTCCTACCTTTTTAGAGTAATTATATGTTTGTTGATAATATATGTACTATCACAAAGAAAATATTTTCATTTTAAAAAGCAGGAATAATGAAACTGATTTGAGTTTGAAAAGTAAAAATGTAGTAGTAAAGATAAAGATAAAAGATAACCAGAGATTTGTAGGATTTTGAATCAAATAGAAATGCTAGAGTCTTAGCAAATCATATAATTTGAATTTCTGCTGTATTGTATTTACTTGAGAAAACTCCTCTGAAAAGCCATAATCATATCTTTACCAACTTAAGAGAAATTTATCTGCTCGAGTTCTCTTATATAGAATGAGGTATCAGTACATAGTGAAGGTAAGAAGTCGATAAGTCATCTTCGACATGCTGAGGATGGCTAAACTCAATACAGGACTCTAGTTAAACTGGGAGAGGAGAGGGCTGAGCAAAATGATGGTGCCCCTGCCTTTGAATGGATCTTTCCATCCTTCTTCCCCCCCGCTTTAAATTTATCTTCTTCTATATGGTGATATATAGCTCAATGGTCTGCCACACCTGGCTGCAAACTGAAAGGGAGAGGGAGAAGGAGAGAGAGACAAGAAGAGAGAGAGAGAGAGAGAGAGAGAGAGAGAGAGAGAGAGAGAGACAGAGAGACAGAGAGACAGAGAGACAGAGACAGAGAGAGGTGAAGGAGAAACATCTATCTGTTGCCTCCTGCAAGCACCTTGACCAGGGTTCAAATTCATAACCTTGTATGTGTCCTGAACTGGAATCAAACCGGCAACCTTTTAGTGCATGAGACAATGCTCAACCAACTGACCCACCATGGCCAGGGCAAAGTTTTCATGTTTAATATAGATTATGGATGTTCCATCCCCAGAATTTTGTTTTACTGGGACTAAGGAACTAAAGTAGAGCCTTGAAATCAATGTTTTAACAATTCTTATGCAGGTTGTATAGGGGCCACAATATGAGAAAGAGAGAGGAGGTAGGAGCTGGGAAAGTACTGGGACACTTGAAAAAGTATTCTCCAAACTGCTTTCTCCGTTCCTCTTCACCCTTTTCTTCTGTCTCAAGAAAGATAGGCCATTAAGTCACCAAGATGTGAGGTAAGACAAGTCCAAGTTCAGCATCCGGAGAGTTGGAACCAAGGGGAAAGTGTCTCTAAGAAAAGCCAGAGACAGTGAAGAAGATACATGAACAGAGTCTGGAGAAGAACTGGCTTATGTCCCATCATGAAAGCTAGGAAAAAGAAATCTATTAAAATGTGTATGTGTATGTTTTGTGTATGTATATGTATGTGTGTGTTGAGGGCTGATGCTGTTGACAGAGAAGTCCAGAGTGTCAAATGTATAGTAGGAATGAGAAGATAAAGATGAGGAAAGCTGTTGAAATAATGACTTGGCATTCAGCATATCAGGGTAGTTTTTCAGAAATTTGTTACTGAGTCAAAGAAAAACAACCAGTAAATTGTGAGGGAGTTGAGACAGCTAGAATACATACATTTATTATATATTTACTCATTTACTATTTTCATTCATTTGTTTAACAAATATTTATTAAGCATCTATAATCCCTAGGCATTCTTTTAGGTATTGGGGGTACCAATGAACCATAAACAATGGCCCTACGATCATGCTTCATGGATCTTCCAAGAGCAATTGTTTTAAAAGGATTTTTTTTCCTTCTAATTCTAGAAGATTTAGTTGTAGACTGTATGGTTACTTTATACTACAGTAGACTATATTTTTCCCTCAGTGCTTTATTGAGATATAATTGACATATTATACTGTGTAAGTTTAAGGTATACAACACAATGATTTTATATATATATATATATATATATATATATATATATATATATATATCAAAATAATTACAGTAAGTTTAGTTAACATCCTTCACCTAATATAATTTCTTCTTGTGATGAGAACTCTGAGCACATTTCAAATATACATACATTGTTAACTACAGTTATCTTACTATACATTTTATCCCCAGAAATTATTTACCTTATAACTGGAAGTTTGTACCTTTGAACACCTTCACTTTTATATGGGAAAAGGGAGTTTGGCTTAATAAGGAGAGATGATCTGCTCTTCCTCTGAGACAAAACTAAAGGGAAAAGAACATGCTAGAAACAGAGTAGAGGTAGACAAGAAGCAATACACTATAATTATTTTAAATATACACCTTTTAAATACAGGTGTAGATACATTGCTGAAAGTATAAGTCAATTTAAATATAAACAAAACTAAAATTTGTATATGTTACAAACAAAGCCCATGGTGTCTAAATATACTAATACTCAATACTCCATTATTTATTACATTTGTTAAAAAAAGAATCAGAAGTTGAGTGATTTCTTTATTTTTTCATTACAAAATAGTGCTTACTTCACTTATTACTGCAATTCTCACTGGTGACATTTATATCAAAGTGGGATTTGATGAACTTCCCTCAGTGATGAATAATTCTGTGATTCCCCAGATTAATTTAAAAGACTCAAAGAAACAGATATATGAGGCAAGCTTCAGCCTTATCACATAGAATGCTTTACTTGGGACATATATATTACCTCGGTCACTCAGGACTGAGAACTGCTGAGATGTTCAAGCTGATACTTGAAGTTGACGTTCTGTGACTCTTAAGAAGGGCGGGGGGAGAAGGGGCTCATTATCCAAGGAGACATCTGATTTAGATGGCTCCTAGGACCCAGCCTAACTCTAGGACACTACAATTCAATGGATCTACCTGTTTTTATACCATCCAGCAAATCAAGCTTGTTCATTCCAACCTGGTGGTCAAAATCTCATTTGATTTGTCCAAGAGACAATAAGTTCAACGCTACCTTGGTTCATTTGGCACTTTGACAAGAAACATTATAACCCTCTTAAAACCCCTTCTATCCCCTCAGAAAAAATAATATCCATTTCAGTAGCTACAGCTGGCCTCTGTCTTTGTAACTCTCTTTGGCATTCAGCAAGACGGCCATATTGTAGCTGCAAGCTATTACAACAACACACTGACTTCCAGATTTACAACTGTGCGCTTGTCATTTCCAGATGTAGTTTTACTAAGACAGTTGTGCAGGAAACATTGTGAGAAGCAGCAGATTTCCAGTAAAACATGCCTATAAACACTATGGTTTCTGGCAAAGAGGGAAAAAAAGGTTTATACCCAGATGCGTTAGAAAAATACGGTCTATTCTTTGTTCATATTTACCCTGAGGGTTTAAATGTGATCTACAGGCTTTGTTTTTGTTTTGTTTGTCCCTGCCTGACACTAGAACAACCTATCTAGACCCCTGGTTCCAATAAACATTTTGAGCACTGTGATATGTATTTCTGCCCTGTGTTCTGCTAACAATTTGGAAATTTTCTAATAGAAATTCAGAATCTTAACTTAAAATATGAATGTGAATATTTTGGATTGATCTCCATAATCTATAAGCCTGGAGCAGTACCTATACAGGTTAATTTGAAAGCAGAAACCAAAACTTCCTGTGGGAAATCACAGACCCATGAGTTCATGAATATTTCTCTACATCCCATTGAGCATGCTGCCTGATTTTTTCCTTAGCATAAGCCTACATGACTCAAAAGACATGTTTTGGCAGGAAACAAATTAGCACATAAGGGTGTGGGTGGCAGTTTCTTAATGCCCAAAATGGGTGCACTCTTATTTTCAGCAATGGCTGTCTGTGTCTATATAATACCAAGTCAAGAAGAAATTGGTTGCACCAGACCTATCCATCAGCAAAGTTGGAAAGTAGATAAAATATACTCCTGAGTCCATGTTTGTTATTTTACTTTTATCATAAGCTAACCTCTTTTCTTTAGGGATCCCCTATAATATTGCTAGCATACCAGGGCTCCCCTTAATTGCAGCATTACCATTGACTCTACTCAGAACTATACAACGATCTATTTCCATTCTTTCTTTCATCAATACTTACCTGCCTTCGACTATCTATCATCCTCCCTCTCACCCATCTCTCTCTCTCTCTCTCTCTCTCTATATATATATATATACATATATATATATATATATATATAAAAGAAACATGCAAATTGACCGTACCTCCACTACACCCACAAGTCACGCCCGCCAGCCAATCAGGTGCGAGTATACAAATTAACCCAACCAAGATGGCTGTGGCCACGGAGTGAGCAGGAGGCTTGTGTTTCCCTGGCAATGGAGGAAGCCAAGCTTCCCACAGCCCTGGCCTGCCCCGGCCTCCGCTCAAAGCTACAAAGTTTCAATTATAGAAGATAAATAAATCCCAACAAAAATGGTGGCAGCCACGGAGATGGAGAGAGCAGAAGGCTTGAGTTGCCCCCAGCGATGGAGGAAGCCAAGCTTTCCACCTGCCCTGGCCTGCCCTGGCCTCTGCTCAAGGTTACAAAGTTTCAATTATAGAAGATAAATAACTCCCAGATACCAGGGACTCCGCTTGGGTCGCCGGGGGGCGTGGCTGGCCTGCAAACTACCACAGGTCCCTTGCTCAGGCCACCCCACGCCCCAAGAGAACCCCCACCCTGATCCAGGACATCCTTCAGGGCAAACCAGCCGGCTCCCACAAGTGCACCAGGCCTCTATCCTATCTAATAAAAGAGTAATATGCAAATTGATGGTCACTCCAACACACAAGATGGCTGCCCCCATGTGGTCAAAGATGGCTGCCCTCATGTGGACACAAGATGGCCATCACAAGATGGCCTGCAGGGGAGGGCAGTTGGAAGGGACCAGGCCTGCAAGGGAGGGCAGTTGTGGGCTATCAGGCCAGCAGGGGAGGGCAGTTGGGAGGGACCAGGTCTGCAAGGGAGGGCAGTTGGGGGCGATAAAGCCTGCAGGGGAGGGCAGTTAGGGGTGACCAGGCTGGCAGAGGAGGGAATTTGGAGGCGACCAGTCCTGTAAGGAAGGGCAGTTGGGGGGGGGGACCAAGGCCTGCAGGGGAGGGCTGTTAGGGGCAATCAGGCTGGCAGGGGAGTGGTTAGAGAGTGATCAGGCTGGTAGGCAGAAGCAGTTAGGGGCAATCAGGAAGGCAGGCAAGCAAGCAGTTGGGAGGCAGGAGTCTTGGATTGTGAGAGGGATGTTTGACTGCCCGTTTAGGCCCGATCCTACCTGGATCGGGCCTAAACAGGCAGTCGGACATCCCTCAAGGGATCCCAGGTTGGAGAGGGTGCAGAGGCTGGGTTGAGGGACACACCCCCCCCATGCACAAATTTCATGCACTGGGCCTCTAGTATATATATATATATTACATAATAAAAAGGTAATATGCAAATTGCATCACTCCGCTACACCCACAATTGGGCCAGCTGGAGGCGCGGGGGGCGGGACTCAGGGTGGCCGATTGGCTGGCATTAGGATCTGGGGGCGGGGACTGAGTTCCTGCCCCCGGCTCCTCCCGCCGGCCTAAATGGCCGGTGCTGCTGGAGGACCCATGGGGCCGGCGGAAGAAGCCGGTGGCGGAATTCGGGGTGGCCAATTGCGTGGCTGCCGGCACCAGTTTTCCGCCAGCACCAGTTTTCCTCTGGCCACCCCCCAGATCAGAGTGCTTCCCGAGTCCCGCCCTCAGCCTTCGGGAGGCGCTCAGATCGGCAGGTGGCCAGAGGAAAACTGGTGCTGGCAGGAGGCGCTCTGATCGGCGGGTGGCCAGACGAAAACTGGTGCTGGCAGCCAGGTGAAGGAAAGTCTATTGCACGAAACTTCGTGCAATGGGCTTCTAGTATATATATATATATATATATATATATATATATATATATATATATATATATATATTAATTAATGAAATGAATAACTGCTACAGTGTTGATGTCATAGGAATATATTACATAGAATTAAATGAGCCTGAATAGATGACACAATAATTCAACATTTTAATTGTGTAATTTCTAAGTTATTTTTCTTGTGGAGACTTATGCTTCCATAGAATAATCTTGGGACTCACATAAGAGTGCAAGGGATTGGAAAAGTGAAGGCACAGAAAAAATAAAGGAATAATAAAAGAATTCTGGTTTGCTCTACCAAAGCAGCTTCACTTCTTTGCAAAATATATTATTGTATTCATGTGAGATTTGCAGTTATAAAAGGAGTTATAAAAGAAAAAAAGAACCCACAAAGAATACCACTACCTGAAGCCTCCAAAATTCATCAGTTTACCGGTAAGACTGTGCCACATCAGTGATAAATACAGGTTGGAATGTCCTATAAAAGGCTCTTGATATCACATTGTGTGGCACATATTGCTCCCAATTATTGGTGAAACATCATCCTCATGGTGTAAATCTAGGTTCCTTAGTGCAGTTCAACAGCCATACTCTATGGAACCAATGGTTGTGGAAAGAGCAGAGAAATGTGGGAGCCAGGGCATCCATTCCTTAGGGCAAAACAGCTTCTAGGATCCACAAGCAACTAGCTGGGCAGCCTCTATTCCTAATTGTGTTCAGGGTAATGGAGTATTCCAAGTAACCAGGGCTCTGTCACTTATCCAACCTATGTATAATCAGAATCACTATGGGTCAAGGGAGAGCAGTATTTTTCCAAAATGAGGGATGCTTAGTACAAATGCACACACATCCAGCATAGTACCACAGCAGGACATTCACAGTGGATGGCTCTGACTTCTGATGAAGTCACAGTTTCATTTTTTCAAAAAATATCTTGTTAAATTAGTTAAGAATAGAATGTTTGCATGATACTTTTTTTCTAAGTTTAAAATAACGTGGTGAATAAAAGATTTCTGTAGAGTGCACTGATTTCCAAGAAAGAATCTCATTTCTTATGTTATGACTCATGTCTTCTTGCTTAGCAACTTCAAAGCAATGGGCCCAGCCGGCAATAATAACAAAGAATGGGCAAATGGCCATATCAGGCTTGGAATTGGAATTTCTATGTTTCAGGCTGAAGAAAGAGAATATCCATCAGATACAACTAATTAAGTAAGAAGCATTATTATTAGAATTTTCATTTGCATTTCATAAGCCTCTAAAATAAAATGATGCAAATATATTGACTAGAGTTGGCAGTTATTATGGAGAATTATTGCCCCATAGATTGCAAAGTGATCGACAGTGGCATATAATATTCAACCTAATGGGCTCAGAGCAATATCATTTGTTAATGGTGAGATTCCTTTCTCCAAAACCAAGGAAAAGAAACATTTATTTTGCAGCCTATCTGTGAACAGCTCCTTTCTTTCTTTCTATCTTCCTTCCTTCCGTTCTTTTCTTTCTTTCTTTCTTTCTTTCTTTCTTTCTTTCTTTCTTTCTTTCTTTCTTTCTTTCTTTCTTTCTTTCTCTATTTCTTTCTAGAACCAGATTTTCATTGTGTGGTTATATTTTCATTAACTGAGATTATTTCTTCATTATTTATTAGTTATAAAACACTGCATTCTTCCAAAGAAAAGGAAAAGGTCTTTAGGTCAACATAAACCAGTGGAGGCCAGTAATATGTAACCCAAGATGTCAACTCAACAACAAGAAAATAAACCTAATCCACTTGTGTAATCTCACAGGGGCTCTAACCAACAAGACTGCCTCTAGAATGTAAAATGAAATTGCTCCTTAGGGGAGTCACTGGTGGGCAGAGCAAGGAGGAGGACGAGAAGAAACAGGAGAGGAAGGGGAAGAAGAGGAACTCAAAAGGGGGGTGGGGAAAGGGAGAAACAAAGGGTACCTGTGTTTCAAATACACAGAGAGAGAAAACAATGTGATCTGCGTGCTTTATTTTCAATGGTTCATTCTATTACATCACACAGGAGAGGTATAATAAAGCATACAGTGAGTGGTTAGGTCACCCTAATGAATACAAATAAAATATCTCTTTCTCCTGAAGAGGTGGAGCATTTTATTAACTAGCATTTGGAGAGTGTTATTATTTTTTATGTCCAAGATTTTATGGATCCTATTTTCCTCGGAGGCTGTGGCCACAGTGACAAGTTTCGCGGAGCCTACCCTAGCTTGTTTCATGTTTCTAAAACAAAGCAAGGAGTTCACAGAAGGGAAAAAGAAATCAGGTAAGCTTGGGGTTTATCTATGAAGTTTAGATGTCAGCACACTTTGTAAAAGCTGCCATATTCACCATGGTTGAAATGGCACCAATAAACACAAGGAAGATCTTTCATTACATGACAGTACCTGGGCATCATGGATCTTTAAAATCCATGTGTATTCCAGAATCTCCTGCATTTGTAAGTATAAATGAAGCAATATACATAAAAAATGATCTCTTCAGATGAGGCAATATATAGATGGAGGTAGTACGTCAGAAAATGTTAGAGTTAGAGCTGAAAAAGTTTAAAAGATTGGATTTTTAGAAAAATGGAAACTGATATTCCAAGAACATTATTGAAACCATTTGGCTTTGTACATAATGGTTGGAGATAAAACAGAGCATTTTACACTTTCTTTAATTAATCAGAATACACAAAATTTTAATAAAGTAATTTAAAGTTTATGTATGATAATTTATCTAATAAATAACAATATGTAATAGTTATGTAATACTCAACTACATATGCATATATATATCTTATAAACACTATAATACACATGTAAACATTGTATATAATTTATTTTTTCTTTTTCAATCATTTCTTTGTTTTGTTAAAAATTGCAGATTCAGCCCTGGCCGGTTTGGCTCAGTGGATAGAGCGTTGGCCTGGGGACTGAAGGGTCCTGGGTTCAATTCCGGTCAAGGGCATGTACCTTGGTTGCAGGCACATCCCCAGTAGAGGGTGTGCAGGAGGCAGCTGATCGATGTTTCTCTCTCATCCATGTTTCTAACTCTCTATCCCTCTCTCTTTCTCTCTGTAAAAAATCAATAAAATATATATGAAAAAATTGCAGATTCATAGAAATGAGAGTGTATGAATTATCATTTTTAGAAACAATGACATTTGGTATATTTGTTATAAACCTTCTAAAAAGCCTATGTAACAAATATTGTTTTAACAGGAGAAATTTATATTTCTATATATAGAATCACAACATTTAAGATTTCCAGTAAGTCTGTCAAACCTTTTAGATAAAAAGAATACAAGTTCATTTTGTATTTATTGAAAAAAAAAAAAACACAACACACAAAACATTTCTATTAGAAAAAAATGTAGTGGGCCTTGTTAGCCTTCATCAAAATACAGAGTCAAACAATGGAAAGTGCACACATTGATTGAAGCTGCCTGGTGTTGTTGTACCTTGTAAATGTAACATTCCATTCTGATGGTGATGGAATTACTGCAGTTCTCCATGGCCTTACTTTTTTGAAACTATCTGTGGATCCATGTAGGTCAAGGGGAAAGAAAATTAAGGGTCATCCTAAGTTTATAACATATAGTGTTTTGTTTTATACCATATAGTGTTTTGTTTTCTATCCAGCTAAGTACATCCAGGCTCCCTGTTGGGCAAGCCTTTTTTCCCCCTTGTCTGTTATTTTCAGAAAAAGACTGCATATGACAGTCCCAGAATCCCACCAGCCTGAACACAGATGGTAAAGATTACAGCACACTGTGTATTGACCTTTAGAAGCTGCCTTTCTTCTCAAGGTTCTTCTCTTTTGACAGTTAGACTGGTTTTTCTCAATTAATTACATTATCGAAACTTGTTTTGCCTTTTATTTTTCCTCTGGAGAGTGTTACCTAGAATTGTCAACAGAGGTTAGTTATGTTCTGAACAGTTCTCAGGCCAAATGATTACAAGAGTTATTTTCTACTCCTTTAACATGCTGGCATCAAGAGCCTGGATTGGTGTAGAGATTGTTTAAATACTGGCTTTTCTTTTTCAACAGGTACCTAAGCTAATGAATTTCAACTGGTTGCCTGAGATGAGCAATGAGTGGGGACCTGAGAGAAAGAGGTCATAGACAGAAAGTAAGAGCCCACCATAAATCACAAGACATGGAGCATTTATGAGCTGGTTGTAAATTGTCGGCATAACGCTACAAAGTGAGCCTATACTTTGATCATAAATAAAGAAGAAAGTTAGAACAATATGAACTGGGGTGCCCCAATTAAATGGAGAATACAACAGTGCTGTTCACAGACCCAAAATGTCACTTCAGGTCTTAAATGTAAGAGATAAGGTTGGAAAATTTGGAAGAGAGATTAGAGTACAAATATTTTCTTTATCACTGAACGAAAGGAATAACACTATTAAACTGGCAAACTCACACGTGCACTAGGTTTTTACAGTCATAAGAATGTAACAGCAGGTACTATTTTACATCATAAAACTTGGTTGCAATATGAAAGTATCTCCCTTTTTATTATAGAGAAGTTATTTGTCAGAGTCTTTCCTGATGGAAAGTTTAGACCTATGTATTAAGTTTTCCAATGACCAATCCACTTCCTACTCCAAATTGTGATAAAAATCACATAATAATATCTGAGTACTATAAAACATGTTGAAATACAGCCCTAAACCATTATCTGCATTGTTTTATTTTGCTCAAATAAATTAAAGCTCAACCATTGAGCTGAGATTTTTAAAATTACCATTTTAATAAGCACTTAAAATTTGGTATAATTTGAGAAGGCAGTACAGTTAGACTTTTGATCTCAAATGAGCAGGTGATAAAAGTGTCATGTAAGATTTGCTTATATTTTACAATTTCATTAAAAGAGGATTAACTTTTCAGGGAAGATATGAGAAAAAAACTAATTAAAATCGAGAGCCTCAATAAATTTACCTTAGCAGTGTCACATAACATTTTGCGAGCGCAATGGAATTGTGGTAGCAGAGTGAATCATTCTAGGAAGTCTTAAAACAAAATACAGGAAAATCCATTCTTATACAAGTCAGAGCAATTGCTCTGATTTATCAGTCACCTGGGAAAGCAGAAGAGAAACATGGGGTTGGCTCCATCAGTAGATGCTAAAGAACGGAGGTGTCCATGTTACCTAAGAAACATGGAAGCATTCTTTAATTTTCTTTGACAATTTTTCCCAAGACTATAAATCAGATCTATTGCTTTAAATGTTTCTTGAAAAATAGGTCTGAAAACCAGCAGATCAGGTGCAACATGTTTTAGAGATATAAACTTAAGGGATTTTTAGGTTTGAATAGGATCTTAGAAATAAGATCACTTTGTCAAACACACTAATTTTAACAATGTAAGTGACTTGTTTAATCAAGGACACAAAACTGGTTGACAGAATTTAAATTGGAACCCAGCTACATTGCTCCCCTCATGAATTTCCGTTTCTGTTGTACATATGTTTGTTACCTAGTCCTATTCATTTCTCTCACTCTGTCTCCCTCTCCACCCCTCCCTTTTATTTCCATATGTATAAGGAATAAAAACGAGACTTTAATTTGTTGTATACTCATTTCCCTCCATATATATATATATATATATATATATATATATATATATATATATATATAGATTGATTTCAGAGAGGAAGGGAGAGGGAGAGAGAATCATTGATCCGCTGCCTCCTGTTCACCCCTATTGGGGATTGAGCTGGAAAACCAGGCATGAGTCCAACCAGTGACCTCTTGGTTCCTGGATTGATGATCAACTGCTGAGCCACACCCAGCTGGACTCCATTTATAATTTTTAATATCTGGGGACTCATGATTCTATAAAGGCTAGTCCCACCCCCAGATTCAGGAGTGAGTCCTGACTTTCTCAAACTATTCTGTTCATTTTATTCCACCAGCCATGGTGATGGGTTTAGAGGTGGACCTAAGGTCCTATTTGGGACAATAAGATCCTAGGAGCTGTTTGCTGGGAATTGAAGTAAAAATATAGTTTCCTTCCCAACTCTTGTAAGAAAAGTCAGAAGATAATATTTCTCCCTGTTGCACATGAAAAGGACCACAAAGAGATCTGGGTAGCAGATCCTATAGCTGCTGGTTGCCATTTTGCTACCATAGGGAAGCTCACCTAAGAACACAGCCAGTACAAAAAAGACAAAACTCAGAGGACTGCAGCTAAAACCTCCCTTAGCTCTACCATTTTTGTTTTATATCACCTAATACATAACCTTTATTGTTTAGATGTGTTTAAGTTGAGTTTTATTTCTTGCCAGCCAAGCATATTAACGTGTGTATAGTTCCTTCTTCCATTGTTTACTTCTTTTTTTTTAAGATGTTTTTATTGATTTCAGAGAGAGGAAGGGGAAGGGAGAGAGAGATAGAAATATTAATGATGAGAGAGAATCATTGATTTCCTCCTGTATGCCCCCCAATGGGGATCGAGCCCACAACTGGGGGGTGTGCCCTGACCAGAAACCATACCATGACCTCCTGGTTCATGGGTTGACACTCAACCACTGAGCAACACTGGCAGGCTCATTTTTTTTTTTTTTTACTTTTTATTTTGTACCTATTTGTTCTCCTTAAAAAATGTTTTTATTGATTTTAGAGAGATAGAGAGGAAGGTAGAGGGAGAAAGAGAGAGAAGCATTGAGAGAGTACCATCAATTGGCTACCTCCTGCACACCCCCTACTAGAGATTGAGCCTGCAATGCAGGTTTGTGCCTTGACTGGGAATCAAACCTGTGACTGCTTGGTGCATGCATGGGACAATACTCAACCACTGAGCAACACCAGCCAGGAGAGGAGAGGAGAGGAGAGGAGAGGAGAGGAGAGGAGAGGAGAGGAGAGGAGAGGAGAGGAGAGGAGAGGAGAGGAGAGGAGAGGAAAGAAGAGGAGAGGTATTTCTTGATCATAAAATTCATTTCCTGTTTAATATGCTAGCAAAAAGCTTAACATTTTTTTGTTCTGAAGCATCTTGATGGCCTACAGAAATTGTTAGTCTTTCAAGAAATAGGCTTTTCCCATTTTATTTATATTAACCAAGCCCCAATTTTTTTGAAAAGGATAATGATAATAAATTATTTTGAAAATGTGTTTCTTTGAATAAAAGCAAATAGGCCAAGAAGCAAATCCTCATACATATAGAGAAATCTGATTGTGGTAGAATTGCCTATTGCCCACTTCAAATAGAGTTTAAAAAAATAGACTAGGTAATCAGAATTAGTAGGAAGTGGATTGTAGTTCAGCCAAGAAATAACAAAGCTCCTTTACATAGTTTGCTATTATTTACAAGATCATTTTTGTTTGCATGTCTCTTGACTATCTTTCTAGGTCCCATGTACTTTTATTGGTCACTCTAGTCTTAGCAGCTATTGTATAACCTCAAGTCTAAGCCAGTTGTCCTCGCCTCTGGCTGGCTATTATAACATCCAGGGAGTCTTTAACCCGATGCCCAGGCCATAAACCCATATTAATTAAATCAACATATCTAGATGTGGGGCCCTGACATCAACAGTTTTTTAAAATCTGCCCAGGTCATTTCAATGTACAGCCCAATCTGAGAACCAGTGCTCTAGATAAAACTTCTCCAATTTTAGGAAAGCTAAGTGGAAACATGGGAAGGCACGTTGGAAAAGACCAGTGGAGAAGGCCTCATCTGCTTCAAGTCTGAGCTGAAGTCTTATTTGTGCTCTCTTTTGCTTGCCTCTTTTCACAGTATGCAGCGATCCAAAGGGACAATACCCAGGGGCTGGCCTGGGTAAAAAGAACAAATGACAAAGGCCACTTAAATCTCCCTCTGGACCGCTACTTGCAATAAGGAGGCTAGGAGAGCCTTGTGGCTAAATGGGTTCATTCCAGCTTCTCAGGGGTAGGAGGTCCTCTAGTGATGTTAGCACAAAATGCTATCTAGTTATAGATACTGTTCCATTTCCTTGGTGATTCTTCTGTTCATGTATCCTCTAGGGACCTAGTATAGGGATCATGAACAACATAAGGATATCTCTTTCTGATTTTCTCCATCACAACTGACCATGACACAATTCCCATGTCTATTCTCCATGACATGCTTCCCTTGTCATATTCTTCCTAAAGATATAAGGTTCTGTAGTTATCATGTTTTATTATCAATGTTGCTCTTCTCTCCCAATGCATACTTCAACTCCACATACCAGGTTTGGTTTTCAAACATCTTTGTATGCATATACAAATTTATTTTGATAGATATGAATATTAGCATGCTTACTTTTATGCCTTCCTATCAGGTAATTTTTCTTCTTTTGAATTAAGAACTAAGGACTTCAGGTTATTTTTTTTTTAATTTTTACATTTCTCACTTAAAATTTTACCCATAACCAAGGTTACTTAGACCTTTGCTGATCTGCCTTATACTTATTTTCCATAATAACTAATAAGCTCTTCATATTAAAATTCTAGACCATTCAACACTGCCATCATGTTGAAATACATCTCTATATGTCAATACCATCTGAGTAAACATTAAAGCATAATTGAATTTTTCAGCAATGACATTTTAATTAAGAAATGTTCTTGGGCTTTTAAAGAGTTCAATATATTTCTTTGTAAGAACTCACCCCCTCAGAATTTGCTTCAAAAATAAAATTAGACCTGTTACTGAATTAACTTCCTATTGTTTTAGCCCAGTTGTGTACATAAAACTTATCATTTGGGGTCAATATAATCTATATAATTTTGTTGGCCAATAATAATTAATGCAAAACAATAAACACAAAAGTAAAGGCCATGAAGTAAGCTGGTACAAGATATTTTGCAAGGTTATTTTCATTACTTCAGTTGTCTACATTTACAGTATCCTATCTAATAAATGGGTAATATGCAAATTAACCATCACTCTGTCACAAAGATGGCTGCACCCAGTCCTCTCAGCCCCGCTGGAGTCCCCCATTCTCGGGAGAGCAGCTGCTGAGAGCAGGCAGCGTAAGCAGCCTGGTGGAATGCTTGCTTCATAGCCATGGCGACGAGGCAAGTGTTCCGCGCCCGGCTGCGGATGGGTCTCTGGGCAGCGGAGAGCCTCTGGGCAGTGGGCGCGGAGTGGCCAGGCCCGGCAGAGAGCTACTGGTGCACGGATTCATGCGCAGGGCTACTAGTAAACTTATAAATATCTAACAGCAGATAAATCTGGTTTTATTCTTTGATAAAATAGCATATATTTTCTTTACTTACTTTATTGGGAGAAAAACAAACCAAACAAGCAAACAAGAAACACAAATGAAAAAAGAAAAAAACACTGCATGTTAATGCATCTTCAGATAACTAAATATGGTATTTTAATGAGTATATTTTGAAGTTGCATTGAGTGTGCTTTTAAAAAAATGAATCATGTAGGTTCAATTCTCAGTCTTTAATAATTTTAATATCCATCTGTTTTTCATTGGATTTCAAAGGGGGGAAAGAAACAACATCCAGGAGTCCTTTTCATACCTACTTGATTCAGTGCAACACTCCCTGAACTTGTCTATGACTTGAGGTCCATAGTTATCTTCATAGCTGCATGTTACTTCTGACATCCTAACCTTTCTTTTTGCTCATGAATCAATTGGTGCCTAAGGAGATATTGACAGAAGGAATCAATAAATCAATAGTTACTTATCAGGGATGGATTCTGTACAACATCTTCTGTTTGAAGTGTAGAAGATGCTAAAACTCATGGACCTTACTACATTGTTAGGACTATATGCCATTGTAAACAGATAAAAGAGACAAGAAGCATAAAAGATTTAAGCCAGATAAATAAAAGGAGAGTATTTCCCTTCCCAGGGTCCTCTCTAAAATATTGAAAAATTGTCCTTTGTATGAATGCAAGAATGTGTGCAATGCATACATGTATCTATTTGTTTATCTCATCAAATCTAGCAGAAAATTGTGTTGTAGTTTGTGCAGTATTTTTTTTTTCATTCCTCCCCCCCTCCCCCCCCCCGGTGGGATCTCAAATTTCCCTGGTATTGTGGAATAGTCTCTTGTGCCTCCAATACACCCAGGTCCCTGGCATCTAGACCACAAATACAAATGTGTTTTCAGTCACACTAATGCTCCCATCCTAAACTTGTGTTTAAATGGAGTGATGCACAGATGCTGGAACAGAAAACATGTATTCTGTTCCCACTGGTTTTGTAGTATTGGCATTAGCCATAGTGACCAGTATCTAGCAGAGGTAGTGATGGGATTAATCACAGTGTGGGCATCATCCTGGAGCTGTGGCTATGGGATTTTTAACCAGCTGTTCTTATGTTGTTGTGTTGTTGTTGTTTGGCATTTCTGGCTGCCTTTGCTTTCTGCTCATTCTTAGACTGTGATCTCCTGTTTCCTGTTAATTCTATGTACTGCCCAACACATTCCTTTTGGGATTACATTAGAGTCAGGCATTTACAGTCATGGACTCTAATTGTTAGAGAGGTCTGAACTGGGAGTAGTCAGCAGGCAACAAAGTAAAAGCCAAGAAAATTGAAGAAATCTGGGATTGGTTCTCTGGTCTGGCAGAAGCTAAGGTAATGAAAATCCAGTTATGCAAGAATTGGGATCAACATGGCATGTGGTAGTGAAATAGCTATTAAGTCATTACCTTGATCAACTGAAATAAAATTTATACTGAAGGCAAGCTTTTGGAAAAATAAGTTTCTGCTGCCAAATAAAAATGAGAGGAAAAGGAATTTAAGGACTGTGTATAGTTAATCGGCTTTCTTCTTATAGCAGTGGCAGAACCAAGCTTGTTTTCTCTGATTCTGTTAGAAATTATTGTCACATACATAGCCTTATGCCCAACAGGTGTAAGCTGTCATTCTAAAAGTGACACCACTGAACACAGTCCTACTTGATATACAACCTGGAAATTAGATATGTAGAAAAAAGACAAATTGGAGTCGCTGGAAATGACCATTTTTGTTACTTTAATGGTTTCTTCAACTCCAGAGCATATTTTTTCATGGATCCATAATTCCTAGTATAAATGTGCTACAGCTCTTGCAACCTGCATATCCATTCCCTCTGGAGATCTAGCTCTGAGGCTGAAATGTGTTCAAATGCCTCCAAATAGTTTTAGTCCAGAAGTCAACAGTTGTCTCAGGTATAGCTGGATCAAGAACATGAAATCAGTTGTAGAAAACTTTCTTCTAAGACCTTTGAATTAAAACCTGTCATTAGAGTAGCACTCTTATATGTTCTTATATTATTTCTTATATTTTCTTATTTCTCTGATTGCTTACTATATTTTTTTCTTTTGTGTTAGTCCAATATATCACATAATGAAAATGGTGATGTAATATTTTTGCCCTTTTCTCAATTATCTTATTTGCTATAACCTCTTAAACTCTCTACCTCCCCCAAACATTTGCAGCAATTTCCAATTATTTAATTCTTGGATTTGTCATCACAAGAATGTTATAGTCAGACATATAAGTCCAATATAGCCCCTCAGTAATAATTACATCTTGTGTTTTGTTTAATAGAGGAATGATTATCATTAACCCCAACATTTCTATACATCTTAAACTGAACCTATGGATAAATCATTTTCCTTTAACTATGTGGAAATGATTATGTGATTAAACTCCACCCAAAGTATGTGTTCTGTAATGAGATCCATGAAGTCCAAACAGCTATCATAAACAACATATTTGTACCCCTTCATTTTGTAGCCATGGGGCTGTTATTTTTGTGAAATCAGATGCCCTCTTGTGTTCATCATGTCAAAATTAGACCCATGCTTTACATATGGCCATCTGGTCTTTTGTAAATGCCAACTTCAAGGTTGCTTGTATGTTATTAAGATAAAGCTATGTTCATTTAATAGAAGAGATCTGAGACACTGGATTTTACCAGTTTGTACAAAATTCCACCTTGGCTAGAAGTTTCCAAGTAAACAGTGTGCTCTGCAATTTACTCCTGACATGGCCCAGATAGGAAATAAAACAACACGAGTTTAAAGGTCTAATGGACCAGCATACATTAATCCATTAAACTAGTTCTAAGCAAAACACTTGCCTTCAACCATTTACTGGTCATCAAAGGTGGAGTCTATGCATTTACTAAAATATCTTGTTTCATCTGGGAAAGCAATTCAGGAAAAGTGAAACAATCAATTAATCAATTGAGAGGAAAAAGTCATCTGGTTATCTGAGGTCAAACAAACTGATCCTTGAGACTTTTCTTTTGGTTAGGCCCAGGCTAATAAAAAAACTTGAACTACGTTCTAAGTGTTTCTTATGATAATGTGATGTTCTTCATATTTCTTGCTTTTTTCTACTATCTGACTTGCAGATACTTCAAGATATTTCATAGCCATTATTCTGAGCTAACAGGCACCAGTGCAGCTTAGTTTTGCTAAAAGCTAAGATTAACCAGAAAAGAGTTTGAGAATCACAATGGAAGAGTTTCAGAAGCTCTAGCTTAAGGTCCAGGCACCCACCTATGGATCATACCACCATTACACGTAGCAACCATAGGATTCTTTGGAAATCCACAAATAATTATGTTCTCTCCCCAGTAACTCTTCCACTCTGCTCAGGGGAAACTGCCCTCCTTGATATCTCACCCTAAGATAAAATAAGATGCTCCATTTCATAAACCATCAGTGGATTTTGCCTTTTCAGATTCCACCTTTCAGAAAGACAATCTATATATGATTGAGCTCCTTTTATGTGAGTAAATTTCAGCTGAGTTCTAGCTAAAGGTGTCTATGAGCCATTTTTTGGCAACCACTAATTGAGTGTGGTAACTGTTCTGGGAAGTGTTTTATGTCTTTTAAATGCATCCAGTTGGTTAATCCTCACAATGATTCTTTGAAACTAAGTACTCTTTTATGGCTATTTTCCACATGATAAAATAGACATAGTACAGGTGAGTAACCTGTCCATGCTTACTTAGCTACTAAGTGAGAGAGCCATGACCTCACCCCAAGCACGTTGTCTCCAAGTTACCTATGGGAGATTCTATCAGTTTTCCAAAGAGAATAAACCACTTATATCCCTGATGAGAGTTCCAGTTGTCTATGTCATTGTCAACACTTGATACTGAATGTCTTTTTCATTTTGGCTGTTCTGGTGCATGTGTAGTTTGATTATGCATGTTGTGGTTTTAATAGGTATTTCCTTGATGATTATTTAATAAAAGCAACTTTTCATATGTTGATCAGACACTTAATGCCCTCTGTTTTTAAGGGTCTGTTCAAGTCTTTTGCCTATTTTCCTATTTGGCAGTCTGTCTTTTGCTTATTAATTTGTTGGAGTTGTGTAAATACTATTCTGGAAATGATTCACTCGCAGATATAAGTATGGAGAATAACTTCTATAATTTTGAGTTGTATTTATACAGTTTTGATAGTGTTTTTTAATGAATTCAAGTTTTTAACTTAAAATAAATTAATCTTTAGTCTCTGTTTATAGTTGGGTCCTTTTGTGTCTTGTTTATGAAATCTTGCCATTTCCAGGGTCACAAAGTTGTTCTTCGGTTTTTCTCTAAAAGCCCTATTGTTTTTCTTTCACATTTAGGTCTGCAATCAATGTGGAATTGGGTTTGTGTATAATACAAAATAGGGGCCAAGGAACACTTTTAAAAATATATATGGATAACAAATTGACCCAGCATTGCTTATAGAAAAGGTCATTTTTTTCTACTGCACTTGCAGCATGTTTCTGGTATAAATCAGATGTTTGTACCTGTGGACTGATTTCTGGATTCTATTCTCCACCATTAGCCATTTTGTCTTTGCTTAAACCATTATGAAACTGCCTTAATGATTACAGCACAATTCTCTCTTGACATCTCTTACTGAAAGTCTCCCAACTGTGGAGCTTCACATTGCCTTGGCTATCCTCAGCCTTTTTCATGTCCATGTTTATTTCACAGAGTTTATAAATTTTTATTGTAATGAATCTATAGATTATTTGAGGAGGAGTTATAATTTTTATAATATTGAGTCTTATAATTTACAAGTAACCACTATAGTTAAGTCTTTTACAATTTTTCTCAACATTTTGAGTTTTCACTGTAAATGTCTTGAACAATTGTTTCTTTCTAGGTATTAATTCTACCTAGTATGTTTGAAGGAATTACCCAGTGATATTTTATGTAAGGAAGCAATAGTTTCAATTTCTTTATAACATTTTAAATCATTCAGATTTTAATTTCTTTTTCCAGTTTTGGTAAGCCATGTTTTAAATAATTTTTTTAATTTAGTGAAAATTTTTATATTTACTGGTGCTCAAAATATGTTACTAATAACTTTTTGATGTCTTGTAATATATGTAGTGTGATCCCATTTAATCCTGATAGTAATTATCTGTTTTTTTTTTTTATATTATAGTGTTATCACTTTTATTTTCTTTTATAAAACCTTTTGCTTTTTGGAAGTTTCTATGGTAAATTTAAAACATTTAAAAATTTTTAAATGGCTGATGCTCTATCCACTGAGCAAAATGGGCTAGGGCTTTATTTTGGTTTTAACATCAACTCATGCATTGACATAAAATTGATTAGTTTTATTTAATGTTCAGGCCATCAAGGATTTCTAATTATTTAGTTGTAACTTACTCCCCAAATTCTCAGAAATATACCTTGAATTCTCTCAAAATTTGCGGGGGGGATAACTTGAGGATCTATTTATAACCAACTTATTATTAATTTTTATAAATGTTTCATGTGCTCACGAAAAGATGATTTCAATATTTTAATCATATATATAAGAATTAAGTCAACTTTGTTAATTTTCTGATACTTATTAATTATTCATATATTTTATATCTGTCTATATCTTTACTCATTTTATACAACTGTATAAAGCATATTTAGAAAAGAAAAGAAATATTTGCTCTTATCAGTACTACTTTATCAATGGCGCATCTTGTGATTTTCACAAGTGTATCTAATTCTGCCTTTGCGTGTGCAGAAACTACACCACTGGATAGTCAAGGAAGGGGAAGATTCTAACAATCAGAGCTATAATTTCTTCTTTTACCCAGAAATATTTGTGGAAAACAAATATAAAAAAATATCTTCACTGTATTTAAAACCCCATGTTTAAAGCCTCCACTTTTAAAACTTATCAATTTTTTTTTAAATGAAGAGTAGCAACATAGATTTGAGTCAGCTTCTCTTCCCATACAATTAGCATGCTAAATACGTGATGGTGAAATGTTACATTTTCTTTCAAAATTAGCAGATTTTTTTCTTGAAGCAATCAACCATATTCTAGGTACCCATAACATTTAAACATTATCATAAAACTCCATTTAAAATTAATCAAAGAATGAATTAATTTTAAACAGTTTTCACTCAGTGGATACTAATCACTTTCTTCAAGTCTTATTTGTTGAAAACTCTCAGGAAATTGAATTAGCAATTAACCACTTTCTGTTTTACATTAACAAGGGCTACTAAATTACTAGAATGTCCTCCTGACTATCTATAATTTTCTTTTTCTTTAAACCCAGATCAAAACTCACCTCTGGCCATTCCTAACTAATGACTCCTTCTCTTCAATACACACACACACACACACACACACACACACACACACCCCTAGCTTAGATCTCTTTATGTCCTCTGAACATTTAAGCGTGTTTATGTGTTTCTTTTGAGTGCATTTATGTCTTTTTCGCATGTGTTGGTTCTCTTAATGCTCAGTTGTAAATTAAGTACTTTTGAAAGTTCCGTTAACTTTTTAAATACCCTAAGGCTGTATTTAATACACCAAGGTAGTAACATACTGAATAGCTCCCTAGTGGTTTTAAACAGTTAATGCAGTGTCAAAAGAAGCCTAATTTATTATTAGGGAGTAGTTTAAGCATAGGAAAAATGTATTATGTCAGAATTTTTTATGACCATAAATCAAAATTTTGAAGTTTCTTTAGTTGTGTGCTCTCTCAAATTACATGATTATTCCTCTTCATACTTGTGCACCAGGGCTCCACAAAAGTGACACTAACAATGTGCTGTAGTACCATATTGTGGGGAAGTGAGCTGGTCTATATATTACAGGATGTCTAGTAGCAGCTCTGGCCTCTACCCAGTACTTGCCAGCAGTACCCACCCTCCAGTTATGACAACCAAATGTATCTCCAGATATTGCCACGTGCCCCCTGAGAGTCAGGGAGCAAAATTGACTCCTGGTGAGAACCACTGCTATACTTGTTACAGCTCTGTCTTAAAGAAACTAACAATGAACTGTTTTACAGAAAAGTTCTCATTAAAGATCAATGCCATTAGCATTAATTATGTCAGATTTCTTGGCACTTAGAAATTACCTGCTCTAAGGTCTTAAGCTCATTCAAGGATACCAATTTGAATAATCCAAGTACTTATTGGTTTAATATTAATATGGTCAAAGCAGCAACTTCAGGCTAATCCAAAATCTCTCAGGCACTGCTCCAATGCAGCTTAAATAGAGACAGCTGGCAAAGGCTTTGCAGCGTGCATAAGAGATTTGAGATAAAAGAGCTATCTATTCATAGCACTTTCTGGAAAGTACTCTCTGACCTCTCAGCCCATTGCCAAATGATATTTCACAGAAAGATTCAAATTTTAATTCTACTGGAAACATTTTTAAATGCTAACTTCCTCAAGAATTCCTGGAATGACCAATGTCACTGATGACTTACTCCATGTCTATACCTGGGCCTTCTTGTTACACACCTAGGGAAAGGCATTTCTTTTCCCCTTGGAGCTATTTTTCATTTATTTGGCAGTTGTTTGTGCTATTTAAATACATGTTGCAACTCCCTTTATTTTTTATTTAGTTCCTTTGACAATCATTTATGGCCTATTTTCTGTGTAGCATGGTAGCTCCCATTGTCATTAAATACATTGGCATATAAATTCCTAGGTAATAAAGTAAAGCAATATTCTTCATGCCATGGGTTTCTATATGTGCTCTGGAAACTAAAGCTCAAAAAGTAAAAATGAAAAGCATTTTCTACATTTTAAACAATTTTCATATACAAATTTAATGGGGAGAAGTAGATTTAAAGCTATAATTCCAAGGAATGTTTTTGCTGTAATCATTTGATTATAATAATTTATTGGATAATTTGGCTATATGTATAAAATGTCCTTATTTTATCAATTCAAATGTCCCTGATGTTTATTAATTTATATTCCATATTTTTCTAGAAAGTAATGTAGGCAGGATTGTCATAATACACAAATAGATTGACAAAGGTAGTTGTGTATCCTTCTTCATCTGGAGTGAACAGCACTTGGGGAATGTTGTCTTCACAGGCCTTCAGGAATGTCATGGGACTTCATTTATTCACTCTCTTTGAGACTATCATTTTGTTTTGTCACTCTTATTCTCCTTGCCCTGTTTAGGCAAATTTGCACATGTCACCCCATGAAAGGGGCTTAGAAAATGCTTTTTTGTGGTATTCTAATCCAGTGTGCCTAAGCATTCATCTTCATTGCTGGCTAGGTCAGTTCTGCTAAGAGCTCACTACTCAATTGTCTTAAAGCTCCACTTTCAAACTCTTCTCTTTCTCCCACAGCATCCAGCACCATATTTCCATCCACTGTGCCACTAACACCTCCTTCCTCAGCCATTATTTTCTTATTGTTCCAACTCTGCTCTTTACTCTTAGATTTGTTATGAGTCAGGCTTATGCAGATATGCATCAATGAATAATTGACTACAAATTCAACTCTGCTTCTTACAGCTTGTAGACAAGTCTGCCTGTCTGAAATCAAAGGGCAGTATGAAGGATAGGGAGAAATGGGGATTGTTTACCACTTCCAAAATGATACCAAACTAGATTCTGAGCCACAGTCTGCCTTCTAGACTGAGCAGACAGAGACTTGAAGAGATAGATGCTCATGGCCTGTGACCCCTCCATGAGATGGGGAGATTAGAGAGTGATAAGGAGAGGAATGGATGTTAGCTCATTACTAACCTATTATTTCAATGTGTTAAAAATTGGTTCTTATATGGTATTATTATACTCTTGAGCCATCCTAGTAAGTATCATCTTATTCTACATATTTCTTCCTTCTGAACTAAGAGAGGTAAGTCCAGCAAAAAATTATCCTTCAGCTTGATATGTCCCCTTAAGGCTCCTGTTTTTAAAGACAGGCTGAGGAATCCTCTTTTAAACAGTCCTGGGGAGTATTATATGGCTTCCCCTTCCTGTTAGATCCATTTCTTCACCCATAGAGTATGTAACCAGATGTGCCTGTCACATATGGATGGGGACAATTTGTAACCAAGAAAGAAAAAGGAGAATACAGCACAGAAAACAGTTCACCTATTAATTTGCACACATGCAGGTCTTGTCCAGATACCTTAAAAGTAATAATTTCCCTTCCCCAAATCTCCAAGGCTGTTGTGGTTGACCATGAGGTCAGGGGAAGGGCTAATTGCAAGAGCAGCTGTCATCGACCCAAACAGTGAGCTGAAGAATCAAGTACAAAGACCTACTGATTCTCAAAACATTTCTCAAGACACTCAGAGGAGTCTTGCCACTCAGCGTTATGGAGATTAGCAATGGGTGAGCCACATATTTAGGTATGTATTTTTTTCTTGTTTTTAACAATATAGATGGTCACTTATGATGGAATATCACATTATTTTAGATATATCTAACATTATTATTATCTACCAGAAAATTATGCCTACATTCAATGTCCAGCACCATAAAACAATTTTTTAAAACTACTTGAGCTGCCAAATCAAGGACTTTGCCTTGGTTATAGTGAAATAGACAAGAATCTCTACTATTTCAACATGGCCTTAGCAATGGACATCTATAGCTATATGATAGTTGTATTTATTCTCTATATGTGAATAAATACCACATACTCCTTATCTTAAATCAACTAGAAAACATTGTAAGTTTTAAACTATCAATCACTAGCTATTGATCTAAATCTGAAAACTATGTAGAAAATGAAAAAGTAGTATGATGTAATGTAGGGAAGAAATAGAATATGTGATGATTGTAACTATAAAAATATGTATTCACTTGGACAATGATGAAAACATTTTGAAAAATAAATACTGAGTATTTCAGGGTTCAGGAATGCTGAAATTTTTATGTCAGAATATTTTTAATACAATTAGTGCAGCATGATTTTCTTTAGAAAAATTAAAAAGTGGCTTTCAGAAAAGTGGGAGTTGAGTTTAGCTCCTTTATTTAAAGAGGATCTGGAAATATTGACAGGGGCAATAGATTAAAAACACTCTTTATTCGGGTCAATTTTAAAGATGAACAACATAATTATCTATTGTAAAACAGCATTTATGAAGGTTACATCTGGTTCTAAGTATAGCTGTACTTACCCTGCTCATACTGGTATGTGTATGTGCCACATAAATGGACAGTCCTGTGTATGTTGCATTTCAGCTGTTTCTATGTGTGAATGAGGCAGTACATCTCTTAAGGCCAGTGAAATCCCTCCAGCAATGAGAAATAAGACCCTTGGGAAGAATGAGTGTCACATAACAATTAGTTATCCTGCTAGCATGTCTAGTCTGAATGCATAGTAATCAGAAAGAGCCTATACTTTCACACTGACTACTAAGTTCCTACTAGGCACAGTATTTCTAGAGGGTAGAGTGAGTGGTTTGTTTCATAATAGTTCACTACTCATAGCCCTCCAAGAGCATATATAGATTTTTTTCCTAAGAGTGTTAACAGGTATTAATTCTCAGTTAATTAAAATCAGGCATCTATTTCTAAAATACCTGGCTTTAAAATATTATAATTGAGGCACATGGGGGGAAATCAGTCACTTTATTGTTATCAAAAATAATAGTAATACTTTTGGTACTATTAATGCTATTAGTGTTAATGCCATTAGCACTCAGCTAAGAAGCACTTGCTCTGATTTCACAAATTTGATTTTTACTCTGATCCCTTCAGATTTGTGAACCTTCAGTTTCTTCCTATGTTCAACACTCCTTCAAATCTACAATCTCAGCAGAGTCTGTTGCTCTTTACACTCTTTCATTTTTGAGTAAGTCCCATTCATTCTGGTCTTCAGCCTCATGATAATGGCTTGGCCTCTACTCAAAAATAAGGTGAGGTCTATCAACAACATAGAATTACTATGGGCAATAATATTGGGAAAGTAACTAGCTTATAGATGGTAGAAGATGAATCCCAAACTCCAGCACTTTATCTTTAGCCACTGTATTATCAACTCCCATACTTGCTTCACTTGTTTTTTGTTTGTTTGTTCATTTTTCTATAAGCAGGTGCTTTCATTATTTTCCTCCACTTTTTTAAAAAAACAACTAATTATTTTTATTTAGTATAAAATAAGTAAACAATCCTGTAGAACATCATCTGTCATTACTCCAAAGTTGAGTTGTCTTCTTCACTTTCACCAGTTAGAGAGTTAGACACTGATCCATGCCCCAAAAGCATAGAATATTCTCAGAGGTCATAAATCTATGGTGGTCTCAGTTACCTTTATTCTGGAATTATTATTGGATAGAGGAGAGCTAAGATTGGGTCACAATTTTGTTTAACTATGTTAAATTAAAGAAGACATTATTGCAATTCTCAGAGCTGTCCTCACTGAGTCTCCTGTAATTCCTCAATTATAGGTTTTCCTTCCTGTTCGGTTCCCACAGTTGTTTCTGCTCCACTAGAGTTTCTGCTCCTAGAAGCTGTGCCTCTTATATTTCCCCTCTGTTTCTCCAATTTTGGGGGGCAACAGTTTCCCTATGTCCTTCCCTCTCTAATGGATCTAAATAGAGTTGCTGATTTTTTTTTAGTCTATCCAGCATTTTACTTGTCTTTAAGACAGACTGGCAATATCCAAGCTCTTTACATGAAACAGGAAGTCCACAGCCGATTTCTATGTAATTACATCAATAATCTGTAGGTAAAATGGCTGGTAATCTCATCAGCTTTATTCTTTTTTTTCTTGCCATACTTTCTCCCAGTACATTCACACTTTAGCATAAGCATTTCTCTTCTATGAAATTATATTTGCGGTAGAAATGAACTTTATTTTAAATATACCTCTGCAAAGCACTGCATTTTTTTATGTTTCTCTTTTTCAGTAGGAAACTACTAGAATTTTTTGATCCCATTGTAATTAGGTAGTTATTAATAACTAGTAGCCTTGTGCACGAATCTGTGTGCCAGTAGCTCTCTGCAGGGCCTGGCCGCTCCGCTCCTGCTGCCAGGAGGCTTTCCGCAGCCCAGAGGCCCATCTGCGGCCGGGTGCAGAATGCTTGCCTCATTGCTGGGGTGGCGAAGCAAGCATTCCGCCAGGCCGCTCACGCTGCCCGCTCTCAGAGGCTGCTCCCCTGGGACTGGAGGACTCCAGTGGGGAATGAGAGGATTGGGCACCGCCATCTTGTGGCTATGGGCGCCGACATCTTTGTGACGGAGTGATGGTTAATTTGCATATTTCCCTTTTATTAGATAGTATAGAAACAAAGCAAAGGGAAGGCCAGACATTATAGGCATGCCTTTTGGGCAGCTGCACCAGGAAGCTGTGACTTCACACTCTCCAGGGAACCACCAGCCCATTCCCTGCAAAACACTGGGGGAAGAAGTCCAACAAAGAGGAGAGAGATGCAGGCCCATTGAAGTTGGAATGACATAGAGAAGGTACTTGCCTGTCAGTCAAACCTGGGGACAGAGATGGCTGGCCAGAATGCACAGGGCCACTGCAAGCTCACAAAAATTTGAGGATACATAATCTCCCAAACAAAGGAGTTTGCTCTCTGGTTGCTCTCTTAGGTCTTGGCTCCTGGGGTTCTCTTGTTCCAGATTCCTTGCATTCACCCATGTTTCTTCCATAGCCATGTGGCCCTGTGTACCCCACATGCAATGGATTGATGGACTGAAGTAGGGAACACAGCTAAGCTAGCCCTGATGCTGGACTGGAGAATGAAGACACAGAATGGAAGCTCTGGACACTAGCTCTGATTTTAGCCCTGTTAAAGGCAAAATAGGACTTTTTCCTTGGTGGGCTGAAGGAAATGGGACCTTGGAAACTCAGGGATTGATTCCACAGAAATAAAGCTTCCTATAATATTAAATCCTCCTGTGCAAGTCTCAAAAAATTCTTTTTCTCAGGATATCTCAAAAAGTCCACTCTCACAGACAACTGATGGGAATATGGACCCCCACTTCCACTGGTAATATTTTCAGTTTTTGTAATCTACCCAATGCAGTAGACCTTAAAGAAAAGCATTTTATGACATCAACTAATGAGCAAATATGTTATGATAATTACTAGTTGTATAACTAATGGACATTGTTCTTAAATATATAGACTTTATAAGCTATCATACCTCATGTTGTTTAGTGTAACTGGAGGCATAGTTATTAACACAGTGGAATATTTGGTTAGCATTAAACATTTGTTTTACATATGATGACCTCAAAATGTCTAAAATGGAACCAACACTTTATAATTTCTTTACACGATGTTATATTTACAAAAGAATAGAACTCATATTTAAATATTTATAGAAGACTTTAAATTAGTGTTTATAACTTCAGAACATTGAATAGAGAAATTTTCAGTAAACATACTCATGTACTAGTATGCCAATGAAAAACTCCTTACAGTCTCAAAGAGAGAATATATATCTTCACCTTTAAACCATTCTAAGTTCAAATGTTAGCTTTACTCTCATTAAAATTGGGCTTCCCTGAGAAAAGAGTTTTATTTTACTTTCTAGAACAGTTCTTTCCTGGGTGTTAAGGAATCTCATTTTGGCCTCAGTTATGTGAAAACCTACAATGTGACAAGTCACAATTGTGGGGGCCTTGGTTCCTCTCCCAGCGGATTGTGGAGAATGGTCTAGATAATTTCTGTGAACTTCTGGAGAGTTACTTGACTCTTTACTGGGTTTTGTCTGCCATTGCACTTATATTTGTGGATCCCTCTTTTCTTCGTTTGCAGCATATTTTTATTTTTTGTGAAATTGTTTTTTGAGATTGTTTCTTCAGAGTTAATCACAATGGTTTGCTGTAGTTGTACAATTAGTTACTTTTACTTCAAATGCTTTAAAAGGTAGTAATGTAAGTACATTTACCATATAACCCCATAATCCAATTCCTGGGTATTTACCCAAAGGAAATGAAAACTTACGTTTATACATAGTAACATGTATATGAATGTCTTTAGCAGTTCTGTCCATAAATGCTAAATATTGGGGAAAAAAACAATTTTTACTGGTGAGTGGATGTACCAACTCGATTCCATACAATGGAAAACTACTCAACAAACTAGTGATATACTCAATAATTTGGATGAATCTCAAAAACAGTAGGCTGAGTGAAAAAGCCAGTCTCAAAAGATCAAATGCCTTATGATTCCATTTAGATTAGATGCTCTCAAAAAAAGAAAACCATAGTGATGAAGAACAGATCAGTGGTTGCCAAGGCTTGGGGCACTGGGGAAAGTTTGCCTACAAAGGGAGAGCACCATGCAGTTGTTAGGATGAAGGATCTGTTCTATGCCCTGATTATGGTGAGTGTCACACAAGTTTATTTATGCATTAAAATTCATAGACCGGTAGACCAAAATAGCTTTACTGTGTATTTACTTTAAAATGAAATGAAATCAAGTAAGATATAAATGAACAAATAATGATATTAAGATAAATCAGCAGACCATGATTTACTATTGATTCAGAAATAAGTCAAAACAGGAAAATATAATGATTAAGATCTCAGTTTTATAGTCAGTCATTAGAATCTTTCTCTGCTACTTAATAGTTTTGTGATGTTGGGAATGACACTTAACTATGGTAATATGATCTCATACATCAAGTGTAGATGGTAATAATCCCACCTCAAAGAGTTGTTGTAAAGGTAAATGCTGATGCATAGCACTTAACTATAAATGCCTTTAGCAATTACTGTAATATTAGGATATAAATGGTTGTATACATGTCTCTATTTATTGTTCATCTGGTAAGGAAAATCTGGCTATTACCCTCCTCCCAAAACACACACACAGAGATGTAAAACCACTACCATCAATCTCATTGTCAATGTCATACACAACACACTGGGGCTATGCTAGGAGCTCCAATCTCTAGAAAAAATAAAATGTTAACTACTGCTAAGCAACATATTGATAACTTCTGTCTTAAGCATGCTGCCAATAGTCCTAATGTATTTTGGGACTAGAAAAAAAAAATCATCTGGTGAAGCAGTGACTATTTAAAAATCCAACATCTTCACTCCCCAAAGAAAGACATTAGGGTCTTTGTCCTTGACTCGCACTTTTTCCCTTTGCAATCACTCCCTTAGCACTCTCATCTAATCTGTCAGTTTCAGTGATTGCATCTAGGCAGCAGATGACTCTCGAATCTATATTTACCATCTCAGTCTCTCTTCTGGGTTTCAAGATTGGATTTCTAACTCCTGTTGGAGATAGATTATCAGAATTGTGATCTCTAAGGCATTATCTGAGGCTGAGCTCATTCATTTTCTCTTGCAAAGCTTCCCTTTTTCTGATTTCCCAAATCTGTTAATGGTGCTGCCAGTATCTTTGGGAGCTCACTCCTGATGCTTGGTGGCATGGTTTCTTTCCTTTGCTTAGGACCATGAAGCAAGTATTTTCCCTATTTCCTCTAATTTAAACTCCACAGCAATGTACCATACACTCAACTGCCATATTATTCCCAATACAGTCCCTGTATAACTTCCCTGTTTGATAAGTAGATTCTTAACCCTTTTACTAATTACCTAAAAAAAGAATTCTAAACAAGTTGGGTTAACATAAATTTCAACTTTATTCCTCACTATATTCCTTTACCCAACTAGGTAGCTTCATATGCTGATTTTATACTTCCTTAGTTTTGTGCCTTTGTTAATATTATTTGTTTATAATATTATATATTTGTTAGAATACTATTCCCTTTATCTGAAACTGGGGGCCCACTTCACGAATTTGTGCACCTTGAAAGGAACTGTGGGCCGTGAGGCTGTGGTGGGCACAGGGGTGGGTCTCGGCCCATCCTCTGCGCCCCCACCTGGCCCCTCCCGCCATGGCCCAGGTCGGTCCCCTGTCTGTTGGCAGCCCCGCTCCTGCCGCTATCCCATGCACTAACAGCACTGGCCTGCTCACACCCACTTCTGGCGCCAGCCCCAATAACTCCATGCTGTCAGCGGGTACAAGCAGCGGCTGCTGCCCCGATCACCCCTTAGGAGCAGGGGGAGGTGGAGAAGCACTGAGGGGCGATCAGGGCTGGCATCCACTGCTCGCATCCACTGACAGCACAGGCAGCGGGTGTGAGCGGGGCTGGTGCCAGCAGCTGGTGCGAGCACCAGGGAGTGTGCAGGAGCAAAGAATTTTCAGTAACCACAGAGGCTCGCCTGATGACAGCAAACGGCACCCTGCCTTGGTCTGGCGCCCCCACTCACCTGCTCCACCATCCCACCATGGCCGATGCCCACCATGTTCTGCACATGCTTGCCCCCTGGTGGTCAGTGCATGTCATAGCGACTGGTTGTTCCGTTGTTCCACCATTTGGTCTATTTGCATATTAGGGTTTCACATATATATAGATGGCCTTCACTACCATGTGTCCCACATCATTTTTTTGATTCTACATTAAAAGCCTTATTGTGCTCCCCATATTGGGAATGATTTTAGATTCCTTTGAGCAGAATAGCCCATTTGTTATTAAACTTTTATAAAATCTATTACTTTCTGCCACTCATTATGAGTATTTATGAGTATATATTATATCCAGTGAGAGAGAAATGTCCATCGAAGTTGAAGTGCTAAAGTGACTCCACGTGCACCTTGGGTAGGTGTTCAATATGTATTTTCTACTGAAGAAAAATGAATGAGCATTATTTCACCCAGACTAACAGGTCACTTTTCCCTATCTCTCCCCTCTACCACTGTAGGCCCCTTGTGATGTCCTTCTTTGCTACCAGTGGCTGGAATGGTCTAGGCTGATCTGATTGGCAGATAAACAACACTCCTGACATTTATTCTTTGAAAAGACATTCAAAACTACACTAATACAGGGCTTCAGTTTAGCCTCAATCATTGATTATCTTTTAGTATTCCACAATGTTCCACTCGCTTACTCAGAGCTGAGATATGTGGGACTTGTGATTACAGTGTTTTCAGTGCATAGTTATTTCACCTACAAAAATATGTTTTTGCCCTTGGAAAGAGTGCTGTTGCTATAACGTGGAGGAAAGCCAAAAAAGATTAATCACTAAAGTGTTTCTAGAGTCAACTTGGCTGTATATAAGCTGATATCATGTCTTTGGGTCCTGGAATAGGGTTCCAGTTCCTGGAACTGGTCCGTGCCTATGGCAGTGAGGTCTTAGATGTTCTCTTACCAGTGGAGGCTTACAAAGAGAAAATGGAATAATTAACATATGTTAGATCTGAAGGTTTCCAGAATTCTGGAAATCAATAAATTATTTTAACTGCATTTATACGGGTACCCAAAAACAGATTTTATATTTTTAAAAGACTCTGAGCTTTATTTTCAATGTTCATTATGCATAGATACAGCCAAATCCCTGAAATTAAGGTTCCTACCTCATTGCCTCAACTCCTAAATGGAGGCCCAACAAATTTTGGAAAATAAAAAAATTCAGGTTTATATATAATTTGGGTCAGAGTCAGGGATTACTAATCCTTTGCTAAACCACAAATTACTTAGGCATTCATTCACACACCACAAAGTTCCTGCATGGCTGAGTACAATGCTAAATTCAGTGTTCTTAACAACAGTCCGTAGCAATAAAAGTATTCCAGTATAATACTGAAAGTTGGGTTTAATTTGCATTGTAAGAAATAATGCAAAATGAATCCCTTTCTACCAAAAGTCAATCTAAGCTTCAGGGGCACTCAGCCCCCAAAAAGCATATGAAAATTAGTAGCACAGTCAGCTAACTTATCCAAGGGAAATATGGGGGAAGGAGTCCTTGTTGCCCACTGGTGAGTAATCAAGTTGATGGAGTGAGGAGAGGAGCTCAAGTCAATATCCACCCCGCCCACGGAGACTCCTACTTCGCTGCTCCTCCTCCCCTCTCACTGGTCCCATCATCTGCTCTGCCGCTGTGGCTCCATTGTCTGTGGGAGTCATTCCACCCTCTGGGGAAGCAGTTACATCTCGGAGTTATTTTGTGTTATATTTCTCTTTTAATGAATACCACACACATGACTCTTGAATGTGCATGATGCTAGCAATGAGTAATTAAGTCTTGTGGGAAGAAAATCTCCATGGGGGTAGAGTACACAGATCTGGCACAGAAACTGCGCATTCTGGTTTCAGTGAAGTTTTCTTCTGAGTGGCAGGCGGTGTGGCCGCCTAGAGTCAATCTCCTCCACACTTGTCTAGGTTGTGCCATGTGCTAACCAACTAATCTTCCAGATGGCACTCTTTCTGTCCCAAGTCTCAATCGTCTCACCCGCAGAATGGAGGCAGTGTTTTCTGCCCACCTCACAGAGTGATAGAAAACTGGCAATTATGATTTTAAAAAGTAAGGCATCACTCTGATTGAATTACCTTTAAATGCTTCCCTTTCTTCTTTTTAACGTTTCAGTTTAAAGTCCCTTTACTCAACACCTGGCCTAAATATGCCACACAGGGAGCACCTGCCTTTGAACTTGAATCATCCTAACAGATGTTTTTCTTGGAATCGAGCCACCAATAAAGCTTAATTCCTTTCAACAAGCCTTTATTGAGCAACTACAATGTGCTGAGTACCTATTCAATCATTAAAATGTGGGCCATCTAAAGGCAGCTTTTTATTTTTCTCAGTGGGGAATTCCATAAAATCTGCAAAACGTTTCCAGCATTAGGAGTGAACATAAAGGAAGCCTTGCTAAGAGGCATCTTTTCACAGCAAAAAATATTAAAAGAGCATTTGGATCTGTGTGTCACTTTGCACACCAAAGTAATTTCACTTAGACCAGAGGGGAGCACCACGGAAGCTTCTAAAACACCATTCTTCGAGGTCACCAATATTTTACTTTCCTGGAATAAATGCTTATATGTTTGAAACTGGAATGAATACTTTGGCAGGGATGCAGCTGAACTTCAGAGCATAGCTGTTAGGGGTGGCAGAGAGACAGGTAACAGCAGGAATACTTCATCTTCCTGAGCACAAAGCTTTTGTCCACAATTACACTTTAACAACTCTTTGCTGTAAAAGGCTGACATGGACTTTACTGAGATGGTGATTTAAAAGATTTTAGAGGAAGTGCTGGGAAAATAAGACGGTGTTTGTTAGGGAATATGTGTCTATTCCAGGCTCTTCTTGAACTGCTGCTGGAGAAGAATGCCACCTTGGTCTTCCAAAACTAAAAGAAAGTTAGTAACGACTGTTTCTGAATAGAATGTGCTTTTTCACGTGTACCAATGGCAGTGGTGAAGGGGTGGGTTTGGGAATCAGAACACCTGGTTTAAACAGCAGTGACTACAATTTCCTAACCACGGTAATCTGTGCAAGTTACCTAATTTCCCAAAGCCTTGATTTTTCTCATCTCTGAAATGGGAATAAGAATAATACTCACCTCATAGAGTACTTAAGTGATTTATTTAAATAATTAATGCTCCTAAGAAACTTAAAATAAGACTTGGCATAGGATAAGTGCTTGGTAAATGTTAACCACTGTCATTTTATACAAATGTTTTAAATATTTAGTTTTAATATCAGACACCTAACCATTTGAAAATCAAGTGCCATTTGCTGGACTTAATTATTACTTAGCTCAAATACTCTGTAATTTACAGGTCAAACTATAGATCTATATTTAGTAATATATTGCCCCAAGAACTATTGCAACATTTTTGCAAGAGTCCTCTCATTACTCCTCCATTCCATAATGGCATTCTCTCCCCCTCCCCCACTCTCTCTGTCCCCCTTCCCTGTATCCCTCCCTTCTTTCTTTTCTCCCTACTTTCTAGGCTGGTCCTTTCATTTTAGCTTATTTATACAAGATATTTTTACAAAATCACTAAAGTTGTTTAAAAATAAGTTTTATCTATTAATTTTAATAGATTTGAAGTAACTATGCAAATGGTGAATTCTAAAATAATTATATGCATTTGCCAAAAATTAATCTTGGTTTTTCCTTATTATTAAATCTTATTTTTTAAGATGGTTTTTTCCCCTATAAAAGTAAAAACTAGTATCCATTTCCAGATTTGAAAACTCTGATAATCATGTTTCAAGGTTAAAACTTTCCCCCCAGAAATATTTTTACATGTGTGCATTTGTTAATGCAGTTATATAATTGTTGCCTTCCTCTAGAGATTATAGATGCATAGTTATTTCTCTGTTGTTAATTAAAAAGACACCCTTTTTATTTATAGCATATATATGAGAATATTGACTATAAAAATTCACATAGCCAATTAGTAGAATCATAGACTGAAAAAATCCAGTTATTTAAATAATTTTATCTGCCTCTTCAAATATATCAGCACTTGCCTTTGAAAAAGAAAGGTTATCATTATTTTTTAAAAAGCTTTGCTCATTTTTCTTATAAAGTTACAAGGTTATGAATTATTGTAGCATAGGGAATTACATATTTGAAATGTTCAGAAACAGAACAAAGATTTGAATACAAAACATTTTTTAAATTTCTATGTAGGATGCTTTAAAAAATAATTTTGGAGAGTTTTTACATATGCAAATATGTACAAGCAGAAAGAAAATAACACCGTTTAACATTCTGCATGAACAAGGTGAGTGTGAGGTGCAATACAATACTGAAAGAAATCTTGAAAAACATCTTGACCTGGTGGAGTGCAGACATGATTTACAGGCTGTGAAACACAAATTGCCACTAAACCTCCTTCCTCTTCGGGCTCTGCTGAGTTAGAACAAGAATCCTAAGCTCTCCACTTGGCCCCTGCCTCCTCTACACACTCACTCTCTGAATTTACTAACATCACTCCCTTCCACTTCCTCATTTCCTTTTCTCACACTCCTTAAAAAGATTTAGTGGAATTTAAGGCAAGACTGTAGCCATTCAGGTTTCAAAACTCAGGGCTAACTTCATCTAGAACTGGGCATATGGGACTATTATCTTTCCTGGAGGTCCCAAGTGGTTTTTAAGTATTTCTACAGAGGCTCAGTAAGCATATATGTCCAGAGCAATACCTGTTCCAGATATAATTTCATGAAGACACTTGACTATGGGCATCCTTTCAGTCACTATGATCTCATAATATGCCAGAAATAAAATCAAAATGGGAGGGTTAGGACTCCCTGAGAAAAAGAAACCTAGTTTGCTCTTTTGATGTTCAAAGAGAGTTAGATGACAAAAGGGTGAGCTAGCCTTCTGAAGAAAGTATCTTTGAGTCAGCATTTTATTTCTAGTTATAGACTCCATAGAAAGAGTTTTAAATGCTGTTCTGCTTTGATCAATGAGCATTTGATAACCAGATATTCTATGCAAAGAATCAGTTGGACTGTAGGAAAAGGGGCAGGTGAATAAATCAGAAGTGCCTTCAAGGAACTTAAATAGGGTGAGAAAGGTAGTTGTGCACAGGATGACCATCTTTGTGTCATGAGAGTACTTCACAGTGCCCAACAGAGTAGTCCATTCTGAACGGATTGGATGAATAAATAAAAAAGTGAATGGATATAAGAAGAAATGATGTAAGGATAATAGAGACGAAAACTCAGTGACTGTGGAAGTGAAAATGAGGAGATAATCAATTATTTATGGATTGAGAGGTCACCAGAGCACATTTATTGTTGGGGGAAGCTTTTGAGATGAACTTTCAATGGTTTCAATACATAAAGGAGTAAGGAAGAGGTGTTAGACAAAGGGACAGATATGAGAAAGGCATAAAAGATTTGAAAGAAGAAGCATGTTGTTTAAAATGATTAGAGCATAGAGTTGATGGTGAGGAATCAGGCTGGATGGAGAGGTTGCTTACTGATTGTAGAAGTCCTTGACTAAAGTGTGACTGGATTTGGAAATTATTCTGATAGCAATGGGAGTCAACAAATGCTATTGACACATGAAGCAAGGAGACCAATAAGGGGTATTATCTTCATCCAACTTAGAACAAAGGAGGTCCTTGAAGGAAGAAAGTGATATAAGATGACAGCTTGATAGATCCTCATAACCTTTCAATGGAGTGTTGTGGGGAGAGTAATTATGAGAAGATAAATATATAAATTCTTGTATAAGGTTTCTAGTCTCAGCGTTTAGTTAGATTATAATAAAAATCCTTTTGCCACCTTGTTGAATTTTATGTATATATGATATATACATTTTCTCACAGCAAACTTTAGAGGATATTATTATTACTAATATTTCCCTTTTAGATAAGGCATTTAAGCCTTGAGAGTTTTAATAACTTCCCAAGGATATAGCTGAGAAATTTGGGAAATTACATTTAACCTCATTTGACTGAAGATCATGTAAGCTATGAAATTTACAGAGGTGAGAAAGTTGTGAGAAGGGTATTATGTGATGAGAAATTTTGAGTTACCCATTGTACATTGATATGAAGCTCTCTGATATATAATTAAAAATCCAGTACAGGAAATTATTAGAGCACCTAGAATGCAGATTTCTGAGTCTTCTGCTTAAAAGTGTAACACTGAATTTCTGAGTATTATTAAAATTACTCAGGAAAAAAAGTATGGCTTAAGGGAATTTGTGTGGATGCTTTCAATTAAAAAAAAAAAACAAGGAAAAAGAAATAATTAAAGAGAATGAAGAATAATCAGAGAAGTAGGAAGTGAAGCAAAAGAGTGTAATATCATATAAAGCAAGAGTCTCAAAGAGGAGCCATATGTTTAATAGTGTCAAATACTACAGGAGATAAAGTACAATGAAAAGTCAAGTGGGGTTGCTGAATTTAACAATTAGTAGGTCATTGACAAAATTTGTGAGTGTTGTTTCTATGGAGTGGTGGGACAGAGCTGGGTTTTATGTTAGAATAAATATAAAATGAATAATTAGAAAAAGTAAATTAGTACTACTCTTTAAAACATGAGAACAGCAAAATTAAAAAAATAATGCACGCAATATGCTGAAAATTACTAATATATATATATATATATATATATATATATATATATATATAATCATAAAAATTCCCATTCACCAACCACCCAATTCTAATCCCACTTCCACTTACTTTCCCCATGGTTACTGTTTAATAATAGATAGTAAAACTTTCAGAGTAGTTTTATGAAATTGTATGCCTATACATAAATGAACACCCACATAAGTGTGTATACATATTTAAGTGTATGCATAAATGCTCTGGCAAAGAGTTAATGCTCATTAAATATTCATGTGATCCTCCATAGTTTCCCTTTTTTAGTAGTTAGGTTGGAGCCATGTAACAAGTTTTGACCAAAGTCTATTAGTTTCTTTTCAAGATGACATAATTAAGAATCACTACAACTCCTCTATCTCTCATCCCCTATAACCTGAAGTCTTGGCCAAGAAATGGAATTTGAAGGCTAAAAAAAGTAACCAAGAATCATTTTCTACCAAGAGTGAGAGCAGAGCTTTGGGAACTGTGGAATAGTGGCTTCAGAATCCAAAATCTAAAGAATTTCCAAATATGTGATTTATTGTTGAGTTTTGGTTGAAGAATTTCTCTGAAGAAGATCATTTTTGAGGGTGTTAGGCAGCAAGCAGCAACTGCAAGGATCAAGAATCTATAGACATAGTTCCTTTATCCAGAAATTTTAAGTTACTTTGGAGAATGGTCATAATGGGGTTATAGTCCATAGTAGGTTGCCGGGTATGGGTGATGTTGGGAGAAGGGTTTTAGAGATTGATGAATGTGGACAAATTCTAAAATATTTGTTATGGACACCAAGTCAGATGTTCAGTTTTTCTTCTTTTTCTGTACGCATTTTTCTCTTAAGACTTTATCTGGAGAAACCCAGATAGGCATTAATTTTGAATGTATACCTTATGAAGTAATCTTTCTTTTTAGAGTAAATATATTGTCCATATAAAAAGCAGCAGCAGAAAGAACCAAGTGCAAGTGGGAAGTGTGAAGCTAATAGGACACCAGCAGACAGAGTGTATGTTGGGTTCTCTGAGTACATATGGATATTTAGAAAAAAAATTAAAAATTAATAAACCTAAGGAAGTTTCAGTCCTGTGCTTTTTCTTTGTATTGTGGTTGTGGGTTTTTGTTCTCATAAAATGGATTTTGATAACATGGCAACTAGCATTTTTGCACAAGAAGAAGTAACATAAGACAGATCAAACTATTGAAGAGGTATATTCTCATGACCTGGACGTGAGCCAATGAAATTGGGTCATTCTTGAAAGGTAATTGAGGCTTTATTGGCCTCAGGGTTACATAAACAATCAGTATGTGTGCAAACAGGTAGCCAGACTGTTTTCTAAACCATTGATTGAGTAGAATGATAATAACAATAGTAATAGCTACCATTGAATTTTAACTATGAAATGAGCAATTAAAATTATATTGTTCAATATTCCAAATAATTTTATAAGTTAAGAACTTTCATCCACATTTTATAGTTATGGAAGCTGTAGCATAGAGAATTCAAGCAACTCACCTGATGCCATAGGGACTAAGTGCAACAATGCTGAAATCTGGATCACAGTACAGAGCTATCTGGCTTTGATCCCCTGTTCTTTTACTACACCATCAAAGCAGACTTGTAAAACTTGTTCTTCTAAAAAGGAAAGGATGGAGCCAACATGGAAAATGGAAGACTTTTCCTCCATTCTCTCCAACATAGCTGATGATCATAGATGCATGTGTGCATGAGACCCATGCCTATTATTCACTTTTCCTTCAGTGACACCTCTTCTTAAACATCTCATACCTTTCCATGAGAACAGCTTAATGAGCTACCAAGCAACCATTAAGAAATGAAACCTCATAAAGAATTGTGGGAAGTATACAAGCTGTTCTGCAGGAAAGAGGGCACTGAGCCCTGAGACAATTAAAAGGATAAATGGAAAATTGATAAAAATCAGGGGAGGTGGAGAGAAGAGATTTGTAAATAAGCGGGAACACACATGTGGTCCCAGAATGCAATTAAACATGACAGCTCCTTTGGAACTTCCCCATGACCAAATTCTCAGTGGTAGAGTGCCAAGTTCATTTTAAATATCTGGATACTGATTATAGCATCAATCACTATCTTGATAAAGTGGGACTCCACGATAGCATTATGACTAAACTATTTGAAGTACTGATTCTGGGTAACCATTAATAGTTTATTGTACAGTTCTCTTTCCTTTATCCAAACCAAATTCTTAAATTAAAAAATAAAGCCTGAAAATTCATATCAATTAATTGCTATATAAGACAATACATTATACTTTCTAAATTTTCAAGTTGTTTAATAAAACTATATTATACTAAGTAGTTTAGCATATGCTTATACACAACTGACTCACACAGTTAATACAGGACACTGCTTAAGAAATATTTACTCATTTTAAACCCTTTACAATGAACTAAAACTTCAGAACCAATTAGGTATGTTTGACATTTGCATTTTAAGGATTTTTCAAAGATTAGAGACATTAGGCCTCACAAGTATATCAAAATGACAGCCGTACCCTAACTTAAACCATCTTGCCCATTTGCAATAAAAACTCCATCATCCTGGGCCTAGAAAATGTGTTGTGCTCATAGACTAAACATTCGACAGTTGTATGCACTCAGCAGCTTTATAACTCGTTGGGTGCCTTTGTGGAATCATCCTGGAATCAATTTATCTTCATGCTTCAAAGAATCCTAATTCAGAAGTACTCCAAATGTTTAGGACTATTTTAAGGTTATTTTTCTTCTGGAAGTTTAAAAGTAAACTAAGATGAATGCTCACTCAATTATTTTATACTAGTGTAACTCACTGTTAAAGTTCACCTTATGTATAAACTATAGCTTTTTGGCTTAAAACTATAGCTTTTAGGCTTAAATGCATTTTTACTTTTATGCATACCTTCTTAATAATACTTATTTTCTAGATCTTTCTCCTACATAGCACAGTAGGTGTGGTTAAGCAGTTACATGTAGAATGCATTGACTTTCCCATTGCTTCCCATTATAAAATAGAGATATGTTTCTGTGTTGTTTAGAAAAGAAAAGAAAGAAAATGTAGACCATACTGAAAACTTAGGTGTGATATAAATCTGTTTGGTTGTGATGATGATTTTTTTAACACAAGAAATCTCATTCTGGCTTACATTTTCAGATGTGTCCAGCAAATCATTTTCTTCCTTGTTTGGTGCAGAGTTGGCTTCTCCATGATCTTTCTTTCAACTGACATTAAGAGGCTCACTGCTCTCCAGCGACCATGTGAATGTCTCCCTTGAATTATATACAAGTAACGAGTATTTGCTTCTTCTTTCCTGTTTTTTGTTTGTTTGTTTGTTTTTTTATTTTGTAATGCATTTTTTATTATAATGTCTAACAAAGTTGAACTATAGAAAAATCATCAGGGTCATTTATCTAATTGATCTGGTCTAAAAATCTTATTTACAAACTAGAGGCCCGGTGCATGAAATTTGTTCATGGGGGGGGGCAGGGGTGTCCCTGAGTCCAGCCTGCACTCTCTCCATTCTGGGACCCCTCAAGGGATGTCTGACTACCCGTTTAGACCTGATCCCAGTGCTAAACAGGCAGTCGGACATCCCTCTCACAATCCAAGACTGCTAGCTCTCAATCGCTTGCCAGCCTGCCTGCCTGATTGCCCCTAACTGCTTCTGCCTGCCAAACTGATCACCCCCTAACTGCTCCCCTGCCAGCCTGATCGACACCTAACTACTCCCCTGCCAGCCCGATTGCCCCTAACTGCCCTCCCCTGCTGGCCTGGTCACCCCTAACTGCCCTCCCCTGCCGGCCTGGTCACCCCTAACTGCCCTCCCCTGCCAGCTTGGTCGCCCCTAACTGTCCTCCCCTGAAGGCCTGTTCACCCCCAACTACCCTCCCCTACTGGCCCAGTAACCCCTAACTGCCCTCCTCTGCCGGCCTGGTTGCCCCCAACTGCATCCCTTGCAGGCCTTGTTGTGCCCCTAACTGTCCTCCCCTGCATGCCTGGTCACCCCCAACTGCCCTCCTCTGCCAGCCTGGTCACCCCTAACTGCTCTCCCTTGTTGGTCTGGTTCTTCCCAACTGCCCCCCCCCCCTGCAGGCCTGGTTACCCCAAACTGCCCTCCCCTGCTGGCCGGGTCCTTCCCAACTGCCCTTCCCTGCTGGCCTGGTCATCTCTAACTGCCCTCCCCTGCTGGCCTGGTCACCCCTAACTGCCCTCCCCTGAAGGCCTAGTTGCCTCCAACTGCCCTCCCCTGTGGGCCTGGTCCTTCCCAACTGCCCTTCCCTGCTGGCCTGGTTGCCCCTAACATCCCTCCCCTGCAGGCCTGGTTGCCCCCAATTTCCCTCCCCTGCAGGCCTGATCACCCCCAACTGCCCTCCCCTGTAGGCCTGGTCCCCCCCAAACGCCTTCCCCTGTAGGCCTGGTCCCCCCCAACTGACCTCCCCTGCAGGCCTGGGTCGCTCCCAATTGCCCTCCCCTGCAGGCCTGGTCCCCCCAACTGTCCTTCCTTGCAGGCCTGGCCCCCTCAATTGCCCTCCCCTGCAGGCCTGGGTCCCTCCCAACTGCCCTCCCCTGCAGGCCCAGTCACCCCCAACTGCCCTCCCCTATAGTCTGGGTCACCCTTAACTGCCCTCCCCTGCAGGCCTGGTCCCCCCAAACTGCCCTCTCCTGAAGGCCTGGGTCCCTCCCAACTGCCCTACCCTGCAGGCCTGGTCCCTTCCAACTGCCCTCCCCTGCCAGCCATCTTGTGGCGGCCATTTGTGTCCACATGGGGGTGGCCATCTTGTGTCCACATGGGGGTGGTCATCTTTGACCACATGGGGGCAGCCATCTTGTGTGTTGGAGGGAAGGTCAATTTGCATATTACTCTTTTATTAGATAGGATTTCAGTTACATAGAATAAATTCTTTTTCTGCAAAAGCATCAGTTACTTGGAATGGGGGATAACTCCACATTTTTTCTGTTTCCCCTTTGCCTTCTCTTCTTCTATGTCCTCCTTCTCATGTTTATTTTGAGGGAGTGAGCATTAACAATGAAGCACCTTGTCTTGCAGGATGAACTGAAGTTGTTTTTCTTCTGATTAAAATATTTATTTAAAGCCATGTTGTAAGAATTATATTGTAGATAGATAAAAAAGGCTGGTGTTCATTTTAGATGAAAATTGGACATTGTGAAGAAACTGTTTTTTGTTTGTGTGTTTGTTTGTTTGTTTGTACACAGTTATTTGAAGCATTTGTGGGGGTGTGAAAATAGAGAAGGTGCCAGCAAAAGTAGAGAAGGCACCAGAAGAGGGTATAGGCTCCTGGTTTCTAGATGCCAAGGAGAGTGTCATTAAAAAGATGCCACTGTCTCTGAAACCAAATTGAGCTAAACATTAGCTTTATTCTGTTTCTTTCCCCCAATACCATCATAGCCTCCTATTGATAACAGGGGACTGAATAGGGTGAGAGTATTCAGTTTGAGTTAGAGTGATGTGGGAAACATGAGGAAATATTTATTCAATATAATTTTTGTTTAACTGTGAAAGCAAACAATACTTTTATGCATTACTGCATCCATAATTAACTATCATCAACAGTAAGAGTTATGCATATGACAGAGAGATGATCCTTGACTTATAGTTATATCCCAATAAACACATCATAATTTGAAAATATTGTAAGTGTAAGTTGAAAATGCATTTAATACACCTAACCCACCAAACAGTATGGCTTAGCCTAGCCTACCCCAAATGTGCTCAGAACATTTACACTAGTCTCCAGTTGGGCAAATACCTTAAGTTTCATCTCAAAATTAATTGCCCTCTTCTTCTTTTCACCAGAAGCAGGAGACATAGATGGGCATTTTGTAGACATGATGAGATGCAAAACACAAAACCCAATATCCAAAAATGCTGGCAACGCAGTAGTACACTGTAGAGTTTCGGTTGTTTACCCTTGTGATCATGTGGCTATCTGGGAGCCACCGATCACTGCTGCTGCCCAGTATCATGCATATTGCTAGCATGGAAAAAGTTCAAAATTCAAAAGTCTGGTTTCTATGAATGTATTGCTTTCACACCATTGTAAAGGCAATAATTCGTCACTCATACCATCTTAGTCAGGACCATTGAATATTACACAGAGTCTACAAGGAGTTGTATTAAGTAATGTATAGTTCAATTTCTAACAAATATTTTTGAATAAGTTATATATGTGAAATACTTTTTAACATATTAATACATTAATATTTATGAAGGCATGATCTTTAATATATCCCATCATTACTTTACAGTGTCTCTAATCCTCTTTGCTGACCAGTCAGTAGGTTTCTATAGTTTTTAATATCACACAAATTTGCAAGGAGCATGGTTTTACAGAAAGGTTGTGAACTTGATCCAGATTCCCATGAGATACATTTCTAAAAGCAGAAATACTAGCTGATGTGAGTTTTTAAATTGCCAAGTCACCTTTCAAAAGTTTGTAAAGTAATTTACTTTCCAGAGCATTTTTTTATTTCTTTACCCTTCATCCTTAACAATATCTTAAAAATATCATCTAGTCTCACTTAGGGTTTGAAAAATTTATATATATTTTTCAATTTTCAGTCGTCTGATTTTTAGTGAAATTAAGCATTCACATTTCTGCCATTTGTATTTATTTTTAATTATCTATATCAATTTTCTTATGATATATAAGAACCTTTTCTATAGTAAGATCATTAAACCTTTTTTATCATGTATGTTGCTACTATTATTTTAGTTTTTATATTGCATTTTAAATTTTATTGATGGAATACATCTCTCCAAAATGTTTTATATCTTTATTATTAAATATATCAATATTTTCTTGTATTAATCCTTAATATTTTAAAAGGCTTTCTGGGTAGATTATTTAGAACCTAAATTTCATTATATTTTAAAAAGTTATATACATGTATATATATATTGGGATGAGATAAGTTATTGCCAAGAGATCATGCCACTTCTTTTCCTAAGAAAAAGCGTATTCTATCTTCCATGCTCATTTTAGTTCACTAATAACAATATTTGTGAAACCCAGTTAAAAAATATATCCCTTTGCCTACCAAAAGACACCATTTAGATTAAGGAAAAAGTCCTCATTCACTTACTTAAATATCCTATATAACAAAACACTAATATGCAAATTGACCGAACAGCAGAACAACCAGTCGCTATGACGCACACTGACCGCCAGGGGGCAGATGCTTAATGCAGGAGCTGTCCCTTGGTGGTCAGTGCACTCCCACAGGGGGAGCGCCACTCAACCAGAAGCCGGGCTCACAGCTGGTGAGCACAGTGGCAGTGGCAGGAGCTTTTCCTGCCTCCTTTGCATGCAGGCAATAAGGAGTGAGGGGTCCCAGACTGTGAGAGGGATGCCTGCCTGCCGGCTTAGGCCTGCTCCCGAGAGGTCCTGGACTGCGAGAGGGCTCAGGCTGGACTGAGGGACCCTCCCACGCCAAGTGCACAAAATTGTGTGCACCGTGCCTTTAGTGAATATATGTTTGTGGATATGAAATGGTGTGACATTTTGGTAGAATATTTTTGGGGAATTTGTGTTTTAAAAAGCCTGCCACTGAGAGCACGTAGGTTTGGGGAGCACTTTGGGTTGCAGTCATGCAGACCTTATAGTATCTCTCCAGAGCCACCCTGAACCCTTTTTACATTTGGTGAGATGCTGTGGTGGTAACTGAGTTGCATTTGAAGGACACTTCCAATACTCCACAGCCAGGCTGGAGAATTAAACAACATGGTGAAGGACAGAGGTTCTTTTGCAAGTAGCTCATGCTAAAAATTTCCAGGTAGAAAGAGGGGAAAGGGAAATGGTTGAGGACTCAGCTGTCCTTGAGGAAGGTGCCACTGCTGGTACAGGTGTGTTTCTCTGTCACGCTCTGCAGACACACTTCCCACCTGCTCCTCTTCTACTTTCCTCTATTCTCCATTCTCCTGTTTATCATCTAATTCAGACATATCATTTACAGCTTTATCAGGTAGAGGTTTTTTTCTTAACAACTCATAATGTAATGTGGGACATTATTTGAAAATCCACAATAAAGAAGATGACCTAAGAAATGAATAAAAGGACCAGACTTTCACAAGGGATAAAGGGGAGATTGTGGACACAGCGAAATTAGCTCTTTGAAACTTTGTCCTAATTCTGTAGGCCAGCAACTTCTCAACAATCTTGACTTTAACAAATCCAACAGCCCTTAGGCTTCTGCCTAGCACATGATGAGGGGAAATGGTGACGAGAAGCACTAAGTAATGTCAAACGTCTTTTGTGCATGTCTTACGTATGTCATTCAACCTCAGGCATACTGACTCAAAAAATGAAAAAAATAATAAGTCAAATGATCACTTTGATTTTTTTTCAGCTTATGCAATTTATAACCCTAGAGTGTCAATATCAAATTGTTAAGGAAAATATATGTTCTATTCATGAAAAGGTTGTCCATTCAGTGTTAAAATAATGCTGGGTTTGTATAAATCATATGGACACATTCTAAATAGGACACATTTGAGCAGATAGTGCCCGATGATGTTAGAGCTAGGTCTCTTTAGAGTCAAACTAGCAGTGGCAATTGCATAAAGCCCCAGGGACTCCCTGGAGGTTGGATCTGATCCATTTGGCTGCAACCAATCAGAATCCATGGTACATTTATTACTCAGCTCCCAAGGCCAAACCATTGACCCAGATAATACATCTAAAAAGGATGGATAGCATTTTGTCACCAGATCTTTTAATAGGAGGGGCATATAGACTTATATCTGGTCCATATAAGGCTTAAAGAAAAGCAACTATTGCCCTTTCATGCCATTATTATTTTTTTAATGAAGTGAAATGTATCATTTACCCTTTGTCTGAGCCAGACACCTATCCTTAACACTTATCCTAACTCTAGGATGAAGCACAGGGAAGAAGTACATTTCAGGGTGGGTAAGAATGAAGGAAAATGTAAAGATAAAGGACAGTGAAGAAAACATAGGAGTCAGGAGTGAGTGTAAGAAGTGAGGTTCAGTGTTGAGGTCAAGCTTAGGAATGTGGTTGAGGTCAAGGGTCAAGTGCAGATCTGGAAGGAAGGACCTAAGAACTACTAGATGAGCCATGTCCCAATGTCCTGCTCTGTCATGAGTCACCATGAATTTCACGACTTTGACTTTTTGACATAGGTGCTGGCATCACTAATTCTTCAGTTATGTAGATATATACAGGTCCGTTCACTCTTTACTAGTAAATTGTATATCTACATGCTCTCTGAGTGCCATAAACAACAGAAAATATAAAGACAACCACTATGTCTTAGTTTCTTTAGATTTTTACTTTTTAATTCTCAGCTGAGTATAATGAAGTGCTAAATTTCACAGTCCCTCCATTCCTCTGAACTGACTCTCTTCCCCAAAGTTCAATTAAATCTTCCCCAAATGTGATTATTCAAAAAACCTAATTTATGTGATCATTTGCACTGTGTGGCACCTTTTTTTAAAGGATCTTTAATTCCTTTGTAAACTCCCTCCCTCCATTAGGAAGTTATGAAATGTTATGTAAATTTACTCAGATTTATCACAGAATGTGGCTGCCAGAGCATATAATCTTCAACTTCCATAGTGCTGAAGGGAAATAAATCATTCTGAATATACCAATGGCATTTGACTAAAGAATAAAACTAATATTAGCTAACCGACTATTTAAACTGTTGTCTAAAAAATTCTTATAGCCTCGTAACCTGAATGTCAAGTTTCAGACCATAGTATATATATATATTTAATACAAAATAGAAACCTGTGGAAAAGTAGAGGTGTGAAAGATTGGAATAAAAAATTTAAAACACGTTCTTCTATTAGTGGTTTTGACATTCTATTCCCATTTATAACTAGTAGAAATCTCTTAAAATTTCTCTTACTGAGTCAACGCAAAATTGGATATAATGAAATGACAAAAAGGACTATATTAAGAAGAAAGACTGTTCACCAACCAAAACAAATGAAAATATGAGAAACTACAAAGTTGCAGGCTGTTTGTGTGTTTTTAATTGTCTTCATTGTAATATTAGACATAATATTTAGGCAAAAACATGCATTTTAAATAAATGTATAGTTATTTTTACACAAATAGAATAAAGTTATGATACTTAATTTGTTGCAAAAATATAGCCTTTGCTCACTAAAAAGCAAACATTTTTGTGTGAACATAAACACTTTGTGCTCACAAAGTACTAAGGGGTCAAAAGAGCTGGCTTTCCCTCATTTTCATTCATTCATCTCACAGAATATATTTTCAGAGCAGGAGGATCATCTGGTATAAGACCATCTTGATGGACCAACCCATAAAGTAAATCTTTTGATTTGACATTTCTCAATTTTCACCAATTGAAAGCAACTCAATTAATCACAGAGTTAAATCTGAATTATCCTTAGTGTTTATTAACACAAGTCAACCCAACAAGAAAGCTGACTTAATAGTTATTATATATTTTGTCCCTTTTATAAAAATAATGGCTAGAGGTATATATCCTTATAAGGATTCATGCTATGTCACAATAATTCTAGATGCCATTCCATAATATTTCACTGTGTGGACTGATTCATAGCCTATATAAATGATTAATATGTGTGATGTAATAGTATCAGTTCTCCTTCAGTGGAGGGAGACAGGGAATTTAAATGTGGATTTTAGTTCTTCTAGTGGCAGGGTGCTCAATGGAGAATTATTCTCACAATGGTGAGTAAAGAAGCATGTCTTATCTTGGGAAATAGCTATTGGAGAAATAATAATAAAGCTGTTATTTCTTTTTATCACCAATTAATTGCAAAACAGATGCCATGTGGTACACATTTGCATTTCCTAAAGTACTGGCAATGGAAAGTGTTGACGAAAGATATTCCTTTTATAGCTACAAAGGCCAAAAGAACAGGTGCACTTGAGTCAACTTAAAAAAAAAAAATAGAAGAAACCACAGTTCACATAAGGATAACAGTATTATAGTGTTATTCAGGGGGACAGGAAATATGGCTGTTATTAAGAAAAAGTTACACACACACACACACACACACACACACACACACACTAGAGACCCAATGCATGAAGATTTGTGCAAGAATGGGCCTTCCTTCCCCTGGCTGCTGGCACCGCTTTTGCTCAGGCCCTGGAACTGCCTTTCTGTCTTCCCACGCTTCCCAGAGGCCCAAAGTGGCTGGGGCATTGCGCAAGCATCTTGCCCACTATAGCTCTGCACCTGTGTATGCAAATTAACCTGCCGTCTTTGTTGGGTTAATTTGCATGCTCACTCCTGATTGGCTGGTGGGCGTTACAAAGGTACGGTCAATTTACATCTTTCTCTTTTATTAGTGTAGATGTCCCATTATTTTATAGGTATGCAAACATTTGAAAAAAGTCTGGAATGGTTAAATAAGATATGGAAAGAAATATTATATATTTGAAGGCTTTTTAATGTTATGAGGGACTGATTATGATCTAATACTCAGATAAGATAAGAAAACATACAATTACATATATTTCCCTAATTTAAAGATCAAATGTTATTTATATACATTTGCTAAAGGAAACTGGCAAGCAGAGACTTTATGAAATTGAAGAAAATCACTTCTCTGACGTAGGGTATAAGTAGTTGTTTGTCTATTCTTTACATGCATTTTTGTTTTCTAAACTTTTCATAGTAAAGATTTATTATACTTGTAATAGAAACTATTAAAATATGCATGAAAAGTTTCAAAAAATTAATCCAGCAAACAAGATATACTTCTCATTTGAGGAGCTAATAGTCCAGTGAAGAAATCAACTTTCCATGATGGGGAAATGGAATGGCAGAGCCATGGATCTGCACTCCTTTGAGGGGTCTGTGGGGCACACTTTATAGGAAAGGCAAGATCTGAGCTGAGTTCACTACACAGACCATGAGCAAAGCGAATTCTAAGGAGGGTAATACTCCTCACAAGGGCACAAGAATACAGGCAGAGGTGTTCAATTTGGTTCAAGGGCATTTCTACTAAAAAAAAATGTACAAAAAGGAAATGATAAATAGGACTACCAAAACCTCTATAGATTGAACTGAAAAGATGAGGGTGGGAAAAGGGAACCAGTGAGATTTGGGAAAAAGTAGTATAAAGGTTGGCATGCTCATGCTGAGAAATGAGGAAAGTAGTCTTAGTAGACACAAGTGGCAGGCTTTTGAGCAGCTCTGGGCACTCAGTATTCAAGGAAGCACCATCTTAGCTGGTGCAGCAAGCTCTGCTGACTCACCACCACTTACCCACTTCTGTGATTTTAAAGAAACCATGAGACCTTTCATCATGCCTAGAATGCATGTAAGTCAATGTGAATTTATTGAGCTGCTATCAAATGGCCACCTTGTATCAGGTGCCATACCTTCTCTGTCAATTTCCATTTCTATCACAAATATTCAAGAGCATCAACTGGTTTAAGGCCTGTTTAGAAAACATGTATGGAAACATCTCATGCTATAAACAGTTCATATCTGCAATAACCATGCTAAAAGGAAATTACATACCATGATTCAGAAGCCAGTCGCTAAATCTCAAAGAAAGTAGTTTGCATTATTTTCAACTTGTAAGTTTCTTATTCTGAGTCAAAAGCATATTTAAACAATATTAATCAGATATTGACCTGCCAGTGGGCAGGGAGACAGTGCCATACAACTTTGCCATTAATTACATACCATTGCATTGTAAACTAATCATTTCAAGTATATTAATCGTGCCCTTTCAATTGGCAAACTGCTAATTTTATACCTGAAATACATTTCATATTCCTTTCCTACTTCTCAAAGCACTTGAAACAGTGCCAGTTCTTTGGGAATCACAGCATTTCCCTCTCTCCACTTCCTTAAACCCAGACTAATTGGAGAAGGAAATGGAATTAGCCACTGTTTAAATAATCCTGGTTGCTCTTCTTCATTCAGGTGGAAAATTATGCATTTCAATCTGCTTAGAGAAGAGTAGACTCTTTTCACAGTAATCTTACTAAGATTACTAAGGATCATGAAGATGACTTTTTCTTCTTAAACTATTGGTGCTGTTCTAATAGAATGGATTAAAGGCCCCAGTGATTGGGATGGTAAATAATCCTAAAGCCTGTAGCTTAAAAAAAAAAAAAAAGCTACCCTTTGCTGAAAAGAGCAATTTCCATTCTATAAACAAATACCTGCTGTTGCTTGAATATCCCAGGGAGTCTCATGTCTCTGTTCCTAAGAATGTGCTATTCATGAACAGTTGAAGTTCTAATCTGCCTTAAAGATGTAACTCAAAATTACACCCTCCATCAATAAAATTCTACTCTGCCTTTAAGATGTAACAAAAATCACCTCCTCTAACAGCTCCCACTATACTTTGCACATAAAACCCTTTCTTATATTGAATTCCATAGAGATCAGCTGATGAATATTTTATCAATACACACCATGAAAAAGGCAGTAGAGTGAAGAGGTGGAGACAGTGGGCTCAGTGGTAGAAACCGGAGTCATTCCTGACTCCATCACTTACTCTTTGTGCAACCTCTTTCCTCAGTTGGCAGCAAAGCAGGAAACTCTATGGCATGGTCTCTTTCTTTATACTCAGCATCACCATAGGTTACCAGAATTGTGACATTTTAGACCTACATGGAGTTTGAGACACTCTCTAATTCAAATATATCATATTTTCAGGTGCAGAAATTCAAGCCCAGGAGGAAGAGTGTCTCATACAAGGTCTCATTGCTATCAGGAAATTATCGTCTGAAGATCACCAAATAGCAGAGGCTTGCCTGTAGGGGAAGAGGAAGATGACCAGGAAGGAAAAGATGGTGGTTTGGGGGAGGAAGGAAGAGAGAAGGAATCATAAGAAGAAAGTCAACCAGCAAGTCAAATAAAAGCAACTCAAAATTCTGAGAATGGCATTAATGGTATTGCCTTCAAAAAAAAAAAACCAAAAAAGGTACTAAGAACCATGAAGACTGATAAAATGTATAGATACTGGTTCTATTGTGACAAATATACCACACTAATAAAACCTCTTAATAACAGGAGAAACTGGGTCTGAGGTATGTGGGAACTCTTACTTATGGAACATTTCTATAAATCTAAATCTATTCTAATATGTAAGGTTTATTTTAAAATTAAAAAGGACTTTACTTAGTTTCGAAAATTGCATTAAAATAATCTAAATAACTAAATAGCTAAACTCCCTTCTTATTAAATTTCCACTCCAGGAGATTTCATTAAAATTTCTTATGAATTTGTATGTGGACTTACATAGGGGAAGAATCGATCCTATTTTTCACCATTTGACTTGAGAACAGGTTTGCTGACATTTAATCCAAAGAATACATGTTCAAAAATAATTCAAAATGATCAAATATTTTTGTATATACCTGCACATCAGACAAATGGGTTAGAGCATAACTGGACTCTATAAGTTTAATGCCTTAAGTAGGGGCTATTCTCCAGAGCACTATAAATATATATGACTGCAGAGTGAACAGAATTTTCTAAAAAGCTAGTCTGACTACACATCTAAAATAGACCATAAGATTGCAAGTATAAATGTAGCTTGACTACAGTCTCTAAGGCACATAAGAAGGGAAAGACAGTAAAAACTATGGAATAATGAGACACATTGAGATTGCATTCTAGCCTAATAACTTTTCCTTTTGCCTAATGTTTTCCTTCCTGGTAGTTGAAAGGCATTGGGAATACAATTTAATTGAAAATGGGAATTCCTAATGTGATTTAAATTCTCAATAGATGAGTAGCCATATCAGGAAAATTGAATTAATCTTTTATGTTGTTAAACATAAGAAAAAAGTAACCCACAAGTATATTATGTACAAGCCTTTTATATTCTTAGGGAGCAACAGCAAGGCATAACCAAAACCAAGATGATGAAAAGGGCTTTCCCACCACTCCTCTTAGACCAGCTTTCAGTAGACAATTCAGGAAAGAGATTATAAACCAGTTAATTTCTCATTTAGATAATAAGATACTGTAAGTTTTAAAAAGATGGTGAGTGCAGTTTAACTTATGAATATATTGTAAAATTTCTATTTTTCAACAGAGATAAAAAAGTTATAAGATTCTGGTGTTTCTCAAACAGATTAAATATAGAAGCTCTCTGATAAATTTTGAACATAGAAAGTCCACTTAGTTAATCCTAGTTTAAAAGTACTCTTTTATTCCATTACCTGAAATAATAACATCAAAAGAAAAGAATTCAGAATCATCTAGTTAATTTGGCATAAAATGGTTTAAGACAAAAAGTATTCATCAATAGAAATCCTATATATATTTTAGTTACTGGGAGTTCCAGCAGTTTGAGGTATGGCATTTATCCACAAGCAAGTGACAATATGATGGGTCCCTGGAGAGAAGGATTTCAAGGAACATAATGGCGTTTTCACACATGCTTGAGCCTTAGCATCTGATTAAAGCATTCATGCTTTATATTTAAAATAAGAAGACTGTTACTCTTTCCCGCTCTCTTCACTCCTGACTCTATTTTGACTTTCAGGTCTATATTTAAAATAATTGGGCCAAGAGGCCTGTTTTGAACCTCTAAACTATTAAAACTCCCTCTCTTCTCTATCTCTGACACACACACACACACACACACACACACACACACACACACACACACTGCATTCAGCCTTTCCTTTCAAAATCCAGAAATTACATTTTCAGTATTTGATTTCTTAAAACTATAAATTACAATACTTCTGTTACTTGCCATGATGACTACGTAACTGATACCAGTCTAGCCTTCTCACCATAAACAACCATAAAACTAGACAAAATTTGAAGTAACTGTTTCCATACATTAGACAACATGAAACGTAAGATTTCATTTTTGAAAAAAGAGAAAACAGAAGGTCAGTGATATGTTTGTTTGCTCTGGCTTCTTCCTAGGAATACATTCCAAACTGGTGCAAGTAGAGCAGAGTAGTCTTGATGAACTGAAAAGTCTGGGACTAGAGTGTGGTTTTTCTGAAGAGAATGGAAATGCTGGAGCATGGTATCAGAGAGAGAGGAACTAAGGAAAAAATATAACCCAGAGTCTGCGTGGGAGTTTCCAGTGAGTTCTTGGCTAAGGGTTGGGCTATTCCAACACAAGGCCAAGGAGAGAGTCCTTGCTGCAGAACTAGCTGTTTAACAAGGATATGAAAGTTTGGGTATGACTGAAAGGTAATGGAGGTCTTGCCCAATCAGTGTGTTCATGTATTAAAAGACTTAATACTGTTAAGAGTTAAAGTGTTGGCTAGGATGCGGAGAAAAAGGAACCCTCGTGCACTGCTGGTGGGAATGCAGACTGGTGCAGCCACTGTGGAGAACAGTATGGAGTTTCCTCAAAAAACTGAAAATGGAACTCCCATTTGACCCAGTAATCCCACTCCTAGAAATATATCATAAGAAACTGGGAACACCAATAAGAAAGGACATATGCACCCCTATGTTCATAGCAGCACAATTTACAATAGCTAAGATCTGGAAACAGCCTAGGTGCCCATCAGCAGATGACTGGATCAGAAAACTATGGTACATCTACACAATGGAATAGTATGCTGCCATAAAAAAGAAGGAATTCTAACCATTTGCAGCAACCTGGATGGAATTGGAGAACATTATGCTGAGTGAAGTAAGCCAGTCAATGAAAGAAAAATACCACATGATCTCACTCATTTATGGATAATAAAGAACATTATAAACTGTTGAACAAAAAGATAGATACATTGGCAATAAAGCATCAAACAGTCTGTCAAATTACAGCAGGAAGGTTAGGGAGAGGTGGGGAAGACAAGAGATCAACCAAAGGAATTGTATGCATGCATATAAGCATAACCAATGGACGCAAAACTCTGGGGGGTGAGGGCATGGGGTGGGGTGGGGGGGCAATGGTAAGAGTGGGGTGGGGGGGCAATGGTAAGATATGTACACATATAATATCTTAATAAAAAAATTGAAAAAAAAGAGTTAAGATATCCAATCTTACTAAATTTGTCTGTAAATGCATTGAAATCCCAATCAAGAGCCCAGAAGGTATTTTTATTGAAATTGGCAAATTAATTATAAAACATGAAGAAATACAAAGGACATAGAAAAGCCAAAACAATGTGGAAAAATGAAGGTTTCATACCACCTTTTTTCAAGGCTCACCATAAAGTTAGAATGACAGTTGGCACTGGTATGTGGATAGAGCAATAGCTCCATGAAAGAGAATGGAGTCAAGAAAGAAATTCACAAAATAGAGTCAATTGATTTTCCACAAGGCTACAAAGTAGTTTCATGTGGAAAAGTTTTTCTCCTCAACAAATGAATGTATAAATGAATGGATGAAAAAGTGTGGTCATTGATCTCTACCTCACATCAAATACAAAATTTATTCAAAGTGTATCATAGATCTAAATGTAAAAGCAAATATTGTAAAGATTTTTGGAAATATAAGAGAATATCTTCTCAATCATATAGTAAGAAAATAATTTTAAGGAAAGAAACAAATATAACTACCAAGAAAAAAATAAAGGTTATAAACTAGACCTTTCCAACATTAAACAATTCCCTTCATCACAAATAAAAACAAAACAGTATTAAGAAAATATAAAAAGGAAGCCCAGAGTTGAAGAAGTATTTGCAATCCATATATTTAACAAAGCACTTATATTAAGAATACAGTTTTATAAACTCCTAAAGCTCAATAATAGCACAACTACCCAATTTTAAAAGTTGCAAATAATACTTGAACATATGTTTTACAAATGTAGATATGGGTAAAGTTAATAGGCACATGACAAGGGAAACAAATGTAACTCAAAACCACAACACAATGAGATGCCACTTCACTTACAGCACCAAATGTTACCGAGGATACAGATTAGCTTGTTGAAGTGTAAAATGCTACAACCACATTGCAAAACTCTTTAGCAATTTCCTGTAAAGTGAAGCATACTCCTATCATACAATCCAGCCATTCCTTCCTAGGTATTTATCCATGAAAAATAAAAACATATATCTACAAAAAGTCCTTTTAAGAATGTTTATAGCATTATTAGTTATAGCCAAAAAAACACACACAAAACCTCAAATGGCCAAAAACAGATGCCACAAATAGTTATATACTTATCCAATGAAATACCATCTGAGTAATAAAAAAGAATAAACTACTAGTGCACAAACAATATGGATGAATCTTGAGAACATTATACTAAGTGAAAGCAAAAGTTGCTAGACACAAAGTTGCTAGACACAGATTTTAGGAGTTCATCTTTATGAAGTTCTAAAATAGGCCAAATTAATCTATGTTACTAGAAATCAGAGCAGTGGTTAGCCATGAGGGATGGAGGCTGATTGGAAGGAGACATGAAAACTTTGTGAGATGATGTACTAGTAAATAATTTCTGTGTTGATTGAGTTGTTGGTTATACAGGGAAATACATTGGTCAATATTCATGCAATTGGATATTAACTACCTGGGTATTTCACTATATGTAAAATTTGCCTCAGTTAAAAAGGAAGAATCATATGTTCTTTGTGACCAGACATATTTTATATCTTACATTTTCTCTGAAAGTCCAAGAGTGTTTATAGTACCTGATATATATAAAGTATCCCCAAAACACATGTTGAATGGAGGGTTTTGTTTAAAAAAAAGGTTGGCATAATCTTTTTCAATACATTAGAACCTAAAGAAAATCTGATGATGTCAAATTTTTAGGATTCGTTTATATGACCACATTTCTTTGTAGTTTTGGTTCCCAAGATTCTCATAGATCTGGACATGCCATTGGGCTTCATGATGAACAACTCCAAAAGGGACATGTAGAAGTGATTTCACTTTCAAATTAACATAACCTTTATTAAATGGCACAGAAAAGTTCATGACGAATGGCATTTATTTTGATTATTGAAAAAGTAAATGGGATTCTTGAGGAATAATTAACTGATAGAAAATATTCTGATTGGTCAAAGGGTCAACATTTATAATTAATAGAAAATTACAACAGTTTACAAAATGACATATTCCAGATTCAAACATGATCCTTCTAATTATTTTGATGAGATTTTAAATAAAAGCCCAAGCAACTAATAATTATGAGAGATTTTTATATAAATCATATATATATATATATATATATATATATATATATATATATATATATATGTTTAAAATTTGGCCTGGTTTATTTTAGTTTAAATTTTAAGTCTTGATATTCAAATATTACTTTTTTTTAATTAAGAAAGTGATTCTTGATGGAGTTTATGGTAAAAAAAAATCTAATGGAATATTTCTCCATTAACAAAGGCCCAAACTAAATGTCAGATTTTTATTACTTTGAATATTGATGACATGTCTTATGAATTGTTTATTATGGGGATCAAGAACATCTTAATTATTTATGCTAATTTTAATTTTATTTTATGGAACATTTTTACACCCATTAAGTAATAACCTTATGCATTAAATAAGAAAACTATAAAAATATAAATCTTATTTATGAAGAAACTGAAACACAAAGGTTATCCGAGCTATCTAAAGCTATTGAACTACCTTAATGACAAAAACCATAAATAGGGAATGAATTTTCATGTTCACAGTTGAGAGTTTTTTCAACCAAATCAGTGTTCAATGCTTCTAGGGTAATAATGCCATGCAAATACTAATTTCTGCAATATCAATGACTCTGTAACTAAGATTAAAGTCATTTTGATTAAACACACTCTTTCTTTCAACTCACGATACTTTAATCATCACATCATTTTCAAAACATTTTTGTTGAGAGTTATTTCATTTAATTTTCTTTATCTTCATCATAATTATCTCAGGAATAAGAAAGACATGAAAGGTACACCATGACCCAGCTTCTGTCTAGCTTTCTAGTCTAGTTGTTTCTAGTCAATGTGCTTGAACGCAGATATGTTCTTTGTCTATGATGCACCCCTTCACCCATCTGTTTCCACAGGACTAACTCTTGCTCCATCTAAAATGAGAGTGCAATCCATAAACAAAACTATAATAACTATGAACCATTGTATGAAAAATAATTTGAGAAGAAACATGAGAAGCAACTTTATATAAATCACATATATGGTACAAAAAAGAAAAAGAAATGCAAGTAATATTTAACAAAACCACAATGATAGTAGGAGATATTGATATGCATAGCCTTAAAAAGATGAACCAACTAGGAAAAGAACAGTTGGGTGTCTGAGTATATATTAATTAAAATTGAATGGATGCCTATCAATGGCTCATGATGTAAGAAATGTTAAAATAGAAAAATATCCAATATTTGGAAGCAGCCCAAGTTTCTATCAGTGGATGAGCGGATAAAAAAGCTATGGTACATTTACACAATGGAATACTACTCAGCCATAAGAAAGAAGAAAATCTTTGGCATAATAAGGATGGGCATGGAGACCACTATGCTAAGTGAAATTAGCCAGTCATAGAAAGCAAGTACCATATTATTTCTTTCATATGTAGAATCTAATGAATAAAAAAAAAATATAATAAACTTACAAACAAAATAGAAGCAGATAGCAAACAGACTGACAGCTGTTAGAAGGGAGGAGGGTTACGGGGCTGGGTAAAAAAGGGTGAAGGGATTAAACAAAGAAAAAAAAAACTCATAGAAACAGATAACAGTATGCTGATTACTTAGAGGGAAAGGGGGCTTGAGGGATGTAGAAGGTAAATGGTGATAGAAGGAGACTTGACTTTGGGTGGTAAGCACACAATACAATATACAGATAATTCATTACATACAGATGATGTATTATAGAATTGTGTACCTGAAACCTATATCATTTTATTAATCAATATTGTGCCCAATAAATTCAATAATTTTTTAAAAAGAAAAAAAGGCAAATAAAAGTATCTCAAAGCGGGACTCCAATTTCTTGGCATAGGAGGAGATTACATGTGGGGTTTGGTGTAGTGATTAGTATTGGTTACTGAATGACTAACAATTTTGTCCTCTGGAAAACTGTTGTATTTTGTTCCCATGCCCTCTTTAACTAGGTGTGGTCACATGACACTGGCTAATAAAATGCATTTTATGTTTGGGTGGACACTTGAAAACATAGTACATGTTTCTTCTTGTTTCCTTTTCCTGCCTTGAGAACTATAGAAACCTGCAAATGGAATCACATCACACCTGTATTCCCATGTGGACTGTGATATGAGAAAATCAAACATTTGTTATGTTACTGAGATTTGGAGGTGCATTTTTTCATGGATTAGCCTCTATTTATCCTAATAGGGTAGCAATACTTTAGTAGTCATTGAGATGAAGCTAAGAGAAAGATGAAAGAAGATTTCATAAAAATTGAAAAACAAATAAACCTCAGAAGTTTGCCCTGGTTGATTATCGTACACTGACTTTGCTGTTGGTGTATATACATCACCTGAGTATTTTATGAAAAATTCCTTGGCCGCCCCCTAGGAAATTACCTTTGGGGTGTTGAAATGAGTCCTAGTAATCAACTATTTAGCTAATACCATTCTCATTCCCAGGGAGACTCTGAGACAGGTGATCTGAAAAAACCTCATTTGAAAAATTCTAGGTTAGAGAATTGAGTTTATTGTTTTACATATAAATTATTTTCATTATGCTTTATCATAAAGCTTGACTTGTTCCCTGAGGGAATATATAGATGTGAAGTGAACAACATGTGTTCTCAACTGCTTTAATTAAAAGAGTGGCATGCAAATTTCAGTGCTATTAACAAAAACAAAATGGATTTGCTTTTCTGGATAATTGAATTTGTTAAAACTACAGTGCTTCTCTCCTATGGCTTAACTCTATAAATTCCTCATCATTTCCCTTTTATGGGTACTAGAGTATATTGTGAATTTCTTTAAAGCAGAAAATATGACTTAATGTTTTAGTTTTAGTTTGGTTTTATTTTTAATTCTAGTACTAAGCATAAAGCCAGCAAAATTAAAATGTGGCACATTATACTAAATTGACATCAATCTTTTCCCAAAAATAACAGTGTTCTATTTCATGATGGTCGATACTTCTATATGAAAGGAACATTTCTAAGCATGTCATATTTAAAGGAATAAGCACCTTCCTCCAAATACACATATTTATGAATGAAAGATATAAAACATATTAAAGAGAAATGAATACCACAGGTAGGTCACTTTGTTTCTGCAGTTAAAATAATTTCCAACAGGGACTCCTGCTCCTGTTCTAAGAAGAATGAATAAAATTGTCTAGATGATACCATTAAATGGGAGTACTGATGATCTCTATAATGCCCACTTGGATTCCCTACCATCTGTTTTCTGTTTATATGTTCTCTCATGAAACATGTATCATGTATTTGGTGACACCAATTATGTAAAAGATAAAACGATGAAAAATAGAGCCTCCAAATTGAATTTCTCCCTAGGCTGTTAGGATTCAAACAAAAATAATCATAATGCAAAACAATAAATGTAGTAGTCAGATTTCAAGAGGGTCCCCAGTAATCTCCACCTCCTGGTTTTATGACCTTTCTGCAGCCCTCACCCATTAAGAATTGTGGCTATTTGCGTTACCAATAAGATACAAAAAAAGCAACAGTGTTTGACTTCAGAGGCTCAGTCATAAAGGATTTGCAGGTTCCGCCTTGCTCCTTCCTGGACCACTTGCTCTGGAGGAAGGCAGTTGCATGTTGGAAGACATTCAAGCAGTCCTGTAGAAGGGTCATGCAGAAAGAAAATGAGGCCTCTTCCCAACAGACAGCATGGACCGGCCAGCTGTATTGGAATCCACTGTGGAAGCCAATCCTTCAGAGCCAATCAAGCTAACTCCCTGACTTCAATTCCATAAGAGACCCTGGGACAGAACCTGTAGCCACTTCAGAATTCCTGACCCATAGAAATTGTGAGATGGTAAACATTTTTGTCATTTTGTCACTAGGTTTTGGGGTAATGTTAGGCAGCAATAAATAACTACATAATAAGCAAAAACTAATCGAAGAAAAATCCAAGGTGTTATGGAAGTTGCAAGGTAATGATTCACTGAAGAGATATGATTTGAGAAAAAACTTGAAAAATCATAAAATTTAGAAATGCAGAAATGAGAAAGAAGGCTATTCTAGGTACAGGGAACAATACATGCTGTTTAAGATTTTCAATAAAATTATGTATTTTTCTTTCAAAAACATCTCTCACATTTTTCAGGGTTAAGATATTCTTAAGTAGTGTAATATTTCTGTTGGGATGATAAATATAATTTGTGGATTCGTAAGTGGTAATTAGTTATTGCCAATTCTAGAAAAGCTCTTGTTTTTTGTGTTTTCTATTAAATTGCATTCTCTCCTGTTGCTGAGTCTAGCTGGAACAGGAAGGGTTAACTAGAGGAGGAAAGCTCTTGGGTTTTGTGGTTCATGCTCAACAGTACTCTGCTCAACTGCTCTAAGAGCTTAGCTAGAGCAGAGTGAGTGAGGTGGAGCAGGATGTGAACAGAGGCTGGACAGGCACAGAGGAGCAGGTAAGGAGCATCTCACAAACTAAGGTAAGGAACTTGTGTGGTTTTATTTGTGTTCTTAACTTTTATTACCCTTTCCTCACACTCTATTAGTAATGAATAAGCAATACATCGTCATAGATATACCTGAAGAGGTGAAAGATAGAGAAGATTTTCAATGACAATGGGTCTCTGAAAAAAATATGGACGCTCTTGGGTGTGACTCTTAAGACCTATGCTATGTGCATGGTCCCTTCTGATGGGTCCTCAGTAAAACCTGGAACCTTTCAAAGTCAGTATAATAGGAGAGTGCTTTGGCCATGGTCATCTTTGGACTTCTTTGGCTTTGATATTCTATGGTATGATCATTTCATATAAATGGATTTGCATGTGTATTTGTCTAGCCCAGTGGTCGGCAAATTCATTAGTCAACAGAGCCAAATATCAACAGTACAATGATTGCAATTTCTTTTGAGAGTCAAATTTTTTAAACTTAAACTTCTTTTAATGCCACTTCTTCAAAATAGACTTGTCCAGGCCGTGGTATTTTGTGGAAGAGCCACATTCAAGGGGCCAAAGTGCCGCATGTGGCTCGTGAGCTGCAGTTTGTTGACCACAGGTCTAGCCAACAGGACTATAGAGAAACAGCTCCTAATTTCATCATCATCATCATCATCATCATCATCATCATCGCCATCATCACCATCATCATCATTATGGTAGTAGCAGCAGCAGCAGCAGTATTAATAGAGGCTTTGTGTGCATTACTTTCACAGAGTATCTGATTTAATTCTCACAAGAAGCCTTTGCACTAAGGATGTTTATCATCCCCACTTTATAAAAACAATCTGAAATATTAAATAACTTGGCTGAAATCTCACAGAAGAGTTAGGGCTGGAATTTGAAACTTGTCAGTCTGAATTCAGTGCCCATATGCTGAACACTGATTATCCAGCCACAAAAGAGGTAGAAGTAGCTTATCATTTAAATGATTAAACTATGTAAATGTTCCCAGTATCATGCCCAACATTTATTAGATACTCAATGCATGTTCATTTTCTCCCTGTCTCTGTCTCTCTGCCTCTATCTTTCTCACGAAGGGAAACAAGTACTATGAAAACAAACAAAAGCTTGCACAGTTCCACATTCAGGGGATATGTGAAATTCAAGGGCAGGTGCTTTAGAATGGAAAAGCTTTTCATGTGTAATTTGGATGTGCAGAGTAAATACAGAGCCTGATTCGTGATGGGAATTCAGAATTAAATTTGTCTGTAATGGATTTTGAAAGTTGGGAGCGCCAGATGGCAATCAAGGAGTTTGGGGTGAGGACCTCTGCAGAATGTGCCAGAAGAGCTCTGCGTGACCTGTCTGAGGCAAAGAAGGGAGGGTTTTGAAGAAAGCAGTGAGCACTAAGGGGAAAAAGTGAGCAGAGAGAAAATCCAGGTGGTCAGAACAAATTAATCAAGGAACATTTTGGGAGAGTTAAGGTCTATTATTTAAGACAAAGTTATCTTCATTTCTGAAGTATCAGAAAGTTTTCTTGCTGCATCCTGCCACTGTTGGTAATATCATTAGAGTTTTCCCCAAAGCCTGAATGAGGATAGTGGCACCACTGTGTAGGGTGAAATGTGTTGAGGAAGAACGATGCCCCAGAGCTAAGAGTAAAAATCAAGGACCTATGACAGCAGAAAATCTAGCTTCTCTGTGGGCTGTTTTGGAGTAAACAGATGCCCAACTTTTCTCATCAAACTAAAGAAAAGTGACTTTTTATATCAGCGTGAAAGGGGAGCCCAATCCTGCTAGTTCTCTGAAAGTAACTCAGTCTAGGAGGCAGTATACAAGATTATCCTCATGCTCTCCCCTCACCTAGCCTAACAATGGCCACCACACAGAGCAGCACCATAGACCACTGGAGAATGGACAGGTCTTGGTTTTTGGCAGCCTTGAAGAAGGTTGGGTGAAAGATTTTGTTAAGATAAGTCCTCCAGGAATCTTGAGTCTAATTCCACACTGGGTCTAAATGGCTGTTTCCCGAATGCAGTGGCAGCTTTTTCTTTTTTCTTTTCTCGTCATCCTTTAGGGCAGCCTATAAGTGGAAAAGCGTATTGAGCTGTAGGGGAACAGAACTATGAATATCAATAAGACCCTTGATCCTTCTCAGGGAAGGCGAGTGTGCTGGGACTGCCTCCAGGCTTTTTGAGAGACAAGGGGCTATTATGATAGTGCACTTTTTAACCTGTTCTGTAGAGACAGCATTTACACACTGCCATTATTCCATTAGTTAATGAATACTTTAGGAATTTGTCCATCGTAAAAATACACTTAAAAATTAGTCAATAAATGATCTCTTCTATTAATGTTTCCTCCTGTTTTTAGGTATCCTCATTTAACAGAGAGAATATGGGAAAGATATGATTAATTCTTGTATTTAAAATCTTCATGCCTTGGGCAGTGTGGTTCAGTTGGTTGAGCATCAACCTATAAACCAGGAGGTCACAGTTCAATTTCCAGTTAGGGCACATGCCTTGCTTTGCAGGCTTGGTCCTCAGTAGGGGCATGCAGGAGTCAACCAGTCAATGATTCTCTCTCATCACCGATATTTCTATCTCTCTATCCCTCTCCTTTCTTCTCTGAAATCAATAAAAACATATACAAAATTTAAAAAATCTTCATTGTACAGATAGGTCAAGAAAGGAAAGAACTATTCCTGATTCTTAATACTCAGCAAGCATGTCACTCTGTTCACTCTTGCCCATGACAGATCAAGGATTATTGTGGACTTTCTTGATGAGCCTGGACTCAGCTTCAGAACCCTACATGACACAGGAAACCAGGAAAACACTAATAATCAATCAGTTATCACTGACCAAAGTAATTAACTAACATTTAATAGAGAAAGAACCTGATTTAGAATGGGGAGGAGCAAGTAATGAATTTATTTCTTTCAATATCTAGCTATGATTTTAGGCAAATTATCTAACCTCACTTGGCTTACATTTATTGTCTTTAAATGGAAAGACCTTAGTAGCATTATGTCAAATGAACATTTGACTTGTACAAATTCCACTTTGTATATTGAGCAAATAATAATAATAATAATAATAATAATAATAACAGTTTTTCTGAAAGAAGTTCTCAAATGAGTATAAAGTACTTCATCTGGTACTCATCTGAAACAACAGTGATTTTTTTTTCAATGTAGTAGGAAACACTAGTTGGATTAGCCTCGTGAGGAAGTGAAATAAATAAAATAATTTATGCCACATTTCACAAACTTGTAAAGAGAATTTTGAAGAGCAATTTTGACTCTACACAATTCTTGCCAGAAGTGCTGATTTTAGATGTAATCCCACTTTAGGAATGATTCTACTCCAGTAAATGCTGGACAGAGCTAATGAGTGATTGTGAGATTAAATGAGCAAGAGGGGTAAAAAAAAACACCTTTAGAAGTATAATGGTAGTGGTGGTGGTAATAGAAAACCCTGGGATCCCTGTGTGCAAGAGAATATTAACATTTTGCTAATGAGAAATCATAATGTATCCTCACCATCTAAAAACTGCTGTTATGCTTGGTTTTCTTTTGTGTTAAGTAGTGATCTGTCTCCCTAGGAATTCTCACATTTTCACACATCCATGCCATTGTAGAGAATACCTGTGGCAGAGTCTCACCTGAATCCAATCAGTTCAGATCATGCAGATGTGATTTAAAGGTGACGCTTAGGAAAGGTGGAAAGGGGTTAGAGGTGAGTGTGGGCTTTCAAAGACTGGGCTATGATGTATAAAGATAACCTGAAGGTCCTGGACATATTGTGCAAGAGAGAAGACTCAGGCAGGTTAACACCTCAGCACCTGAGGCAATAATAATAGAAGGAGACAGCTTAATGATTCCAGGTCTGGAAGTTGACAATGAGTGGGACTATGTAAAATTCAGCCAAGGGAAGAGATTAGGAGAAATGGAGATCTTCATTTGATCAGTAAGGATGAAACATCATCCAGACCACCATATCTCCAAGAAGATGGAAAAGGTCTTAAGACTGATTGCCAAGGAGTAGTGAGATCTAGAAAGGAAATCAAATAGTGACCTCACAATGGAATCTGCCAAAAAGCAGCAGCACAGAGAGAATCTGAAGGCCCAGAACAGTTTCTGGGATAAAATGTGGTCATGCATTGACCAGATGAGAGGCCTCATCTCAGTAACTTTGGAAGAGTTACCAGAAAGCCATAATGGATTAAGGCAGAAGTCAGGGATTCACAACTGATGCCAGCCAAAATAGACAGTAACCGAATGTGCCAAAAGATTGGGAGATGGAAATCAGAACATGGTAATCACTGGCCACTAATTTCTTTGTTGTTGAATATAAAACAAAAATCATAACAATCAAATGGTTGGACAGGTGGCTTTGGATCCATCAGACAAGACACAAATCCAGTTCTGGGGCCTAAAGAACAAATTCCTCAATAAATTAAGGGGGGCGGGGAGAACAGCGAAAGCATTCCCACTGTGTTAGTGACAAGGAGTAGGTATTTTGTGCTGGAGAAAATTGATTTTTAGTAACTTTAATTTAAGCTTCCTTATTTATAAGTGCTGACTGACTGCTACCCCAATACCTGACCAAAAGCCAGAAAGTGATATTAGGAAGGAAAGAAATCAAGGAATAGTAGGCAAAAAAACATTTAGCATTTAATCAGAGAAGCATAACATGAGATTTGAATAAGAGAAAACTATCTCCATTTCCTGAAACGCTTATCATTTTTTTTAAATATGCATTCCTTAGTAGAAAGGTGTCTGTATGTGTGTATGGGGGAATTTTTTTTTATGCTATCGATTTAAAAATGATGTCCTGAGTACTTTTTTTAAATGGCAGAGCTCAAAAATATTGAAAGGTATAACTTTATCTCATTTCCTAGTAATTCTTTTTTCATTTTCAAGTCCTCTTTCAGTTATGCTTTTTCATTATCATATTAGAAAATTTCAAGTGGATTTAAATTACCTCAAAGGAGAGTTTATAACATTTGACTGTTTTACACACACATACACTCCATCTTCCTCTCTCCTCTCTTTCTCTCTCTCTCTCTCTCTCTCTCTCTCTCTCTCTCTCTCTCTCTCTCTCCCCTCTCTCTCTCTCTGCTTTTATGATTACCACTGCAAAGAAATTAAAAAGATTTGGCAGAAACCCCAACTATATCTCAGTGGTGATCTATCAAATTTTTGCCCAAACGAATATGCATGAAATCATATTTTAGAAATGTAAATTATATTAGGCTATTTTTAATGTGCATATATATTTTTTATCTTTCTGAAATCTAGTCTCTCTTTCAATGATTCTTCTAACACGACATTTGAAAATGCTATTCACAGATTTCACAGACTATATTTTTTGATTTGCATGAATAGTTCTGTTGCAAAAGAGATATAGCCTATGAGGAGCATGAAAAAATTCCTCTTTGAAGACTAGTTTTAATGTCTCATTTAATAATTCATTTGAAAATGTATGCGAAGAGGGAGCCAATGTTCCCCTGCCTCACTCTGCCGATTATCTGAGATTCCCATATATAATAGTCCTGCTTTTAGTTATTCTGTAGACTGAGTTACATCGATTTCAATTAAGTTGAAATGTCCGGAGCTGTAAATGAACACACAAGGAACAGGCACACAACCTCACAGGCCCTGCACAAGAAATCTGCTCCTTCATGTGCCTGGAGTTCATTGTGCTCAACATTCAAAGCTGTGATGACTCATTTCTATTGCTTTGGTGTTTCCAAATATGAGGACCATATTCACCAGTGTGGTGCAAGCCAAGAATGCATAACAATGATTAAAGGACTTGGCCATAATTATCTTTTATCTAAAAATAATAGTAGCCAAAGTACATTCTAAAATAGACAAAGGAGGCATTTATTTACCCAACATTTACCACAATGGTTTCTAAACAAAAAAAAATGAGACTATTAAAAATGCACATATGGGGGCACTCTTCTGGTTTAGGGTGGCCTTTTTGGGTTTTAGTAACTTGCATTTTAACAAGTGCTCCCAGTGATTATTTAGACTATTCTTGAAAGTCAACTTGAGAAACTCTGGTTCTTAGAATGCTTCATGAGAGACAATTATGTTATTTTTCAGGTTTTGAGTTCTAGAATATTATTCTTGCTTCTAAGACATCACTATGTAACTCTACCCACAAGGATAGAACTCCATGGAAACTTACCCAAAAATAAATGAAAATGAAGGAATAGTGCATAAAATGTTTTTCTAAAGACTATGACCAGTTTTCTTTGGGTCTGCCTTCTGATATCTTTTAAATTTTGTTGTTGTTTTTTTAAATCTCTAAATGAACATTTTTAAAATAAAATATTTCAAGGCATTTTTTACTTCATAGAGTTCTGCAAGATAATTTTTTAAAATGCTTTCATTGTTTTAACTGTCAGAGAACATGACAATAACTTCAATTCTACATAAATCTTTTCACTTTTCCCCCATATTCATTAGCAGATGATTTATCTGCAAAACTCATGAAAAATAGAAATATTATGCTAGTTTTTATCTGTTCTACTGTACATAGAGTTATGTGACAAGGCAAGTCCATATAGATATATAATAAAATGAATAGTTGAGATAACTGGAAAACACTCAGTTACAAAGATAGAAGTGTCTAGAAGTTACCATGGAGATATTCTAGATACATTACAACATAATGGGCAAGAAGAGATATAGGCAAGCATATAAATAGGGACACTTACTAACTAAAAGAATCCCTTCATATTTTGTCAGTGAATCTAAAAGCATGTACTATTTGGTGCAATTTAGAATTTATAAACAATTTCCAAGTCATTGTTATTTCATATATGTATATCAAAATGCAATTGTAGTAGTAATAATTTAAGGCAAATCTTTTAACTTTGTCCTTAGCCATTACTTTTTCATCACTGGTTGTAAAATGGATGATCATAATTTGTGATGATGGTAATTTTTTGATAGATTATAATTTTATCAGGGAAACAATAAAGCAAAAGCTTGCTCTGTATGTCTGAAGATTTTATTCTTTGCTCCCTTGTAACTTATTTGTAACTTTCCTATTAAGCTGTGGCATTTTATGCCTCAGATAAAAATGAGAGTACTGATATTTGGATGGCTTTATTTTCTATCATTTCATATAAATTGAACTCATTTTCACAATCTCTGAAGAATATTCTTTTAATATGTGTGTGATACTTTTACTTGTATGACAATTCAAGAGAGATGCCTTTAGATGTACAGAATGAATCTAAAATAAAGTCTTATTTTTCATTCTTATCTGCATTTTCACATGATTGTGTAGCTGAAAGGGTACCCAATCAACTAAATTTTACCCACTACGATCTAACCACAGGAGTCTCACTTATCCATGGTTTCATTCTTCATGGTTTTGCTTTCTGCTACTGCAGTTACCCATGGTCAACTATGATCTGAAAATATTACATCAAAAATCCCAGAAATAAACACTTATAAGTTTTAAATTGCACACCATTCTGAGTACATCTTGAAATGATGCACTATCCCACCCGGGACACTAATCATACCTTTGTCCAGCATCTCCATACTGTTACTCTACCTACCCATTAGTCACTTAGTAGGCATATTGTCAGAAGGTCAACAGTAGCCTAACACTATAGTCTTAATGCCTATCATTCATCTCACTTCATCTCATGTACCCATTGTATCATCTCAGATCATCACAAGAGGGTGAGAACAGTACATGGAGATATTTTGAGAGTGAGGCCACATTTACATAAATCATGACAGTATATTGCTACAATTATTCTATTTTATTATTAGTGGTTGTTCGTCTCTTACTGTGCCTAGTTTATAAATTAAACTTTATCACAGGTATGTATGTACAGGAAAAAAAAAGCCAGATGTATAAGGTTCAGTACTATCCATGGTGTCAGGCATCCATTGAAGGTCTTGGAACATGTCTCTCATGGATAAAGAAAGCTACTGTAATTAGGGTTTAATCTTTCTATAATATAACATATGTGGCTCTTAGTAACATGTGTCTTGATCTTGAAGACTCCTGCACTGTAATCTTTGGAACTCCAGCTCCACTTTGAGACCCATTCTAACCCATGCAGAGTCCTGGTCAAGAAGAGATATTCCTGGAGCTGCCAAAGGAAATCACTGCTGCAGCCCATCTCTCACTCATTACCTTAGATGAACTTCCTGTTAAAATGGAGATTTGTCACTGGTTCATGATGTCACTTTACTCTCACAACCAGTAACATAATAATTTATTTATCTACTAATGGTGAGGCCCTAGTCTTGCTCCATAGTAGATCCATTGCTTGTTCCAATGAACCTATCAAACATGCAGAGGCAGAGATATGGAGATGGAGATGGGGAGATAGCTGAATAGAATACAAAACCTTCTCTCACCAGAATTCAATTTTTCATTTAGTTCTCCTACCAACGCTAAAACTCTTAGTTCTCTTCTTGTCCTTTTAGTTGGGGATTTCTTTTCTTTTACCACAACCTTCATTGAACTCACTGAGGGCAGTTGGGGGTGACCAGGCCTGTAGGGGAGGACAGTTGGGGGGACCCAGGCCTGCAGGATAGTCAGTGGCAGAGTTTCCTTGCTGACAGAGGTAGTTTGAGATGCTATAAAATTAATTGTGGCATACTCAAAGGTTTGTAAAATAAGCTAAAAGCCAAAGGGATTAATGTGTGTGGTCAATGCCGTAAAATTACAATAGTGTCAGTGTACTGTTTTGCACTAGGGCTATTGTTTGGATATCAGTGGTATGAGTATAGTCATCTTCAGAGAAGTTCACCAAGTTTGGGTGAGGTAATACTATAATAAAAAATGAATAAAAAACAAGTGGGAAGAAAAACACAACTACATTAACGTAAATTAATAAAACACAATCACAAGCAGGGGTCCATGAGGGAGAGACTTAGTGTGAGTGGCCACTATTAACTGCCTAGTGCCCTGAATGGGGTCAAAGTCATTGGAAGTGCTCATTACCATTTGTTGGATGAATAAGTGAATGGAAAACCTGTCCCAAGTTGAGGTCCATCAAAATAATTTTATCAAGGGTAGAAAGATATTTCTTTTTCCTCTTAGGACAGTAACTTCCCAGGTATTCACACTGGTAGGACCACAACAAGGATATAAATACCAACATTCAGAAAGCTGGAAAGGCAGTGAAGGGTCAATAAAAAGATAATAAATGTAGCAGATAGAGAGTTATATGGGTGCAAAGAGGGAAATCGTAATGGCTCTCCAAGAATAAGTTTGAACCGTCCAAAAGATTCTGCCATCACAAGGGAGGATCGTGGGCTTTAGGGGTCCAGAATTATAGTGGTGGGGCCTATAGACATTAGCTATTCTTAGTGAGAAGTATAAAGACTGTCTTGCTCATTTTAGGCTTGCATGTCCTGAGAAACAAGTGCATACATATTTAATTTTGTTAAAATTTACCTTCAATTGGTAGCTGTTATATTAGCTTCACAACAGAGAAGTATTAAAATATTTACTAAATATATCAATACAGTGAACTATCTATAGGCATTAAAATTGTATTTTGTATTTCATTATGGAAATAAACATGTGATATGTTAAGTGAGGAAAGCAAAACCACAAAACTGGATATGCACACTGTGTTAACAACTATGTTAAAATGTACAGTTACAGAATTTTAGTGAGAAAAAGCAGGTGATCCTATATAATAAAGAGGTGATATGCAAATTGACTGTCATTCCAACACACAAGATGGCCGCCCCCATGTGGTCAAAGACGGCCACCCACATGTGGACACAAGATGGCCAACACAAGATGGCCAGCAGGGGAGGGCAGTTGTGGGTGATCAGGTCAGCAGGGGAGGGCAGTTGGGAAGGACTAGGCCTGCAGGGGAGGGCAGTTGGGGGTGACCAGGCCTGTAGGGGAGGACAGTTGGGGAGACCCAGGCCTGCAGGATAGGGCAGTTGGGGGGGGACCAGGACTACAGGGGAGGGCAGTTGGAGGGGACCAGGCCTGCAGGGGAGGGCAGTTGGGGGGGACCAGGCCTGCAGGGGAGTACAGTTAGAGGTGACCAGGCCTGCAGGGGAGGGCAGTTGGGGCAATCTGGCTGGCAGGGGAGCAGTTAGACATTGATCAGGTTGGCAGGGGAGTGGTTAGGGAGTGATCAGGTTTGCAGGCAGAAGCAGTTAGGGGCAATCAGGAAGGCAGGCAGGCAAGCGGTTGGGAGCCAGCAGTCCTGGATTGTGAGAGGGATGTCCGACTGCCCGTTTAGTCCTGATCCCACCAGGACATCCCTCGAGGGGTCCCAGATTGGAGAGGGTGCAGGCTGGGCTGAGGGACACACACACATACCCCGTGCACGAATTTTGTGCACCAGTCTCTAGTCATTAATAAAAATGTAAATAGTTGGTATTTTAAAGTTTACAGAATATTTTCCCCATACATTTCTATGCAGTAAACTTCACTCTAAAGAAAGTGTTGTCCCATCTATTCAATCTACCACACATCACATGATGTCCCAGATGGGGATATACTATGTGTCACTCGCACCCACAATGACACAAAAGGACCATAGTATAGGTTTATAATGGCTATATCACAGACAATAAATTATTTACCAGCAGGTGTATAAACTGAAGAAAATAGCATTAAGAAACTTCAAAATGACTTTCCCTAGACAAATATTATTATTTTATATTTAAGTTATATTAAGCCAGCTGTCAAGTAGATACTGCAGTTCCCTTTAGCAATATTATTTTTAGGTAGACTATTACACAATAAAAAATTCCTGTACTTCATTCATTCAGACTCAGTGCATTTCACATCTTTACCCTTTTGCTTATGATCCTCTAATAAAAGAATCAGGAAAGTTTTTGAGCTCCCAGACTAGGAAGGAAATGAAAGGGGTAGAATAGAAATACAATTCACAGTAATACTTTACGTATTTTCCAACTTTTCTGTAAGCAGATGTTCTGCTAGCTGGCCAGACCACAAGTGGATGTCATGTGAGGCACACCATTACTGAAAGCCTTTATGATAAATACAATCCAGCTCTTGTCTTGTGAAGAATCCTCCAGAAACCTCATATATGCAATGTCTTCACCCTTTTCTTTCTTCTTCTTCTTTTTTTTCCTTATTATTCTTCCTCTAACTCTTGGTTCCACAGCCCCGCAATATCCCCTCTTTTTTTGTCCTCCTCTCATGGGATTCAGTGAAGGAAGAAGAATGTTAGAGGGAAATGAGTTAGGAAATGATGTCAATAGAAAGTTCATCATGAAGACTCCTCCAAGTTCTGTCTATGAAATTCTAGTCTTAACATGCTGGAGATATCTGTACTTTTGACAGTTATTTCCTGCTTAAGATTTAGTACACAAGACAACAGTAATTTACATACAGTTGTCACTGGCAGATTCAGCTTCACATGTGACTAGTCTGAACACCCATTTTGGACAGGATGATCAGGGCTTGGAACAGAAAGACAAGAAAGGAGAGGTCCTTTTGCTTTCCCTTGCTCTTATGCTCAAAGCAATGCATCAGGGTCATGGTGGTGGGAGAGGTGTCAACTGGCAAGATGTCAAAGAAAGAGAAGAGGTAAATAGGAAGGACAGTTAATCCTTGCTCAGGGCAATTAGCATAACTTCTCAAATATCTGTCTTTCTGTTAGCCATGGTTGGGAGATATAAATAAAGTCACAGCTTTCCTAGCCAACAAGCTAAGGGATCAGAAACTTCTCCCTACAAAGGGAACCTCACCCAACTTGTTTTAAAACCCTTTCTGTTATTGCAGGGGTCGATCCAAAAGTTCCATGGACTCATTCGAAAGTTAAGCCTTAACTTTTTACTTTTATCATGGCTTTTAGGCAGACTTTCCCAAGAATAGCCTTACACATTTAATTATTCCACCCCTCATAAAATTCCCCAAATTTTTGTTCAGTATTTTTCCAAGTTGGTGTCATTAAATGACTCTGCATACTGATGTCTTAACCACCTGCCAGCAGATTGTATCCAGCACTACCACCTCTTCTCAAATGTCAGTATCAGAATTCCCCAGTCCTCACTACAGACTGTTCAAATCATGTGATTAATTACAAGCTTCCAGGCTGGCTTTCTTTACTGGAGTTGAGAATTGCCTGCAGGGTTCAAGCTGTTCATAAGCCATTACCAAGGGATGATGGCACCATCAAGCATGACTGCAGTGCAGAAGCTTTTTAGTTTGAAGTAGTCTCATTTGTTTATTTTAGCTTTTCTTTTCTTTTCTTTGCTTTTGGAAGCTGGATCCACAGAACCTTTACTAAGAGTGATGCCAGGGAGCTTGCTGTCTAAATTTTCTTCTAGGGATTTTATGGTTTCAGGTATGACATTCAAGTCTCTAATCCATTTTGAGTTCATTTTTTGTGTATGGATCATAGAGTAGTTCTATCCTTAATTTTTTGAGGAAACTCTATACTGTTTTCCACCAATTTTCATTCCCACTGACAGATATATATATATATGTGTGTATATATATATATATATATATATATATATATATATATATATATACTAGAGGCCCGGTGCACGAAATTCGTGCACGGAGGGGGGTTGTCCCTCAGCCCAGCCTGTACCCTCTCCAATCTGGGATCCAGGACTGCTGGCTCCCAACTGCTTGCCTGCCTGCCTTCCTGATTGCCCCTAACTGCTTCTGCCTGCCAGCCTGATCACCCCCTAACCACTGCGCTGCCAGCCTGTCTGCCCCCAACTTCCCTCCTCTGCCGGCCTGGTCACTCCTAACTGCCCTCTCCTTCAGGGTTGATCATCTCCAACTACCCTCCCTTGCAGGCCTGGTCCCTCTAAACTGCCCTCCCTTGCAGGCCTGATCCTTCTCAACTGCCCTCCCTTGCAGGCCGGGTGCCTCCCAACTGCCCTCTCCTGCTGGCCATCTGTGGTGGCCATCTTGTGTCCACATGGGGGCAGGATCTTTGACCACATGGGGGCAGCTATATTGTGTGTTGCAGTGATGATCAATCTGCATATTACTCTTTTATTAGATAGGATAGAGGCCTGGTACAGGGGTGGGGGCCAGCTGATTTGCCCTGAAGGGCGTCCCGGATCAGGTGGGGGTTCCCTTGGGGTGTGGGGTGGCCTGAGCGAGGGGCCTGTGGTGGTTTGCAGGCCGGCCATGCCCCCTGGCATCCCAAGCAGAGGCCCTGGTATCTGGAATTTATTTTCCTTCTACAATTGAAACTTTGTAGCCTGGAGCGGAGCCAAGCCTGGGGCTCCCTCCAAGGCCGGCAGCCATTTGTGTTGGGGTTATAGTTGAAACTTTGTTGCCTTAAGCGGGTGAGCCCGGCCAGGGTGTGCGGAAAGCTTTGCTTCCCCTGTTGCCGGCGGCAACCCTGGCCTGCTCTCTCAAGCTCCATTCTGCCGCCATTTGTTTGAATTTGTTTACCTTCTATAATTGAAACTTTGTAGCTTGAGTGGAGGCTTAGGCCTGGCAAGGGCAGGCGGAAAGCTTGGCTTCCTCTGTTACCTAGGAAACCTTGCTCTCTGTGGCTGTAGCCATCTTGGTTTGGGTTAATTTGCATATTCGCTCTGATTGGATGGTGGGCGTGGCTTGTGGGCGTGGCTTGTGGGTGTGTCAGAGGTATGGTCAATTTGCGTATTTGTCTATTATTAGATAGGATAGTAACAAGTATGAAGTGATATCTCATTGTGGTTTTTATTTGTATTTCCATAATAATTTATGATGTGGAATATCTTTGCATGTGCCTTCTTTGGAAAAATGTCTATCCAGATTTTGGGCCCTTTTTTTAAATCAGGATGTTTGCTTGTATTGTTGAGTTGTATAAGTTTATATATTTTGGATATTAACCTCGTATCAAATATATGATTTGCAAATATCTTCTCCCATTCAGTAGATTGCCTCTTCATTTTGAAGATGGTTTCCTTCATCATACACAAAAGCAAATACTGTATGATTTAATTCATATATGAAATATAAAAGATAAAAAAAATAAAACAAAAACAAATAAGAGAAACAGAGCAGACTGATAGTTATCAGAGAGGAACAGGTTGGGGATGTATGAGGTGAAGAGAGTCAATTGCATAGTGATGGATAGTAACTAGACTTTTGGGGGTGATCACTTTGTAGTGTATGCCAATGTTTAATTATAAGGTACACTTGAAACATTATATATATTGCCTTAGGGCTGATTCCAGGAACTATTTGTTTTTTATAAATAAAAAGTAATTGGAACACATTCACACTCATTTGTTTACATGTGGCCTATGGCTACTTTTTGTGCTATTATAGACAAATTGAATATTTATTATAAAGATTGCATGGCCTATAAAAATTAATATATTTACTTTATGGTACTTTACAGGAAAAATAAAGCTACCTCCTGATATATATGGAAGCTAAAACTACCCACTTTACTCCTTCTTCCTCCACAGGCCTTGTTGTTAGGCCACTTAACCACCTCCTGCTGGCTTAGCCTCACCTGGTCTTTAAGCAAAAGAATTTCATTCAAAAGCTTAAGTGGTTCAGCATCAGGTTAATTCATGACCTCAAATAGGTCCTCAAACATGACCTCAACTATGACCTTATAGGCAAGCCTTATTCCCTCAACTTCAATAATTGACATTTGTCCATTATCTGTAACCATATTGCCATTTTGTATTCCAATTCATACAAGTCTGGAGTATTAACATCTCCTTCTCCCACTGCCTCTCTGTCAAATCTTCCAGATACCAGCCACCTATCTGAGACAAAACAGGCCATCCATCACAATTCCAGTGGTTACCAAGTCCTGCTGTACCTCAAAAAACATTGCTTCAAACAAAACTCATTATTAGAAAGTACGAATCCCTGGGTCAGCTGCTCTGGACTGTACTTCCTCAGGGGTCTGCTGGTCAGCTAAGGACTCTGCTTAAAGATGGCATTGACTAGAGTGGTTTAACTAGCAGCTCTGATCCACATTTCTCTCATCCTCCTCCCTGTATCAGTGGGCTAGTTTGGGCATGTCTTTGTCCTTATAGTGGCTCAAGTGCAAGAGAGAAAGCTCAACCACACAAGCACTTTTCAAGCCTCTCCTTAGTTATGTCTGCTATCAACCTATTGGACAAAGCAAACTCACAGAGGAAGGTCTACAAAGTCATTTGGCAAAGGGCATGCATAAAGACCATTAATGCAATCTTCCACTTCTGCTCTCAGAAGAAGTCATATGACCCATCTGCCCAATATGTCTATCAACTAGACCCAGAGCTGAAAAAAACACCAGCATATTACACCATATTGCAATCCAAGAAAGTAATTGTGAGGTGCCATTCTAACTCCTTTGATCCCTAATTCTAAACAATGCATGAAAGGTTGAAAGAAAGAAAATTCTATCTTAACCCAAATTCCTTTTTTAATAAATCTTTACTAGCGTTCCCGTTGCAGGAAAAATCCTGCAATAGGGTTTCCTGCTGCACTCTACCCCACCCTGCCTGCTCTCCTCCCTTGTCCCCCACCCCGCGATCTCCGCCAGCCCCCCTGCTTTTGTAACTTCTCCGCCAGCCCTCTCTCCTTCCTTCTTCCCTGGCCCCGCCTCCGCTCCTCCCTTCTCCCCCAGCCCGCCTTCTCTGCCAGCCCGCCTGCTGTTCCCTTCTCCCCCGGCCCCGCCTCCACTCTTCCCTTCTCCCCCGGCCCCGCCTCCGCTCCTCCCTTCTCCCCCGGCCCCGCCCCTTCTCCCCCGGCCCCGCCTGCTCAACTTCCTTCTCCCCCGGCTCCGCCTCCGCTCCTCCCTTCTCCCCTGGCCCTGCCTCCGCTCCTCCCTTCTCCCCCGGCCCTGCCCCTTCTCCCCCCGCCCCGCCTGCTCAACTTCCTTCTCCCCCAGCCCCGCCTGCTCAACTTCCTTCTCCCCCGGCCCCGCCTCTGCTCCTCCCTTCTCCTCCCCCCGGCTTGCTTGCTTCTCTGCAGCTTTGCTCCCTTCTGCAGCTCTTGGCTTCTTTCTACACTGTCACGATATGCAAATTAGCCACCATCTTTGTTTTGATAATTTGCATATTTGTCCTGATTGGTTGGTGGGCGTGGCTTGGCTGGTGGGCGTGGCTTGGTGTAGCGAAGGTGCGGTCAATTTGCATATTTGTCTATTATTAGATTAGATTATAGAAAGTATTACATATGTCCTCCTGCCCCCTCATTGACCTCTTCTAGCCTACCCCTGCTCCTCCCAGGCCTTCACTGCACTATTGTCTGTGTCCATAGATTACACATAGCATATATGCATATAAATTCTTTAATTAATCTCTTCCCACCCAACCTCCCTTCCCTCTGAGATTCATCAGATAGTGACATTCTTGAAATACACAAGATTTTGGAAGATGTTCTATGTGAAGCCCACATGCCCATCAGAGCCACATACTTCTCTCATAGTTCCTATAATTGGAATGATGACAGTAAGCTGAGTTGGCAATATTGACAAACTATGCAGTTAGAACCCACTTTAATATTTAACTTTCTATTTTGAAATTCACATGCAGTTGTAAGAAGTTTTTCTAGACATAATGTATACCACTTCACCCAGTTTCCTCCAGTGGTAACATCTTTAAAATCTATATTGATGTTGATGCAATCCATCCACTTTATTCATATCTCACTAGTTTTATATACACTGTTGTATGTGTTATGTTTAGTTTTGTGCATTTTTATCACATGTGTAGATTTGTGTCACCATCACCACAGTCAAGATGTCCAGATACAGAGCAGTTATTTTTAACTGCTAGTCTAAGATCAGTGAATTCCGTAAAGAAACTCAGAGTCAACATCAGTGTAGAATTTTTTTTAACAGTCTCAAACATTTGGTTCATGTCATACAGGCATTGCTTCTGTCACACACAGGATATTTGTCTCTTTTTTTAAACAGGTAATTGCGTGTTAAATGAGTCGCATAACTACCCTCCTCTCAAGTGACCATGGAGTGCTTATACAGTGTGTATCTCCTTACAAATCTAATAAGAGCTGTGTAAAATGAATTAAAAAGTGTTTCACTAAAATGCTATCTCCAGGAAAAACTCTGTTCTGCCCATTAGACTTGAAGCTGTGAAGGCATCTGAAACACATTGATGAGTGAGCCCCTTTTAGATATTTCCTGAAATTAGATTGCTTCAGTTTTGCCACTGCTGACCTCATCAGAAATGATTCTTTGGCTGTACTTGTTGTCTTGGCTCTGAAATGCCAATTAATGAATTACTATAACAAATGACTTAGGTTTCCTATAGTTATAGGCATTTCATAAATGGAAGATTTGACAATGGACTTGATGAGCATGGGATTTCATGAAACTCATTATCAAAGAGAGCTCTCTATTTCTTTCTTCAGATTCCATTTTTGACTTTGGTGAGTAAAGGTACCAGAAAGATGTGGTCTTGACAGGAAGCCATTATGGATTTGCCGCTGAGTGCCCATCTAGCATGCTATATTATGGCTTTGGGAAATGTACAATACCCACAACTTCACATAATGCAGCCTACTGTCCAGAGAATAATCATAGAACAGTAATATCAGGTGGGCTTTCATGTAGTCAAGTTTATTTGTTTTTTAACATTAGGACATTTTGTTCAAATGAAACATTTTAAAAATGCATTTTAAAGGACATAGTCTAAAGAGTCAAATAGTCCTACAATGCTTAGTATAAAATTAGCAAGCTGATTTAGAAGTAAGCATTCTTGAATCTGCTAAATCCTGTGTACATATTTTTTTCTCTTGTATTGTTCTCCATCTCTTGGTCTACATGTTTTTATTTCTTTTAAAAACAATCTCTTTCTTATCATATTGGAGTTCTGGGAAGAAGCAAACAAATAATTATGTTTAGTCTGCCATGATGTATGAAAAAGGCAATGTAATCTTACTCTAAATCCTGAAGACTTCCTCTGTATTAGACACCCATCTCATCCCTTCAGACTCTTCTTAAGCCACCCCCCCCAAAAAAAAATCATAAAGGCTCCTTGAAACATCATTTGAAAAACTACATGATGCAACGCTATAGTCCAATTTCAGCATTTTATAGATAAAGAAAATAAGGCTCTCATAAGTAAAGTGAATTTCCTACTATATTGCCTTTACTTAATTTAGGAAACAATAAATTGGAGACCTTATGATAGTGCTCTATTTAATCTATTGATTCTTTCATTCAACAAAGTTGGACACCTGCTCTGTGCTTGATACTGAAGATAAAATAATACGTACAACAATCATGACCTTTTTCTTTTTGGGCTCCACATTCGAGGATGCAGAGTTCACAATCTAGCAGTTTGCACTCCAGATTTAGCCAGCAAATATGCTTTATTTGGCCTTTTCATTCTTTTATATATAAAAAAAGAGGACCCATGCGTGGATTTGTGCACATTGAAAGGAAAATAATTAGAAGGTGTCCAGAGGGGCGGGACTGGGCGAGACAAGCCAGACACATCTTGGAGCCAACCTCCAGCGGTCCTTCCCCTGCCAGCCACACTTGGGGCAGTGCCGGGGCTTGAAAGGCATCTGCGGAGTGTGCCAGGTCCCTCAAGCAGGTGGGGTCCCTCAGCCTGGCCTACAGGGATCTGGCCAAAACCGGCAGTCTGACATCCCCCAAGTGGTCCCAGAGTGTGAGAGGGCACTCTGCAAAGTTTCTGTCACTCAGCAGCTCCTGTGTTGAGTATCTGCCCCCGGTGGTCAGTGCACATCATACCTACTGGCCGGTCAGCCGATTGGCCGGTTGCTTAACCTTTAATATATAAACTAGAGGCCTGGTGCATGAAATTCATGCACGGGGGGTGGGGGGGTCCCCTCAACCCAGCCTGCACCCTCCCCAATCTGGGACCTCTCAGGGGATGTCTGACTGCTGGTTTAGGCCCCATCTGGGCAGTCAGACATCCCTCTCACAATCTGGGACTACTGGCTCCTAACTGCTCACCTGCCTGCCTTCCTGATCACCCCCAACTGCCTCCCACCCTGCTGGCATGGTTGCCCCCAACTGCCCCCCTGCCAGCCTCGTCACCCCCTACTGCCTCCCTGCCAGCCTGGTTGTCCCCAACTGCCCCCCACTGGCCTGGTCACCCCCCAACTGACCCCCTGCTGGCCTGGTCACCCCACATAGCCTACTGTTCAGTCGTTTGGTCATCCCTCACTAACCCCCCTGCCGGCCTTGTCACCCCATGCAGCCTGCTCTTTGGTCATTATTGTAATGGCGTCCTGGACAATTTGCATATTCCTCTATTATTAGTGTAGATAGATAAATGTATTTCTGATATTCAAAATTTGAGAAAATTATATTAAAGGCAACCTAGCAGTCTGCCTTCCCTTGAAGGACTATTGGTCTGGAAAGGCGGAGCCTTTAGTACCACCCAGCATCAGTAATATAGAGTGAATTATAGCCATCTCTGTAGCCTGAGCATGTCCTCTGTGCAGTCCAGCTCCCACAGGTCTGTTTCCCTCTTTGATATCACCTTCCCTAACCCTGTGGAATTTGGAGTTTGCTACTTCTTTCCTAGTGGTTTTAAATTATGCTCTGTGGAATCTCAGGAGTCCTGATGAGGGTCCTGGCAGGTCAGGTCAAAGGAGTCAAGTCAGGCCTGATGGGTTCTAACAAGAAAGCTAAACTCATCTCAGTTTGACCTATTAGCATCCATGTAAGGTTTCACTTTCAATAACTGCTAAAGGATAGTAAAACAGTTTTAGTAGATAGTATAGGCAGTAACTAGTATAAAAAGAAGAAAATAATCAAACTCCAGGGTTTGATGCAGGCTTCATGGGTTCCAACCAATTCAATCAGACTTGAACAAACCCATGGATAGGTTTGAAAGAAGAAAAAAAATTAGGATGGAGAGAAATAACAAAAATAAAGGCACAGAATAAAGAAGAAATAGCATATCTCAAATGATAGTGTTTAATAAATACATCATGCTACTTTGAGTATCCTAAAATATGTTAATAGTATGTAAAGTTTCAAAACATAAGAATATTAAGAGAAACCTACTAATTTTGTTTGCAATGTCAGCTAGATATGTGGACTCTCAAACACTTCTTTAAATAACTGTTCTGTTTTACATGTAAATACAATAAAATAGTAGCTCATTTTCTGAGGAGCTTGGTGAAAGGCTGTGTGTATCTGGAAAAGGAAGTATGACTTTATTTATTGAAATGCACAAGCTCAATAAAGACCTAGTGAATGGTTGGTTGATTTTAATTAAGATTAATTTGTGAGTTAACACTAGTACATAACCACTCTAGGTTTATCAGATATTTTAAAGATAAAGGAGCATTTGGTTGACTATTGCTTTAAAACACAAACATTATTTTCTGCTTTTATAGTTTTAGCATTTAAATTGCAAGGTCTCACATAGAGATAATTGATCATCCATTATAGGTTTGATTTTTAAATGTTAAAATCTCTCTGCATAGAAGTGTGTCCTTTTAATCCATCTTTTCACTCTTTCTACGGCATAACATAAAATATAAAATATTTTAAATCACTCTCACCTCAAAGAGTACATAATCACAAGATGCCTCTTTCTATCTCTCTACCCAGGTTACAAGAGAGAAATACATTGAGGGTCTATTTCATGGATTCACATATGTTTTTACACTGATATCTGCATTTAATAATTTACCAAGAAGTTCACATGGAGATGCTCATTTGATGATGAGCCTCATACCAAACTTCCAAGCTACAAGTAGTAACTTCATTTTGTAAATACAAAATTGATTTTCAAAGGGAATAAATAACTACCAAATTTCATTTGCTGGCTCTGGTTTGGGGCCTTAGCTTTCCTCAAGTGGTAAATAGGTGCTCCAAGTGTACAGCCCCATGGGGTTGTTAAAAGGACAAAATGAAATAATATAAAGATAGGTTTAGAATAGAAATCGATACCTGATAGGGACTTAATAAATGCTCATATTAGAAATAGTAAAAGGTAGCAATTTGCAACCTTTTTAATCTCATGGTACACATAAACTAATTACTAAAATTCTTCAGCATACCAGAAAAATATATTGTATTTTTGCCAATTTGATAAACATAGTTATACTTTTGATTCGTTCATACAGAACAGCTATTGTGTTGGCTGTTGTCATTTTTTTTTTATTTAAACTCTAAGGGAAAATAAGTCAGTGCCCTTAACTAAATAGTCAGGTATTACATATGGTTTGTAAAAATATATTTTTTATTGATTTCAGAGAGGAATGGAGAAAGAGGGAGGGGAGAGGGGGGAGAGAGAGAGAGAGAGAGAGAGAGAGAGAGAGAGAGAGAGAGAGAGAGAGAGAGAATCAATGATGAGAAATTATTGATTGGTTGCTTCCTGCATGCCCCCTACTGATGATCCAGCCTACAACCCGGGGGATGTGCTCTCACCAGGAATGGAACTATAACCTCCTGGTTTATAGGTCAACACTCAACCACTGAGACACTCTGGCTGGGCAGGTATTTCATGTTTTCAAAATTCTTGCAGCATATCAATGTGCCACAGCACACCAATTGAAAATCGCTGGTTAAAGGAATTAAACTTTCTTATTCAAATGTTACATCTGATTATCTCTCCTGTTTTTTATCCTTTGATGCTGCAATATGTTATAGAATTTGGAAGTGTGTTCAGATTGAGCATGACTCAAAAATACAGTCACTTATACCCGTGGTTTCCTGAGTTTTACAGTGAAGTGATGGCTACAAATCAGATCCACAGGACCCTTGATGTATGTAATTTATTTTACTTTACAAAAGTTCTCCAAATGTTTCTTCATTTGCAAGAAGTCATAATAAACACATAGATTTCCAAGGCACAAATAGTAACTTTACCAAAAATTCTTTGCATGTTTAAATCCCTTCAACGCATTTCTACCCAATGGTCATAAATTTGTGTGTGGTCACCTCTGAGAATGGTATGTTCTCTACTACCTGAGACAGTCCTCTCCATCTTAGATAGTTCTGACTATGGAAAAGTGCTTATTTAATTGGGGAAAAATTCTATCACAAAATTTCCATCTACTTGAGCCAGTTGGAATAAAGAACATTTCTCTTCTTCATTATATTCTTCAAAATTTGAAGAAGACACACTGAATGAGTAGTCAGTCACTCTCTTGAGCAAATTATTTCTAAGTCATTCACTCATTCCTCTGTAGATGGAAAAAGGAAGAACCTCACCTTCCATTTTTCTCTAAATGCCTGCTAGTATAGACTTATCAGTTTTGATATTAAATGTCCCAAATTGAGTGTAGCCCCACAAGTGTGATCTGAACTATTACCTTCCTCATATGCTCTGATTCAGCCGGGTAGTGGCTACTATTGATTCCCATTATGCTTACATAAGTCAACTCACATATAAATTATCACATTCCTTCTCCATTAATTAATTTTTTTTTTATTTATTGCCTAAAGTTTTATGTATGTCTCCTTTTTCCCCAATTGACCCCCTCCCCAGTCATCCCCCCCCCCCCGGGCAAGCCCCCACCGCCCCAGTATCTGTGTCCATTGGTTATGCTAATATGCATGCATACAAGTCCTTTGGTTGCTCTCTAACCCCCACTCCCCTGCCATTTGTCTCTGGATCTATCCATTTATTTATTTATTTATTTTTTAAATATATTTTATTGATTTTTCACAGAGAGGAAAGGAGAGGGACAGAGAGCTAGAAACATCGATGAGAGAGAAACATCGACCAGCTGCCTCCTGCACATCCCCCACCGGGGATGTGCCCACAACCAATGTACATGCCCTTGACCAGAATCGAACCTGGGACCCTTCAGTCCGCAGGCCGACACTCCATCCACTGAGCCAAACCGGCTTCGGCTATCCATTTATTTTTAACACTGACACTTATGGGTGACATCTCTCTATTCTTTGACTAACATGATGAAGAGTTAGGGACACAAGGCATCAGAGACACTAAGGGGTTTAGAGGTTACCAAGTAGCCCACAAACACAACAAGATTCAATGTGCACATATTTGACTTGTATGATGTTTAAGAATTGAAGCCCATTTCCATGGGCTACATAGATTAGCACTAAAACAGAGCAGAAAGATGAGCAGTAATTCTGAATGGCTGCAATCATCTGGACTCAAGTCTCTCCTATTTAGACAAATCATGTTTGTTTCAGGTTCTCACAACTGACTCTCATCACTGGTATTCATTACCTATCTGCTCCTGAATGTGTAAGCAGATCTAAAGTGGTTTCAAGGACTTTCATCTGATTTTCCTCTACTTGGTCAAATTTTCTGTTATTCTTCTCAACTCAAGTCTGTTTCTAGCTTTACTTCTATACTTAAATTTCCCCTCCAAAATCTTTTCTAGCATCGTGGCTGAAACATCATCTATGCACCAATGATCTACCCCTGGCCACTCTCTCAAACTCCAGAATAGTCCACCTGGTGACTCCTCTTTCCTTGGCCAATTTTTTTTTGTCTGTCCATCTTCTCATATGTCTGTCTCCCATCACCCATGTCTTAACCTGCTCACAATGAACAATCTTCCAGATCTCCATCTGCTTGCCATATTGTCTCTGCTCAACCAGCTTTGTCATCTGCCTGCCATCTGTGCATGGACTTCTGCTCTGCATCTCTTCTTGGTCATCTAGAACCATCCTCACAGTTTCACACCTGTCTTCATCATTTCTGTTTTTCTGTGTCTCTGCTCTGCATTTCTTCCTTTCCAGGACAGAAGTTTCAACTTCCTTCTTCTATCTTCCTTCACATCACTCTCCACCTCATTCAACACCAGCTTATATTTTTTTTTCTCAAAACCAAACCTATTAAATAAAGTTCTCTGAAGGTGAGGCCCAATTATAGATATTTTTAAAGCTCCCAGGTAATTCTAATGTGTAATTAGGGTTGACTTTCATCTTCCCACATGTTTCTTGTTACTAGACATGACATTCAGATGCTCCCTCTATCTGGAAGCTCTTCCCTGTGGTTCACATACTTTGTTCTTTTTCATCCTCCAGGTGAAAATAAAATTGTCACCTTCTCACAGAGGCCTTTTCTGGCCATCCTTACTCCAAAATATTTAATGTTTTCTTAATCTTAATAATGTTTAATTAAATCTGGTTTTCTTAATCATTCATTTGCTTATTGGCTCTACTAGAATATCAATTCCCAGGAGAACAAAAGACTTCTTTTCAAGGATGAATCCCCAGCTCCCTGGAACCAGGCTGGGCTCATGTTAGAGGCTCAGTTAATATTTGATGGGTGAAAGAACAAACACAACATGCTGTTTTATCCCAAAGTCTGTGCTTTTGAAGATCTATTTTCCTCTGCTTAGAATTTTGTTCTTCAACTTTGATTACCTTTTATTTTATGATTAGTACTATTCCCACAAAGGGACAGACAGCGGCCTCAATTTTTCACCCACAATGAGCTCTTTCTTTCCTGAAGTCACATATGATATTGTAATATTATTTAACTATTCACTTTTTTAAAGAAAATAGGAACCCTGGATATTTGCCTCTAACCTAAGTTAGAGTACACAGAGCGCGTACATGGAGGTCTCTTTCTGTTTGCTCCATGGTGTTGATTGGAGCACGCTACTGGGTATACACTGCATGCTGCAGTGTATACTTTCTCAAGTGAATTGACTTGAGGAAGGAAAAAGCTTTCAGTCAATAGTTTTAAAAGCCAAGGGACCACTGAAGAGAAAGAAAAAGAGAGGAAGCAAATACATGAAAGAACAACTGGTTCAATGCAGAGATTGAATCTTTAACACACACACACACACACACACACACACACACACACACACACACACAAACAGGGGCTAGGGTGTCTGATGTAAGCCTGTGGATTGTGAATGCTGTTCCCAACTGCTTCTGCTTCCTACTCCAGCACTTTTGAAGACTCAGGTCTGTATAGAAATCCCCCTGTATCCATCAGTCACCCCTCCCCTTTATCTCTGTACAGAACATTGAACCTGGCATTCAGGGTAGCCACAGGCAGCCTTTCAGTACAAGTAAACTGCTATAGAAACTCCCCTTTTATGATGTTGCATTATCTATATGAGAGCAATCAGAGAGATCAGCTGGAAATCCCCCAATGCTGAGAGAGAACTGAAGGGCTCACACACTGCTCCTTAAAATGTCGCGCTGGGAGACAAGCAGAGCTCTTCAGCATGAATTAGCATCCCCATCCTGAGATTGATCTGTTCCTCCTGAGGAGAGAATGCCTGCTGGCTTCTGCTGAATGAGCCAGAGAGAGGGCAAAACGCTCATTTGGATTAGGATGCTTTCATCTTGCTTTGGTCCAGGCAGAGTGTCTACTTTAGATTTCCTAATGAACCAGATATGGCATTACTTAGACATATTTATTCTCAGGCATGCACTTTTATGCTTGAAGATCTACGCTGGCCCCAAGCCAACTATTAGGGGTTTAATATTACATTACCTCTATTGACTCCAACTTCCTCCTAAAATCTAAACTTTAAGCGAATCATAAGGTAATCCTTCTTAGTTCTAAAGAATTAAGAATCAAATATCTATGTTTAGACTTTCCTTTCCTTCATCTCATACTATTCTCCTCTTCCTCCTTTAATGTTTACTCTTTCATCCATGGAACCACCACTCCCCAGTACTGCCTACTGTATGATCTTAGCCTTTCCCCACCCTCATCTACCCTCTCACAAACTTCAGAACTTTCCTCTCACAACCTTCCTGAATCAATTTTCCTAAAGCAAGGATTCTTAGTAGAGCTAACTCGATAAACTAATTAGCACTCTGTTGATAACCTAATGTATTACCTTTGCCAAGTAACAGATTTGCATTTAAAGAAGTGTCTAAAACTCTGTACCTCAAAGACAAAGAATAGGAAATTGTACCAATATTGAAGTTCAGAGAACTATGGGGAAGATTTGGACAGTGGGCGAGGGCAAGCCATGTGGTGGTGGTCTCAGTCACAGCACAGGGGCACGTGTTCTCTAAATAGACCTAATTCGCATAATTCAATTTACCACACTTCATGCACAGCACCACTGTGTACTTGTTCATGCGCTCCTGAAGTTAGAGACAGGTAACCAGTGTCTGAAGACTGGCCAAAGAAGAGCCAGGGAAAGGATGGATCTTTTAGGTTCACAGAAAGGTGATTTATATGAAGGAGAGAAGGAGAAAACCACCAGTTGGGCAAATTATAGACCCAGAAGATGTATTTATTCTACTTTCTGGATACACTTTAAAAATCCACTGAAATGATTTATAGGAAGTGACTTGTGGCAAAGTTCAGTTAAGTTTACCATATATTTATTGACAGCTAGTGCAAAAGTAATAATGATGAAAATAAATGTCTAATCAGTAACACTGAATTAGAACTTACTTTGTATCATGTACTCTACTAAGCATTTTACATGTGTTATTTCAATTAGTAATTGCATAAACATTGTTATTTGTTAAGCAGAGGTATTCTAGTTAACTGGCTCTCTGTGAGGTGGGAAGCCCTGATTTGTAGCATCTGCTAATTGCCATGATAGAAACATTCCCAACAAGGATGATATTAAGCTACCAACAGCTTAGAAGATTTATGAATATATCATGATTGGCCCACAAAATTCCTGACTGTAACAGTTGCTTCTCTTGCTAGTAGAAGGTGGTTCCAGTACATCACTGGTGGTAGGTCCTTTAATTTACCCCTTGTTAGGGTGACTAATCCATTCCAGTTTTCCTGGGAATTTCCTGGTCTTAGTATTGAAAGATCTGCATCTAGGGAACCCCTCAGTCCTAGGAAAACTGGGATTGTTGATCACCCTACCCTGTCTAAAACGCTGTACATATGAGGTAACTGAGACTTAGGGCATTTAGGAATGATATCCAGGTCCACAGAGGTAGCAAGCAACAAAACTGCCAAAACTGCTTTCAGGACCCAGGAGTTCAATTACATGGAGCCTATGAGCCTCAGTGAGGCAGAGGTCAGGTCCTTCATTCTTCAGCAGAAAAGAATAGCCCTGAGTGCAAAAACAAACAAACAAACAAAAAAAACGATCGCGCGCGCACACACATACATACACACACACACACACACACACACACACACACACTTCATAGAAAATAGAAAAACTAAAGTGACTGTGGAAGAATATTTTATGTACATAAAATAATGGTGCCTAATTCAAATATTGAGCTTAATCTCAGCTTATTGAAATTCTCCTAAAAGAACGGACCACAATCTTCTTGAATCTGCATGAACATAATTTATATAAGTCCTCTACTTATGAAATGGCCATAGATTAAGCTAGGCTCCATTCACTTCTTAGCACACACACACAGCAAATGATCAATGCTACATCTTTTAACAACTTAGGAAATTTTATGTGAGAAAATGTGCCTTTTTTTTTTAATGATGCACTGTTGAATGCAAGCTTCATTAACTATAACACAATCCTTCAATTTAGGAAATCATTTCAATGATTATTCCTAATGAGTATCAAGATATTTATATAAAAAGTAGAGCTTTCTCCCTGCTAAATTGAAACTCATGAAGTCTAGTATATCTTTTAATGAGAATATCCTTCAAGAATAAGTCTCATGAATAATAATTTTAATGTTCTATTATTTGTTAAACAAAATAAAGTTTGTTTGAAAGCTTCAAATTTTTTCTTCCATTTCTGATATAGGTTTTAATAAATGTCTTCTATAAAAAGCCCAGTTATTTGTTTAAGTTATAGGGAACATCACTTTTAATCTAATAGACACCATTTAATTGATAATATAAATTATATAGTACATAGAGGTAAGTTACTCGGATTTTGTAAAATGCCATACTTTCTAAAGCATTAGAAGAGTGCAAAATGGCATTAACTCACAACAAGCAATGCCCCAGAAGAGTTGGTTCAATAGATATAAAAAATAATTCTCAACACCCATGGGCTATCTTAGTTATGTTCAAAGCTTTCAAGAGACTCTTCCCAAATACATTTTCTTTTTAAAAAAATAATCTAATACACACCATAATCCATAAACTTTTAAAAATAAGGATGTGCCACATAGGGCTTTTTTATGTGTGCAAGGGACAGAAAGTGAAGGAAAGAGATGTGTTTAAGTTAGCAGTCACAAAATAGTAACAAGAAATACATTTACATTTTATTTAATAAAAAACTTTATGTCCCTGAGGTCTATTGTATTCTAAAATTTCATGTATCTAATAGTTCAAAAGGGATTTAGAAAAAATCTTCTAAGAATGTTGGACCTAACCCTTGGCGGGGGGGATGTCATATGTCTTGAGTGGGTAACAAAAGAATGTATGTGAGGGACACTTGGGTGAGAAAACCTGGCAATAAAAGTGTCTCTCCAATATAAATCAGCAATTTTGTGTTTTGTATAAAGAGGCATCTGCTATTTTTATTTGCTTGTCTTGCTCAGGGACCCAGAATTTAAATTGGTACCACTGACCAAACACATCTGATTTCAGAAAATATGGAAACATTGGAAAGAACAAGAGACCATCACCTGTAAATGAAATGTAACATCCTATTTCTGGGATGATTCAGGATCAATTTTACCTGTAAGCTATAAACAACTGGAGGTTCTAGAATCAGAGATTATGACTTGAGCTCTGACTTGGGATTTAGGGTCATTGTACCTTCAATTTTTATGTACAATTTTTCTGGGAAAATTAAAATCTCATCAATTTCCCAAAGCACTAAACAACTCAACCAAATTTAAGAATATCTGGTATATGATTGCATCACATAATTCAGTATTCATGTATCTTCATTACATACTTGATTACTTAGATAACACACAATGAAGTTTTAATAAACTTTAGTCACATTTTTAGGATATCTTAAGCTTGTGATAAAAAGCTCACAAATTAAAGCAGATGCAATGAGTCTAACTGTGAGAAATTCACAAGTAATTATTTAAATATACTTATTATACATTTCAATAATATTCTAAAACTTCACCAGTAGCATGATCTCAGAAACACATGTACTAAGTTTGATTTTTATTAGTGGCAGAGCTGGGCTTTGCTCAAAGTCAATCATCTATATGATATGTTTTCAGAGAAGTTATTAAGATTAGCCTAATACCACAAATACCCAATCATTTTGCTGGTATGGAACTTCTAACACTCCAGACCCATTCCTTTATTTCATAGTTCTTTGTTTCAGCTGAACTGTAAATATCCCTAGAAAAAAGTCATTGCTTTTACCCCCATCAGCCATTTATCAAAACCATGAACGAGAACAAGAAGCCTCCCATGACCTCTTATATTTTGAAAGGAAATAGGAAAGGGACCCTTGACCACAAGGAGGAAAAACAAAGGTTTCCCTGAAAAACAAAATAATTATAAAAATGAAATCCAGGCATGCAAAAAATGGGTCTCACATGTCATTCATCAGTATGATTTACTAAAAAGTGCATTAAATATAAGTGCTAAGAAATCTTTATATACTATATATTTCAATAATTTAAAGCCTATTATCATGTGTATTATTTTTCCTGGTAATTGTACTTCCTTCACAAGTACAACAGTAGATAATTTTAGTGCTTATCTCAAAATTTTAATGAATGAATCTAACTTGAGATTTTATTGTATTTTTCTATTTTAATTGCTTCTTAATTTTTAATATTATAGACCAGTGTTCTGGTTTTAGATTAATATGGCAGGTTAAAAAACTCTAGAAACTGCCCCAAATCCTCTCTTTCCAAATCTTCTACTTTTCATGGCTTCCTTCCAAGAATAGAAATATTCTTAATAAATAATCTTTTAAAGACATGCTTATGGTGATAGTGACTCTATCTAGAGGCCTGAACAGATAGAACTCTTGAGTCCATAAAAGTACATATAAGCCTAACCAATGGACACAGACAATAGTGGGGTGAGGGCATGAGGGGCGGGTAGGGGGGATATGGGGGAATAAGGACACATATGTAACACTGTAATCAATAAGGAAATTAAAAAAAAAGGAAATGACTGAGATTCCTATAAGTTGGAAGGCACAAGAAGCAACAAACAAGAGAAAGGACACCTGAGACAGAAGGCACAATAGGGAAATGTAAACTCTGATAAATTCAAACCATAGGATAATCTGAAAGAAATTTAAAAACAGTTTGTATTTGAAAGGTTAAAAGCAATAAAGGGATAAATGTAAGTGATACATAAAGAAGAGAACTTTATATACAAAGGACAGGAAGATTTTTCAAATTGACTAAATAGAGATTCTGAAATTTAATATATAGTCATTCAAATTACAAATTCAGAGAGTGAATAAACAGCAGAGGTTTAGATCCTTAAGATAATTTTTTGGGAAAAAAGTCAATTAATATGCAAACTTAGATAAATGTACAATTTTATAGAAAACCATAAGCTATATTTTATTATATAAAATACTGTATATGTTGATTAGACAAATAACATTAAAATTGAATTTATAGTAAATTGCTAACTTCCACATTGTACATACATTTTATATACACACACATTAGAAATAAAATCTGTTTCAGATTGTTTCATTGACAAGTCTTACTGAATTTCCAAAGAACACATAATTTAGATCTTATTTGAAGTGAGTCAGAGAAAAGGAAAAAAAGGGTGTCCACCCTTTCCCAAGTATGAGTCTAGTTTTTAATACCCAAATCTAGTACAGACTATCTAATAATAAAAGTATAACCTAATTTCATCAAGTGCATTGATGCAAAAATCTAAATAAAATATTAAGAAACCAAATTTACCAATCCAGAAAAGAATAATGTTTCATGATCAAGCAGGGATATTAAAAAAAATACAAAAATGGCATTACATGTAGTATATTAATGTAATTCAGCACACTGGCAGGTTAGGAAATAGAAAGCATATACTACCATCTCAACAGCTGAAGAAAAAGCAATTGTTCCATTCAATACTCATTCTCGACAAAGTTCCGAGCAAGGTATTAATAGAAAGACACTTTCTTTTCCTACTGAATGTTATCTACATCAAACAGTGTTTAATGGTAGAAGTTCAGAAGCAGTTCTTATAAAGTCAGGAATAAGATAAGGATGGCTAGTACCACCTCTGATAGTCAACATTTTCCTGGCAGTCCTTGCCCAGCAAATGATAAGGGAAAGGAAATGAATATAAGAGTTTTTATAGGCAAAGATATAATTGTCTATAAAAATGCAAACAAAAACTAAAATGAAAAGATTTAAAACTTAATATGATTGTTCATCAGGGTGCTGAAATTAATGTGAGCATAGAAAAACCAATTTCATAGTAATCATTTAACATTTTCTCAAAATACAGTTAAGTAATATCAACAAACACTATGATACCATTTATATAAAACAAACACAAAATTATGTAGACATGCACACACACAATGTTGGATTGAAAACATCAGCAAGTATTTGATAGTGGTAGTTTCTTGGAAAGGATAAAGGTAGAAAGGTTTTAGGAAGAGGCTTAATGGTTTTGTTATTTTTTCTTTAAGGTTACATTTCCTTGAAAAATATATATCATGACAATATTTTATTATTTTTAACATTGTTACTGGGTACATGAGAATTTTGATTCATTTATATATATTTTTGGTACTGTGCCATGTTTACTAAATTTAAGAAAAGAATAAATATCATCTCTTTTTTTTCCACTTCCTTTTATTGGTAAGTATTAAAATGATGCATATGAATGAAGAGTCATTAGCTCAATGGTGTATTTCTTGTGGAGATTCCTTATTAATTCAACTTTCAGTTTTAAAAAACATGGTATAAAATCAATGAATGGCAGTTGTCCAGAAACTACATGAAGTAGTGGATAAATTAGTGTTCCAAGAAAATGCCCCTGGTGAAAAGAAATCAATTTGAACCTCCAGTCTGCAACACCTTCCAATGACCTAAATATAATCTTTCATAATGGAAGTTCCAAATGAAATTTATCAATCACCAATATCAGGAAGAAGTGACACAGTCTAGGAAATATGCCATCTAAAGTATTACCAGGTTAAATAATAAAGTAAATTTTGCTGAACCACAGCTCATCATTTTACTTCATCATAAGACTTTGGAAGTTGTGAAGCAAATGGCAAGCATTTGCTTTGGAGTAAATGCATATCATTTACTCATTTTTCTTAATCTGATTCTGTAGGTGGTCAGCTCCAATTGCTAAACTTGGCACTGGTAGTTTAGTTCCTTTTAAGCCAAGTAAAACAGACCAGAGGATAGCTAAATTGACAAAAAATAATAATAATTCACTGTGGTGCATTCACAAAATCTCACACTTTCCAAGAGAAATAATAATGATATTGTTCATTGGAAAAGACTCATATGGACCGAGGGCAGAGAGAAATAAGGGACTTTTCAGTTGAAGGAAGACAATGGAAATACATTAACATCAAAACCAGGAGCAGAAGATACTCTGGAAAAAATATGTCCATGCAGCTGGTGGGTCTGATAAATTTTCGTATTGGCGTTTCTGATTGCTTAGTAATTTCACATACTGTTAAGATTAGAAATAAGAGTTTAAAGGTTTGAGATTCTTGGTCCTGGCAGATTTGTTGGTAAGAGAGCTCTTTCAATTAAAAAGAGAAGGTATAATAAGTAATCGTGGTCAAGAAACAAAGGGAACCTATAAACGTTGGGTTGTTAATTTGCCATGTTGGTCTGTGAAAGTGTCTGTATGTCTCCACATCCAAATATATTGTGGAAAAGATGTGTTCTCCTTAAATCACTGCAGCACGACTTGCTGAGAAACCATCAGCAGTGGACTGTCTCAAGAACTAATCTAAGTCTTGAAGGGGCTATATTAATGTGTTGCTCCCTTTCAGTCATTAGTAATTTTACAACATTTCAATGGATATTGCCAGAGCTAGGGCCAATGGAATATTTGCTAGAAGTACTAGGGAAATGCACAGTAATTAAGGCAACATAACAGTTAACCTCAATTAAACCTCCAGGACAAAGTTGGTTCTGATGTGCAACAATTGCTTCAACCCTTCAGGAGAGTATTAGTCAAATGTCACAGGAGGCAAACTTCATGCAGCTCAGGATTTGTTTCTAAGCCTTCCTGTCACTAATCTGTTACATAAACTTTTTCTGTGGACTTTGTCCTAGGCTTTGAAAACCTCCATCTGGGAATAAAACTTACTTTTGGTTTATTTTGTTTCATTTTATTTTTTTAAAAAAATATCTTATTATAGTCTCCAGGCTACATATATTTTTAACTCTCCAAATTACTTTCTGGAGAATTTCAGTAAAAGGAGAGACAAAGAAATGTATTAGTATTTCCAAACCATTACTGGCAAAGGTTCCACAAAGAAAGAAAGTCATCACTCCTAAGATGCTATTAAACCCGAATGCCCCAGTACAAAATAAGACCTCTATACTGTAACATCACATAGAAAAAAGACAGAAGTCCCTATGTAGCTGGTATATTCACCAATTATTTTGGATTCCAAATTCCATAATCCTCCATCACTCTTATTCACCCATAGGTTATTTAGGTTTCTATATTGCAAAAAAATCCTGGGGTGATTGATGGTAGTGGGTAGTTGCAATGACTATACAATGGGACTAATAGTTGAAAGCTTGCATTATTGGTTTATCTTTATCCAATTATATCAAGTTAACCCAAAAACTGGGCCAAGCATATTAATATGTCATTTTCATAATAAAATCAGGTTAGTCTTGCAGTGATTTTGGGTAGATTTATGCTGCGCAGATTTACCCGTCAACTATCATCAAAGCGGTTTAACTACCTCTACCCAACACCCTTTTTTTCTTTTTGCTCACCTCAACCCCCAAAAATAAGTTTCATTTTAAAACATTTATATAGAAAGAGAGAGTGGGTGTGTGTTATTTTCTCAGATGCTAATGAACAACTCATATTGGCAAGAAAGACCAACACAAACAACCCTTAGGTACAGTCCCTGCTTCCTAATGAACAGCGCCCTTGGGCTCCAGCCTGCAGAGCCAAATAAATGACTCCACAAGCCCCACAACTCATTGTTGGGCTGAAATAGACCCAGCCCCAGGCATCTGTGGCCATTTTCAGATCATTAAGAATCTTCTGTTGCTTATTGCTTTCTCTTTTTTCTATTTAGGAAGCAAGCAAGGCACTGGTTTCCATCCTCCCTCACACCTGTAAGCCTATTTCTTATTCCAGAGTTTGCCATCTCTCTACTCTCCGCCTGTGCTCCTTATTTTTTTTTTTTTAACCGATGGAAAATTAAGACTTTCTCTTTGGTCAGTGACCCTACTTTTGAGGTTCACTAGTTGACATGTACACAGCTGGGGACTTAGCCTTTTTATTGTTTCCCAAAGCCCACCACGGTGGGTCACAACCTTGTGGAGAATTTGCTCCTTTCATGTCCAAGCACCCACCAACCTGATGGGAGTTTAATAAGGAAAAGTAGAGCCAAATGGAAATTGTTTCCCAGTACCTTGAGGGGTTCATTTGAAATACTTCCCATCCCTAGCTCACATATATGTTACCAAACAAGTTCCCGGGGGAGTAGCATAGACTCCAAACTTTGGGTATGTCTAGTAAATTGGAAAAAGTTTAACTTGTACATTTAAAGTTTTCCTGGCTTAATAAACATGCATGCTATCAGAACCCAAGTCTTTGTTTTCATTCGGTGGTAATGCGATATTTTTAAAGCAAGATATTAATTCACATGTTAGTCTACCTCTGAATATTTTTTACACCCATAGGTATTATGATAAACAAGTTTGTTTCACTTGCCAAAAATTTTTGCTTCTGGAATTGAAATGAGATATTTCATGCTTAAGCTTTCTCATTACGGTGTTGCTTACCCCAAATTTGCTCTAAATATAATGACATTAAATTAAACATCTGTTCAACAACCATGGTTAAGTTTCATTTAGAATATTTTGTTTGGGTATGGAAAATGATTCTTTGAGAAAATAATTTTGAAGAAATATTTGACAAGGGAAAGCCAAAAGGAGGAGATAATTAGAGAAGAAAGCAAGGGTTCAGTGCTAGCATTCTGTCATCTAGCTAAATTTAATAAACATTAAAGGTAGAGAGAAGGAGCTGAGGACTAGAAATAAAAAAATTGAAGGGTTCTTCTCTTCAGTAAGAAGTCATTTAGAAGAGTGAGGAAATGGAGGTAGGATGTTATATGTAGCTTTTTAGCTCTTTTACTTTACTTTAACACTTCTCAATGCTTGTAATAACCCTGCTAGGGGCTTTTTTCATTTGTTCATTAAGCAAGGCTTTATTAAACAGTTTGAGGGTAAGACACACAATGAATATATAGGACATGATTATCCTCCTTCAAGGAGTCCTTCTTTGATCTGTTTAAAGAAGAAAAGAAACTTTCTTAGAATGAAATAACTGGAAAGGCCAATTCAAAAAATACAGGTGAGTTATTTTAAAAATGCAGAGAACACAGCTATTTAAAGAAAGTTTGGGTTGAATTAGACTTCATGCTGGCCATCAAGGAGGAATTCGGGATAAACTGGTAAAATAAATGGAGAATGCTATTGGTAGAGGCAAAAATAAATTAGATGGTATTTTTGTGTTTGAGAAGTTTTTCCAAACTGTCTTTTAAAAAACTTGTTATAGCCTGGGGTGGTGAGAACTGGGGCAGAGATGGGCAGGGACAAGAGAGGAAAATGTCAGGACATTTGTAATACTCTCAACAATAAAGATGTTTATTTGATCTATTTTCTAAATGGTTCTGTTTTACTTAAAATTTTTAAAGAAAAGTAAAATATTCGTGATTAAGTGAGGAGGGCCTGAAAGTGGGACTGAATGCTTCCACACTGCTTCCACTTTGGGAACGGTAGCTAGGATGGCAGAGGTGGGAGTGTTGAAATTGCAAAACTAAATAATGAAGTGATAACAAATGTCAAATGGTACCTAATGATGTGTTACTAAATGAAATCAATATTTAGGGGTATTTCCTAGGGAGAAAGTACTGACATATGCTCTTCTTTTTATACTGGTTAAAAGCACTGTTTGCAGATTGGCCTGGTTTTTTTGCTCCGGCTCCACTGCTTACTAACTTCATAAACTTGGGGAAGTTACTAAATATTTTTGTGCCTCAATTTCCACATCCGCTATATAAAACAGAAGGATTGTTCTGAGATTTTTAAAAATGCACATGAAGAGTTTAGAACAGCACATGACACATAATAAATGTTTTATAAATGCTAGTGATGATGATGATGGTAAAATGGATGGTATCCCTCAATTCTTCAATAAATATTTATTGGGTGCCTATGTATATATCACAGCCCAGATTTTCCATAATGGGCTGTGTTATACTTAATGTTATTTTTATAACATATTTACTGCTATGTAAATACATTAAGGGAAGTTCTACAAGCTAAAGGGAAATATCAGAGGGAAACTTGTTTCTTCAGGAATAAAGAAATAGCAATATAAACAGGAAATATATAGGTCAATAAAACTATTTAAAATACATATGATTTGTTAATATAAAATTGTTAGATTGGGTAACATACATAAATATATGTAAAATATATATATTTTATAAATTTATATAAACAAGTAATAATTATAAAAATATAACATAAAAGTATATATATTTATAGAAGGTGGTAGGACATCAACTCAATGTAGACATTAGGTTAAGTACATAATTTTAATCCCTAGAAAAAGCACTAAAAATGTATAGCCAACAATTATTTTAAAAAATAGAGTGCAAATATTATTCAAACAATTCAAAGGAAAGAAGAAAAGAAAGAACAAAGGAATAAAATGCAGAAGAAAGAAACAGAAAACATAATAAAATGGTAGACCTCAACCAAACAATAATTATATTAAATGTTAATTGTCTAAAAATTCTAATTAAAACAGCAGAAATTAACAGAGTAAGATAACAAAGCAAGCCCCTATTAGAAGTCTCTTATTACCCACACACTTTAAATATACAAATAGATAAACAGATAGGTTGAAAGTGAATGGATAGAAAAAAATATACACCATGCAAATAGTAAAGGTTGAAAAGCCAGAGTGACTAATTTAATATCAGATAAATGTACTTTAACCCAGATAGTACTACTATAGACACAGACAATCTTTTAAAACAATAAAAGAGAAAATAGACATTATAAATGTATGTGCCTGATAATAGTCTTAAAATACATGAAGAAAAAAATGATGAAATTAAATAGAGAAACAGACAAGCCTACCATTATAGTAGAAAGTTTTACAACTCTCAGTAATTGCTAGCACACTAAACAAAAATATCAGCAAAAATACAAAATGACCTGGGGTGGGGAAAGGGCTGGATGGAGTGGGGTGAAAGAGGGTATGCGGAACATCTGTAATAATGTCAACAACAAATTATTAAACATTTGAACAATATCATTAACCATATTGATATAACTAACATTTATAAATGACAAAAATAGCGTACACTATGCTATTTCCATTATGTAAAATTCATGTAAATATAAGATAGTGACAGAAAGATCAGTGGTTGCCTGAGGATAGGGTGGAGGAAGAAATAAATAGTAAAGAAGCAAAAAGTCCTTGGGAGTGATCAAAGGTTTTTTTCTATTGATTGTGGTGATAAATTCATAGATGTTCCTCTACCCTCTGGACGTCCTACACATTACAGTTCCTAATTTCTTTTTCTAATTTATGTTCAATTATAGTTGGCATACCGTATTTTCCAGCATATAAGACGACTTTTTAACCCAGGAAAATCTTCTATATGCCCAGTTGTCTTATACGCCGGAAAATACGATAACTATTATATTAGTTTATACAGTTACTAATTTCTGATTTTAGCTTAGTGTTTTCTATCTCCAAAAAAATGCTCAGTAGAAACAGCTACAATGACACATAGTACGTGATGGGTTCTATTGTAAAGGCTTTCTATATATTGACATTTTTAACTCCATAACAACATGCTATTCTTTTCTTCATTTTAGAGAGAAAATGGAAGCCCAGAGAGGTTAGGTACATAATCAAAGTCACACAGCTGGTTGGTACAGGAGCTGAACTTTGGAGTCAGTCATCCAGCTTCAGCTCCAAACTTCAGGCTTTTAACCACTATGTTGCATTGCCTTACCCCACAGGCTGGTACTTGGCTGGTGCCTTTTTTCAGTAGAGTAAGAAGCCAAGAGAGGAGAAACTGGCAAAGGGTTTCTGTGGAGTCTGCCACATCACACCGTGGAGCCAGCCATCTTATCTACAAATACCACTGCTAGAGGATGATGAGCCATGACTGCATGTGCTCTTGTCTTTGCTCAAAATATTTCAGAATAACAACAGAATTCCCTCAGCTCATTGATGGATAACAAGAATGCAGGTCCATTTCTTAAAAAGTGGTTACAAATGCCAGAGAACATGCACACTGTGCCCACCACAACTGCCCTCAATTCACTGAATACCCCAGAGATGTCAATGGTATGAAGTCACGGCTTCCCTCCACACAGTCAATTTTAAACAAAAATATGAAAATATTATAACAGATGCTGATGTCTACATGTTAAGAGATGGTATGTGTGTTTGAATAATACTTACTTCTTTATAAGTTAATTTTGGCAGCTGGTATATATTTGCCCTTAAGTATAATGGATTTCACTGAGGAGAGCATGCTTTTCAAACTTCCTAGAATCAGTTATTTACTAAGCATTGCTAGTGGGCTATGCAGGAAGAATTGAGCTAAGAATTGAAACAATGCTAGACTAACTCTCTCCCCATTTGTCCACAAAAAAGACTATCTGTTAAAGAAAACAAAACAAAAAACACTCAGTATTTTTACCCATATAAATTCCCATTTAAATCTCAGTTAAGGTTTTATAGAGAAATGTATATCAATTAAATATCCTAGTGTGATCAAAATTCTGTGGAGAATAATAACACACATACTTATTTGTCCAAATTGCATACCTTTGATAACATCAATGTTTACAAGGGTAAAAAAAAAGACAAGTCTTATCTTAAGAACATAACAGTTGTTGTGAGCAGAAAAATGGAGGCAATTATTGAGGAAAATAAAAATACCTCAACTCTGAAAAGGGACTGAGTTGGAAAGATGAGCAGTTGCAGATAGAACTATAAGTTTTGAACTCTGTAGGCTAGGTGAGAGGAATGGGTTAAATTTTGTACATCTGGAAGCATTGTTTATGGCAGTGAGTACCTAGAGGAAGGGGTACATGGTGAGATGAGACAGAGGGAGCACAGTTAGAGCCTTTGTTGCAATAAAGGTGACATAACTGGGGCAGGAGTTGATAGGCCAAGAGTTGCAAGCCATCTCTAACACACCTATGTGTGTGTATAATAAGATAGTGAAAAAGTACAAAGATTTATTCAATTAAATATATGGTTATACAAATGAATTACAGACACAAATATGTACATGTAATTGTTACATATTTGTATACACACATGTACATTTATAGCATGATAAAAGCTTTCATTTATGTAACACTTGCTTCATGCTAATAGAATGCTCCACTGAGGCCAGTGTAATAAATGTCAGAAGAGTTACATGGCGATCTACCAGAAGCCTGTACACCAGTTTTCAAAGTAGACAAAGCACAGTATTGACACCCACACTGGATATGCCCATTTTTCTCCCCAGGCCCCCTGGCTGTCCTCACTGCTGGGCAGCTGAGGAGAGAAGTGTTAATTCTCTCTCTTTTCTGGGCTATGCAGTGATGGGGTTAACATTTCACCAGCAGGTTCCCATTTTACTTTCTGTACCACTTTTCTGTTTGACTTCATATTTTCTACTTATGCCTCCTCTCTAATTTGTAAATATCAACTGTGTTAGGTGAATATTCCTACAACAGTTCTGTGTTTACATATACTCTCCAGTCATATGAAAATTGGGTTCTAGAATTCTCAGTTAAAAATGCCTGTCTTGAAAGATTTAAAACTGCCAGTGACACAGATCTGAGTTGATCGTAATATATAGAAGAATTCAATTTCCTGCAAAATATTGGCATTCTATCATCATATGAAATGTAGAAGAGTTCAGTTTGCTTAAGAATCTTACACAATTATTCTTTCATATCTTGTTCTAATTTGTGTATCAGTTGTAAATAGGGGTTGATGTTTTCCAAAATATAAGCTATTTTAAGAAAAAATTTTTTTATCTTGGCTCTGCTCCTTTCTCTACACTTGAAGTAAGCCCAACTATCACAACTATGGCACCCTCCACTGGCATCCTGATCCCCCTGTTGGCAAGCATTCCCCATATGAAGGCTTTCTGTAGATGGGATATATATGGGAGCATACGATTAATTTAATATTCAAATGACATGCAATTTCTACTAAGCATTATTATTTTTATTTGTTTTTTTAATTACTTTTTTGATTAAGGTATCACATATTTGTCCTCAACCCCCCCTTTCCCATCTCAAACCCCTCCATACACATACCCCCACCCCCCTGTTGCATTATTATTTTTATAATAGAGGAACTATGAAGATAAAACTTAGATTGAATCAAAGCTTGCCAAATTTTTAAGAGGTCTGTCCTGGCAAATGGGATCTGCTATTTAAGGAACGAGCCCATATGGTATATAGGAAAGAGTGTGGATGAGGCATGAAAGTATCTGTTTGTCCAATTACCAGCCATACAACACAGATCCACTGTTGGGTGCCCCGATCTCCATCTCTACACCAAATGAGGCAGTTCAACTAGATGTTTTTAAATGTCTTATCCAGTTCTAAATTTCTATGGTACTGGGCAGGAAAAAGTATCTGTAATGTAATCTGCCTTTGAGACATTGATATTGGAGGTAAAAAAGCATTTATAGTGGTGAAATGTCTTTAGCATAGAAAAGTTTTATCCAGGGATCTTATAAATTTACCTTCATTTCTAAAAATATATATATTTAGGACATCAGATTCTGTTTTAGAATTTAGTCCTTCTTGAATGCAGGTTATGAATTAGATGAATGGCTTCCAGAATTTCAGAAACCAGTACAATTTTAAAAAGGAATAAAGGGTTACTTTGTTTTTTTGGTCAGATACTAAAAAGCAAAACCAACAAACAGTAAAAATATCATGACTGAAATTCCTTTAAAGAAGGAACATTTTAGCATAAAAATTAGGAAGTGCATAATTGTAGGATAAACAGCAATTTATGTTGAATACTTTATTAAGGAGCTCATTCATTTTCCTAATTTATTTCATTTGGCCATTAACTGAAAACAGTATCTCAAACCAGCACAAATCAGAGGATTGGCTTTTGAAAAACTGGTGGATTAGATGACCTCTCAATTTGTCTCTTAATCCCATCATTTCCTAAATCAGTTTAATTATCCTGCAAAAATAGAACCACAGCAGTGGCTTTTGCAATTACTTCTTGATTTGAGCACCTTCACTGTCCCTCAGTTTAACTTTATTCTATGTGACTGAATACTGTCATTGACTCATTATGAAGTTAATCATTTAGATATCTTCTGTTAAAAATGTCTCAAGATTCATGATTGGAAAACTGGCCCTGGCGGGCAGAACTGTTTGTTACTGGTATTTCTTTTCATTATAGACTTTTAAAAAATTTATCTTTATTGTTGAAAGTATTACATATGCCCCCCCCCTTTTTTTTCCCATTGATCCCCTCCACCCTGCCACCGCCAGCCCTTCACCACACTATTGTCTGTGCCCAAGGGTTATGCATATATACATATAAGTTCTTTGGTTAATCTCTCCCTACCTCCACCTCTCCCCTTCCCGGCCCCCTCGCCCCCCCCCCCCCGCCCCCCGCTACTCTGAAAGCTATGGTACACAAGTAACACAGGAACAGCATGGCTGAAAGAAAAGATGGCTGTTCTTGTATTACTTGTGTTCCACAGCTTTCAGAGTATCATTTTCTAGAACCATAAGCCACTTCTGTCCTGTTCTGATGTTTCTCTAAAGCTTATGAAAGAAAAAGACAATTTTTTTAAAAGTCCGAAACCAAACAAAAAAGCCCTCCTTGCTTAATGTGTGTATTTTAGAATCCCATTAAAATTGTTTAATGGTTATCCCTGCCTTCTGTGAATGACCTTTAGTGAATGAACAGTGCAGTCACAATCTTCTTGAAGTTAAATGCCAATTCTCTGTTGATGAATTGCAGGTCTTATCCCACGATTGCCAAGTCACTAGGATTGTCTTTTAAAGCTGTCAGGGACCTGCTCTGTTAAGGAATCTAATACTGGTCACATACAACTGACTAGACCACTACTTACAGGTCTCTTAACAGATGCAATGTGTGAGCTCTTTGGATCCATTAAGATTCGGGTTGAATCTTTGTGGAGAAAAGACTTACACTCTAAACATTTCCTTCCCATTACCCCAGTATATAAAATAATTAGATGTGGATTCCATTGTGATCCAAAAGGATACCTGATTGTATAAGAAAAGACACAAAGTCCTATTATATTCAGGCTCCAAATGATTTTAAATAGAGAAAAGTCCAATCCACAGCCCTAATTGGAGACGGAGGGATCCAGTCTGACCAAACCTCCAACACATGTTTCCAGAAACTATCCTGGGAAGCAACACCTAGCTGGCATGAAGGGAAAGAGGAGAGGATTGCGTGTGTGGCCTTGTTTTACATGGCGAGGCTTATTAAGTTGTGATCATCAATTCTGCCCATAATTCACTGAGCAGAACTCAGCCAGTTGGCCTTACTTAAATGTGAGGGGTGACACCGGGACCTGCAGACACTGGTAGGGCAGCCGTGTCCTAGCAACAGCTCTTCACTAGCAAGGGGTGATCTCTGGGGCAGCTGGCATTTTTTACCATAGTAATTTTGAAAAAAACACTTGCCAGCTGCAGTATTTAAACCTGGAAAAGAACCAATTAAAATGTTTGCCAAAATATTTGACACACGGAATTATGTAAGATCTAGCAGAAAAGCTTAAGGGACCAGGAAATTATATAAATGCTCACATTTGTCAACCAAGTTTTCCAATTTCCTCAAATGCATTGCCCACTCACATCCACAAGAAGATAAAGTAAACATATACAATAGCACATATCCAAGTTTTCTAGACTTATTTTCTTAATGGAGTATTCTTTTAATACCCAGTTGTCCTGTCTACCATGTACTTCTGTGCCTTTTAGGTCTTGATATTTTCCCCTGAATTTGTAATGCCACAGACGTCTCTGTGCACACATTATATAAGCCCTGCTCATAAAGGGTGTTGCAAAAGTAGTTTTACAGTTGTATGTGAAACAGAGTTTATTCTTGTATTATTTATTAAGTATTGTGTTATTTTCCATATGAACAACTATAAACCTACTTTTGCCCCACCTTGTACTTTCCATACACGTAGATGCCCTGCACTGATTCTAGGAAACTTGGCCAAAATGGCCACATCTCTCCATTCTTCACCTTGGCCCTTCTTCATGGGAGGGTGCTGCATTGACCCTACTGTGGTTCTTCCATGCCTTCACCCCTCAGTTAACTTTCTCAGTCACACTCTCCTTTTACATTTAGTGTAAGCTACTGCTAATAGGTAAGGGAGTTCCACATTCTCAAATAAACCTTAATTTTAATTGGGTTGAAAGCCCTTTAACATAAGGGATGGATACCAGCTGAGAGAGAACTGCAAGGCAGTTTTCTTTGTTGCGGAGGTTAAAGAATGACGCAGAATTATCTTCTGGAGGACAGAGCTCTGGCCACTTTGACCTTGATGGTGCTGGTACATGGAGCTTGTTTTTTATTTATTTTTGGTTGGTTGGTTTGTTTGTTTAAATTGAATTGGTTACCTTGTATCTTCAACCCTGTGTTTTATTATTTAGAAAAGAACAATTACATAGATGCATTTGTCTTGCATTGGCTCTGAAGTGGTCTACCTTTAACAGGGTAAAAATTTTTTATTGGTTCCCTGCCCCACTTTTGAATTTAATAATCATGTTGATATTTTTGTACAACTGTAACATTTACAAGGCACTTTTATTGTCCTAGATGCCCGTGACTGATTGGTACCTTGCATTTATAGATGAGTCATCCTCTCCAAAGTAGAGGTTTATAAGGAGTGAGGGAAGGAAATAATAATAAAAAAATAGGATGATTATTTATTAAATAACTGCTGATCAATTAGCCATATTTAGACCCTAAAATAAATACTTCAGCTGTTACATTCAATAAGGCACATTGTTTTCTATATTCCATCTGGTAAAATAGCAACTTGCCTTTAGCTGCTATCATTAGTCCCTCCCTCCTCTGGAACTTGAAGCAGCTGTCATAAAAAAATATTACCTAGGTGGTATACTGTGTGTGCTGGAATATGGAAGCATAATACTGATTCTATTTTCTAAATGCTTAAAAGACAGACTCTGACTCAGAATACTCTCTCTTCTGTGAAGCTTCTTCCACGTTGAAAGTAGTAGATGGATATGTCTATGTAAAGACAGGGGCAGTTAAAACAATGAGATACAAGTACATGCCTATTAGAATGGCCCAAATCCAGAATACTGACAACATCAAATGCTAGCAAGAATGTGGAGCAACTGGAATTCTCATACATTACCAGTGGGAATGCAAAAGGGTATAACCACTTTGGAAGGTAAAATATATTAAGAAGTACAAATTGCCAGTTATCAAAATATTCATGGGGATGGGGATGTAAGTATAGCATAGGAAATATAATCAATAATTCTGTAACAATTATGTTTGGTATCAGACACGTACTAGAGTTACTCAGGTGAACACGTTGCAAAGCACATAAATACCTTGTTGTCTAATCACTATTTAATACACCTGAAACTAATACAATATTGTATGTCAAATGCAATTAAAAAATAAATAAACACTTGGAAGCAACCAAGATGTCTTTCAATAGGTGAATGTATAAATAGTGTTATATCCAGACAATGGAATATCATTCAGTGCTAAAAAAAAAAAAGTGAGCTATCAAGCCATGAAAAGACCTAAAAGTAATTTAAATGCATATTACTATGTGAAAGAAGCCAATAAGAAAAGCCTACATAGCATATGATTCCATTTATATGACATTCTGGAAAGGGAAAAATATGGAGACAATAAAAAGAGTAGTGATTGACAGGAGTTAGGAGGGCAGAGATAGATGAATAGGCAGAGTGCAGACAATTTTTAGGGCAGTGAAAATATTCTGTATGATGTTATAATGATGGTTATATGTCATTATAAATTTGTTGAAACTTGTAGAAAGTACATCAACAGTGAGTCCTAAGGTAAAGTATGGACTTTGGATGATTATTATGTGTCAATGTAGGTTCATTCTTGATTTAATAAAATATAAAAGTACCATTCTGTTAGTGATATTGATAATGGGGGAGGCTAGGCATGTATGGGGATGAGTGGGGATGGGGTATATGGGGAATTTCTGTATTTCCCTCTCCATTTTGCTTTAAATCTAAAACTACTCTAAAAAATTAAGTCTTAAAAAAACAACAACAAAATGACAGGGGCAGAAGGTCTAGGAGACAGCAATCCATATGGAGGAAATTCTGAAAGGGAGCACTTGTAGTGCTCCTGATCCATCTCCATTCAGCACCTATCCCTCCTTCAATAATAAAATAGATTCAGAGCTTAGAAGAAACCTTGATGAAAGGCTTAAATGGGTTCAGACACAAAGAGTGTGTGTGGGAAGTGTTATTGAGAAGGAGCAGGAGATGAGGCATTTATGCTAATATTTAAGATAATAATAAGTGAAAATGGGAAATTATATACTCTGTAGAGTTGTCTCTAATATAGAAATTAGGGAAGAATTATACAAGTTGAAACTTATTAAGGAATCATTAGTGTTTTATCATTTGATCTATCTGCTAACAGAATCCATGTTGCATAATGGCTATTCAGTAAATGTTCATTTGATAAAAAATAAATTCAACCTTATATTCCTTTCTTCTTCAAACATAAACATGTTGAAGTAGTAGGTACTTGAAATATTTAATTGGATTTTTAATCATCCTCTTATGTGTTTTGGTCCTTCTATACTCACCATCCCCTTACCAATGTGCAGAAACTCAGCACTTCAGAGAGAGATCAATAGGGATGGAATTTGGATCATCATGATAAGCAGAATCCAAAAAAAATGTATACACACTTTAAGAGCTGATAGCCCAATTTTGAAAATGAAATGTAATTTAATAAACACTGCCTTTATAATTATTCAAAGTGTCTGTATACATTTTTGGAGACATCCTATATTTTTCTATATCTAGATTCTTTAACACAAGCATCTTCTCCACTTATTTGTGCAGCCAACTCTGCCAATATGCCTAAGGCGATTAAATAAAATCAATACTCAGGACTATCTTTGTCCTGAGAGCACTACAGCTCTGGGTCTCTGAGGATTCCTATTTAAGAATTTTGAAGTTAATTTGCCTCTGCAGTGTCCATCTTGTCCTCACCTCAATGTCCAGCTGTTTTCTCAATGTCCTTATCTCTTCTGATACCCTCAATGTAAAGAAAGAGTTCTCCCTTCTTGCAGTGTTATCTAGCTTTCTGTTGATTTGTACTTATAATCACTATGAATTTCAACTAAAATAGGCTGAAACCTATTTTTGGTGTTTTGGGGGTCAAGGTACAGAGTAGAGTTAATGGAAAATGTTAATTATACGACCTTTTGAAAACCTGAAAAGGTGTACAATAAATTCTAGATTATTTTCACTTTGGTTGAAGTCAGCCCTTTGTTTAGTAACCTGAACAGACATAAAACTTCATTTTTGCCACCTCATGATTTTTTTTAGCCATTAGCTGTGGTCTGATTATTGGACTGACTTGACATTATGCCTTGTCTTGATATTTTCATTGATTTTTTTTCAAAGAAGCTCTTTCCATATTTTCATTACACTAGGCCTGAAGAATAACAGCATATTAATAGAATGTACTAAAAGAGCATTGCTTTCTCATTTTTTATTTCTATAGATAAAAAAGGAAGTCAAACTAACACAGCAATATTGAATTCTGGGAGATTTGTGGTATTTTAAAAAACCAAGCTGATAATCAAATAAGAAAAAATATCGACCTGAGAAAAAAATTCTACCAGTGGGTAACCTTGAGATAAATTATTTTAAAAACACATGTCAGCATTACCTATCACATAAATAAACAACACAATAAAATATGATGAAGCCCCTGGTATTACACTGATGATATAAAGCAAGACAATTACCATACTATGTCTTTGACTCTAAATTCATTAATAGTGTTCTGGGATAAGAAAAAAATCATAGTTTTTTATACATTTTATAAAATTATAATGAAGACTTCATTGGCCCCTGAAACAGAAAATAGATTATAAAATGCATGCATAGAAGAAAGGAACAGTTCTTGGCCTTGGCAAATGCTGGGCGCCTAGGAACTGACTATAAATCTAAGACCCAGAGAAACACCTGGAAGGAGCTGTTCTGTATCTATCAGGCTTCCCTAGGGTTGCTACAAATACTTCATTTAGCTCTAGCACCTCGGTAGAGATAAAAGGTATTCTGGGAAATCGTACTTCCTAGATTCTGCTAATAGCTGACTTTACTATTGACTTTTCCTTGATGGTTCTGCCTGGTCTTGCCAATAGATGAGTTAGTCCACAGCATTTTGGAGTTGGAGAAGATAAACCTGTGTCTTCTGACAACTTGTTTCCTCACTCTCTCAATATTGATTATTACATAACAGACATCAAAACCATATTATTATTATTCAAGAACATTCAAACAATTATGTAATTTTTATCTTAAAATGTATAACGTTTGCCTTCTAACTCTCATTTTTTTCTCATTCCCCATCCTGTTGGCCTCCTTCTTTACCAGATTTGCAATCTCTAACAAAATCGCTCCCACAATGTTAGGTTATAGGTCAATGGCAACTACCCAGAAAAATGGTAACTGAGTTCTCAAGAATGTATTGGCAGAAAAGCAAAATATCACAGATGAATACACACCCACAAGCACTAGTACTTCCTAACATGTCAGCTAATATAGTCACTAGAATAAACTATATCATCTAATTTATTCCTATTATTCTTTGTCCCTTATTTTCTCACCGTTTTATTAACCCTTCCAAAAATGAAGATACTTATACATATATATGATCTATATCAATATAATTCAGAGAAAACACAATGTTCTAAAAATTTCCCTGCCAGTGTGGCTCAGAGGTTGATTGTCAATATGAACCAGGAGATCACAGTTTGATTCCCTGGTCAGGGAACTTGCCCAGGTTGCCAGCTCAATCCCCAGTAAGGGCCTTCAGGAAGCAGCTAATCAATGATTCTCTGTCATCATTGATGTTTCTATCTCCCTCTCCCTTTCTGAAATCAATTGATTATATATATATATATATATATATAAAATCAATTGAATAATATATATATACACACACATATATATACATATATATATACATATATATATAAATTGAATAATACACACACACACACATATATATATATGTAATAAATCTACTACATATTCTAGACAATTAGTAGATAATAGGTATTTCTTTATTATGTTCAAGTGACCAAAGTTGCTATGCCTTTGACTCTAAATTCAACAGTAATGTTTGGCAGCTGAGGATTTATACATTCACTAGAATATGCAGCTTGCCCATGGTGAACAACTAGTTCAGAAGTCCCATAAGCTACTCTTGTTTGCACAGTCCTAAAGTAAGAACATGTTGTTCAGAGCAAATTAAAAAGATAGTTGCTCTGGCTGGTGGGCTCAGCGGTTAGATTGTTGGCCCACACACCTAAGGATCATGGGTTCAATTCTTAGACAAGGACATATACCTGGGTTGCAGTTGGGGCATCTGTGGGAGGCAGCCAATCAATGTGTTTCTTTTATAGTGATGTTTCTCTCTCTCTTCTCTCTCTCTCTTCCCCCTCCCCCCTTCCGACCCTACCTTCCACTCTCTCTAAAACTCAGTGGAAAAAAATAGCCTCAGGTGAGGATTAACAACAACAAAGATACCAAGGCTTTGGAAGCCAAAGTACTGGGGAGAGAAGTGGGGCAGATAAACAAGAGGTAGAGGTGGAGAAAGATTAGAAAAGTGGAGTTTGAGAGAGAAACTAAGTGTCACCATTCTATCCTCAGTCCTGTCTTCATAAGCACAAAAGGAGAGAATTGGTTGAGAAGAACAAAGGGAAAACAGTCTAAAGAAAATAGTAACTTTTAAATGTGCAAGTTACCTAAGAGAATGTAATATTTTTATCCTTTCTATTAAAGATTACAGATGTGTGTACATATGCCTAGATTAACAGGGGATTCATATAGTGAAACCATTTGCTCTCCCTCCTAAAAAGTCTATAGTAATTCCATATTTCATCTGAAATCCTAGCTGCCTATTGATTTCAAGACCAGCTTGTAAGGAAGCCCTGTGTGTGATTTGAGGGCTGATGAAGAATCCATATGTCATAACAGTTTAGACACCAGGGGGAAAAAGGAAAGAGGCTGACTGTAATTCATTCTCTACTATAATTATCGGGGAATTTACACTTAGCACACTAGACCAAATGATATAATTTGTAAACAAAGTGAGTTATAGTTCTGATCTCAGGTCCTGGGGCCAACCCAGTTTGTATTACAAGTTGACATTTCCAAATCCTTTAGAATTTAGCCTTTGATTGCCCCCATAAAAGTATAAAAAACAATAAATCTTTTGGAATTCATTGATTGGCCACACTGAGATAAACACACAACTTTCTGAAACAGAGGGAACTATTTATTCAAAGGCACTTTATTATTTTCACTGAAGAAAAATAGAAAGCATTGAAAATTTAAGAGCATTTAAAAAGAGTTCGGTGTACTAGATGCTTGCATTGACTTGTTAGGCTTGCATCAGAGTCTTAGCTTTCAGATTTTTTTCCTCCCACAGAAAATGAGGCAGCCGGCAAGGGCCCACACAGATGCACAAGCCTGTGATTATGCCTAGGAGGGAATCACACCCTCTCTACACCATGATTCCATGTTTTGGCTACACAGCAAAATGGAGTCTAAGCCCAAGTAAGGGAATCTTGTCCTCAAAGGAACATGGCTAGAGCAAATATGACGAGTAGGGTTTTGCTAAATTTGGAAAGTACTGCAAAAATTCAATAATTGACTACTTTAATATGCACAAGAGCTACCTGAGACCTTGCTAAAATGTGGATTCCAAACCCAACCTCTGAGATTCTGTTTACTAGGACTTGGGTGGGGCCTGAAGATCCACATATTTTATAAATTTTACTAGTGATTCATGAATCACACTTTGAAAAATACCCGAAAAGACCATTTCACTATGCACCACTCAAAAATCCATATGTGTAGAAGTTTCTATATAGAGATTTCATTTAATCATTTAGTTATTTATCACCTACTATGAGTCTACTCCTATGCAAAATTAGCAGAAAAGACTTGCTCAAATGATAGAGATTCGTTATATTCTTCAAATAAAACTTAAACTATTTTATAATGTTCAGAAACTATTAAACTAACCAAGCAAAGGAAATAGTACAGTTAAGAAGAAAAAAACCACACTATTAATTTAATAATCGTTGCCACTCAGGTTATTTTTTAGGAAAATAGTACCTGATATTTGCTTAGATGTGAATTCTTTTTATCAAGTAGGTGTTTAAAAGAATTCTTAGTATGATGGGAATATCAACCCAACTAAAATCCTGATTACTGTTAATGTGTTTTATAAAATCCTTTAAAACATGTTTAAATTTTTTTTTTTTTATCTTTAAACATGGCTTTTTTATCTTTAAACATGGCTTGGTATATAAAATCTTTTGAAAAACACTTTGAGAAATTCTTTCATTAAACATCTTGGGTAGATAGAATATTTGGATCTCCAAAACAAAATGAACTAGTTGAGAAGTCACTCGTGTGTAGAGTTGTATTTAAATTTCTATCTATTCTAGCTCCAATTTCAGAAATCATGGTCAGGTTACTTGCCTCTGTTCAAGAGAAGAATAATGATTAGTCCATTTTGACTGGAATGGATTTCAGATTCAGTAGTGTCTATGAAAATACAATTTTTCGGTGCCTATTGAATTCTAAAGAGAGAGTTAAAGTAGGATCAGAAAACTAAAAGTAGGCGTTTTTAAGAGTATTGTACTAGGTAGGCAGAGAAAGAGTTTGAGCTTGAGCTAGAGATAATGATAGAGATAGAGATGAAGATATACAGAGAAATTTAAGACCAGTTAATATCAATACACTTCTTTGTAATCTCTTTCCAGTGATATTAAATAATAGACCATTTGTCTATTATTAAGCTCTTGATATGCCCTTCATTTAATAAAAGTTTATTTCTATGGCAGACATTTTTAAAAATCAACAATTAGAACAGAATTCAGATTTATAGTGTGGTAATGTAATATAAACCTTTCATAAGGATTAACTTTTAAATATTAAAAATTTGATATATGGATAAAAGACTTAAATGTAAAACATGAAACCATAAAACTCCTAGAAGAAACCATAGACACCAAAATCTCAGTCATCTCTCGTAGCAATATGTTTACCATTACAGCTCCTAGGACAATGGGAACTAAGGAGAAAATAAACAAAAGGGACTATATTAAAATAAAAATCTTCTGCACAGCAAAAGAAACCATCAACAAAATAACAAGAGAGCCCACTACATGGGAGAACATATTTGCCAATGACACATCCAATAAGGTGTTAATCTCCAAAATATATAGGGAATTCATATAATTTAACAAAAGGAAGACAAACAATCCAATTAAAAAAATGGGCAAAGGACATAAATAGACACTTCTCCAAAGTGGACATACAGAAAGCCAAGAGACATATGAAAATATGCTCAAAGTCACTAATCATCCTAGAGATGCAGATCAAAAGGACAATGAGATATCACCTCACATCTGTCAGAATGGCTATCATCAACAAATCACCAAAGACAACTGTTGGCAAGGTTGTGGAGAAAAGGGAACCCTAGTACACTGTTGGTGGAATGCAGACTGGTGCAGCCACTGTGGAAAACAGCATGGAGTTTCCTCAAAAAATTAAAAATGGAACTCCCATTTGACCCAGTGATCCCACTTCTAAAAATATGTCCTAAGAAACCCGAAACACTCATCAGAAAGAATATATGCACCTCCATGTTCATAGCAGCGCAATTTACAATAGCTAAGATTTGGGAACAGCCTGAGTGCCCATCAGCAGATGAGTGGATAAAAAAAACCGTGGTACGTTTACATACCTTTTCCAATTATTTTTTAAATCTTTTTAAAGATGAGATACAGCACTAGAAATATCATGTAGCTTAGAATTTACTCATCCTGGGCTGATCTCAACCTACTTCCTAGATACAATATTTCTGGTGTTTTATTTTTTCTTTATTTTTGAGAAACAATTACACACAAACCCAAATTCAGTATGAACAGAGCCATTAGAGGGAAAAATTATTTATTAACTTTTTAGAGCATCCATATGTAAGTAAGAGAATTCATGTTTTCTTGGTATTGAAAATATGAGTACTCTTATTGATCAACTAGAGGCCCGGTGCATGAATTCATACACCACTGTATGAATAAATTCAATTTCATATTTTTATTTACTTACACACAAACCCAAATTCAGTATGAACGAGCCATTAGAGGGAAAAATTATTTATTAACTTTTTAGAGCATCCATATGTAAGTAAGAGAATTCATGTTTTCTTAGTTTTCTTGGTATTGAAAATATGAGTACTCTTATTGATCAACTAGAGGCCCGGTGCATGAATTCATACACCACTGGGGTCCCTCAGCCTGGCCTGCAGGATCAGGATGAAACTGGTTCTCCAATATCCTCTGAGGGATCCCAGATTGCGAGAGGTGCAGGCCAGGCCAAGGGACCCCACTGGTGCATGATGGGGCCGTGGAGGGATACGGGAAGTTGGCCAACCAGGGAGGGACTGCAGGAGGGCTCCGGAGCATGTCCAGCCCGTCTCGCTCAGTCCAGATTGGCCGGACCTCAGCAGCAAGCTAACCTACTGGTCAGAGTGTCTGCCCGCTGGTGGTCAGTGCACATCATAGCGACTGGTCAACCAGTTGACTGTCTTTCCCCTGGTGGTCAGTACATGTCATAGCGAGCGGTTGATTGGCCTTAGCATATCATTAGCATAGTACGCTTTGATTGATTGAATGGCCGACCAGATGACCAGATACTTAGCATATTAGGCTTTCATTTTGTAGGATGCTACTTGTGCTGATGCTGTGGCTATTTGCCCCATCCAAACACAGTTGTTCTTAGTGTCCTCTGGGGAAAGCTAATGAACATTTTTTGGCACATGCTTAGAAGCCTGAGAGAAGCACCACTATAATTTATTTCTATCTAAATTACTCTAATCTGGGTAAGGAGGCTGAAGTGCACAGATTTCCCATAAAACTAGCTCATTTTTATGAAAACTGGTCTATCTCTTGCAGGATATTAGAGTAACAGGGAATAAACACATATACACACATATACATTTCTTCAACTTTGTATTCTGAATCAAAAATTGCTTTTTGTTCTTCTCAATGATTCAGCTGTTAGTACTATGCTCTGCAATGAATGTCACTAGCATAATGTGAATATGAAACAATATTAATATTTCCTTTCTTAAAATAAAAAATGAACCAAATATTCTTTAACAGCTGTTTGAAGCATATTTGGAATCACATTGGACCTGTAAACAATAAAATGCCAAAGTATTCTTTAAATTTGCAGCTCTGTCAGTGTTTTATAAGCTGATCACTTATTTTGGAAGTAGACTACATTATGAACTGATTTCTCCCGAAAAACTATCTTAATATAAAACTCTCTCAAATATTCCTTTTTCTCAACCTCTTCTCCTGTGAGCTGTTATTGTATTTGAAATCTGTAATTTAAAATAACTGCAAATAAAACTGGCGTGTCATTTGGAATAGCACCTTACAAGCAAAATAGCCACTTAAGCTTATTGTTTGTCAGCTATGGAAGTAAATAAAAATATGAAATTGAATTTATTCAGCAGGAAATTGTGGGGAATGTTTAAACATTATTTATACATTGAAAAACTATTGAACAGGCATCTACAAAAAATGAACAAGCTGTGGAGGACACTGAGAGTCACAAAACTAAAATTTCCTCTCATAAAACTTATGCTCTAGTTTGAAAAATAAAACACAAATATCAAACAGTTAGAATATAAATTATAAAGTAAAAATAAAATATATAAATATAAAGCATGTCTAAGATAAAGATGCAGTTAAATGTCCAATGAATGGCACAGATAATAAATTTTAAAACCTTAGGAAAGGGTCAGGAGGGTAGGAATTAAAATGATCCATGAAGGTTTAGTAGGCATCTTATTTGCCAGGATCGTAACAGTAATGATGCAGCATGATATGCTGGAGCCACCCTTTTCTGGTTTGTGAAAGTTGATTACCAGCAACTCTTTCTAACAACATCCTCAGTGATGTTATGCCAACAGCATAAAAATGTCCACATTGGGAGTATTTACACCATAGAAATTGGCAACCTCTACAAATTATGACTTTCTTCCTCAGAAAAACACTAAACATTTAACAGAACACCATGATATGTAAGGAACATTATCAAAATCTAGTTCAAATATTAATTTAATTTCCATTTAAAATCCATTTTTTTGCAGATGAGAGAACTGAGGCCAAAGAGTTTAAATTACTTGAGTAAGTCACACTGAAAGTAAATGACAGCTCGTGATCTGTACTTACCTGACTGTGGAATAATGAGAAAGGGGTTATCTTAAAGTGCTTTTTAATCAACTATTCTTTCCAGCTAAGTTGTCATTAGTTTTCATCATATAATTCTGGTACTGTTCTAAATGCTGGAGAAAGCCTACATATCCATCAACATGGGCTACATGATTTTGCAGGAACAAACAATCCCGGAATCTCAGTGATTTAAACCAACAAAAATGTATTTCTCACTCTTACTATCTTAGTCTCTTAGATTGGCAGCAGCTCTGCCCCATGTCACACTCATTCAGGGACTAAGACTGACAGAATCTCCACATCTATTGTGTTACCATGGCACAGAGAAAGGAAAGTGGCTTACCAATACTGGCTCACCAAAGCTTTTGCCCAGACATAAACACCTCCCTTGTGCTTGCTTCCTGCATCACATTACATTAGCCAAAGCAAGTCCAACAGCATGAAGAATTTACACTCCCACCAGGGGAAGTGGAACACTAGTAATAGCCCTGAAGACTGTCACACCTTATGTATCCACCATTAGTAATTAAAGACTTACTAATGACAAGAGCAAAAATTTTAGCTATGTTTGCATCATAAAACTATCTATAACTAAAAAGAACTTATAACTCTCAGCAGAAAAAAGCAATCCAAGTTAAAAATGGGCAAATAACCTGAATATAAACTTATCCAAAGAGGACATACAGATGGCCAACATACTTATAAAAAGATGCTCAACATCACTAATCATCAGAGAAATGCAAATTAAAACCATGATGAAATATCACCTCACACCAGTCAGAATGGCTATCATTTATATATCAACACACAACAACTGTTGGAGAGAAAAGGGAACCCTCGTGCACTCTTGGTAGGAATGCAGATTGGTGCAGCGACTGTGGAAAGCAGTAAGGAATTACCTCAAAAAATTAAAAATGGAACGGCCTTATGACCCAGCAATTCTACCTCTGGAAACATATCCAAAGAAACAACAACAAAAAAACTATTTTGAAAGAATATATACACCCTTATGGTCATTGCAGTGTTATTTACAATAGCCAAGATTTTGAAGCAGCCTAAGTGCCCATCAGTAGATGAGTGGATATAAAAGCTGTAATACATTTGCACAATGGAATGCTACTCAGCCATAAAAAAGAAGGAAATCTTACCTTTTTCAACAGCATGGATGGATCTCAAGAGTATTATGCTAAGTGAAATAAGCCAGTCAGAGAAAGACAAGTACCATATGATTTCACTTATTTGTGGAATGTAATGAACAAAATACACTAACAAACACAATAGAAACAGACTCATAGACACAGAGAACAGACTGACAGCTGTCAGAGGGAAGAGGGGTTGGGGGACTGGGTGAAAAAGGTGAAAAGATTAAGCAAAGAAAAAAATCTCATAGGCATGCAACAGTAGGATGATTACCAGTAGGATGATGCTTGGAGGAGGTAGAAGAGTATAAAGGGTGGATAATGGTGATGGAAGGATATTTTACTTGGGAGGCAAATACACAATACAATATACAGATGATATATTATAGAATTGTACACCTGAAACCTATATAATTTTATTAATCAGTGTCACCCCAATAAAATAAATAAAAATTAACAAAAAAGAAAGCACCAATATTTACTATAAAACTGGTAAAACTGTATTTAAAAACAAAACAGAAGGTTAGGGAGAGGTGGGGGAGATAAGAGATCAATCAAAGGACTTCTATGCATGCATATAAGCATAACCAATGGATGCAAAACTCTGGGGGGTGAGGGCATATATGGGAGTGGGGTGGGGGGGCCAATGGTAAGATATGTACACATATAATACCTTAATAAAAAAATTGAAAAGAAAAAAAAAACAGAAACATGACCATTTCATACGTGATGTGTATTTAAACTGTATCTCTAGGTGATAGCTTATTCTCATTCATTTTACACAGCTCAGTTTATCTTTCATGCTCATTTGATTGTCATTGAAGCTGGCCTAAAACCCAGCCCATCATAGGGCTGGCTAGGATCTTTCTAAAGCAAAATTCTGCCCTGGGGCTGGGTAGTTTACTCATCTCACTTTCTCTCCTTTTGAATTTCTAATAGTGTTGGACTTCCTGGGGTATTATACAGTAGTGACTCTGAGGTGGTCTACCCTGAGTTATTTTATTATTTTTTCCCTGTCTAAGAAACTGCTGGAGAAGGTCAACTTAATCTCTTCCTCTCCTCAACATGACAGATTCTCTACAAATTGAGATTTATAGACTTCAGTGGATGGTGGTCTCCATTTTCTTCAAACTAAAATACATCTCCTTCACTGCTGATCAAGTAAGAGCAAAGAAGGATTATCTGGGGTGGGGAAAATTAAAAGCATAATTTCAAGAAGAATGTCATCACAGCCTGACTCTAATACTCAAAAGATTTTCCTTACACTGGACCTATTCAGCCAGAGGTGTTTTTTTGTTTTGTTTGTTTGTTTGTTTAGTTTTGTTTGCTTGCTGTTTTTTGTTTGTTTATTTAAGCTGATGTTTTTTGACTGACTAAATCACGTTCACTAACATGTCACAGGATGACCATTGATAGAAATATGGATTATGCACTAATTCTACTTCAGTGTCATTTATAAATATAATTACATAACTTAAAATATAATGTTTTATTATTTTATAAATACACAATATTTTTAGAAACATTTCTTTTTGGGAAATTTTTAATTGGCAGTGTCTCTCCAACTTAAATGTTAATTTTCTGTGACTATTTGGATGTGTTTTCTTAGTTAAAGCACTTAGACACATAGTATAGACTCACAGGATTTTACAACTGAAAAACTAACCCAGTTCACTCGTTTATTTTACCACGGAGAATATTAAGGTTCTAAAAGGTGTTTTTTTTTGTTTGTTTGTTTGGTTGGTTGGTTGTCTTTTTACACTAATGGAAGGGGACTTCCTGGTAATTTTCTGTAAACTAGAAAACATTCTTTCAATAGGCAAAAGAAAGAAAAACAACAACAACATTATATATTAATCACCTGCTAGTTTATGCTTTTAATTTAATGTTTGTGTTTTTCTCAGGATACATAGAATAACTGAAGTGTAGATTAACTCTATAGTATTCAAATTCACATAGATAATATGATTGTTGGGTAGTGGCTACCTAGAGTCTAAGAAAGATTTGAGCGTTCTGTGATTCATTAGTAATGTCTTCCCTGGTTCAAGGAATGAGAGAAATAACACCCATGCCATCCTTTGTTATGCCCTGTATAACTCAAAATAAAAGCAAACAGTATAGATTTGCTGTGAATACTATAGTTTAATTTTGATCATGATACTATGCAAAGAGTATAGAACACTTAGATTAGCTTTATGCATTCCATTTTCATGTCAGTACAGGGAAAGATTTGTGTTTTAAAGGCATTTTTGGGAATCAAAACGAGACAAAGTATATCCATGCTTACCTTGTACTGGTTAGATGAAGGATGTATAATGGAAGTGGCTGGTATGCAATGATTTTCTGCAGTCTTTGGGGACTACCAAAGAAGGATAATGCTCAGGAACAATTCTGATAGTGTTTCTGAGAGCAGCTAATCAGAGAAGACCCCTTACAATTTGTTCTTGCAAGGTATGCATTTAAAGTTGTATACCAAATAAAAAGAACATTGTAATTTACAGCAGGGGAAGCCCCAAGGGATGATCTTTGAGGACAGCTCTGAAGTGTGGCTATTTTTTTTCTACTCTGTAAGTAATGAGGACACTGAAAATTGTTACAGGGGAAACGAGAAGAATTTACAAAGCATGTGTTATAAAATTGCCTTGGACATAGGGACATTGAAAAGATAATGAATACTTGAAAACCAAGGACACACAAGTTAAGAGAAAAATAACTCAGCCAAACATATCATCTAATGTATTGTAGACAATGTTACCTGAAAAATTATCTTACACCCTAAAAAAGTAAAACAATTCTAAGAGTATATAATTTTAATTACTTGTAGATTGACTTTTTTGTAGATAAACAAGCAACTATTTGTCTCAAAGCCTACATTTCTACAACATGAAGGTCAGTGCTATATTATTGACCTGGAATATGAGTCAGAAATCCCAAATTTAAAGTCTAGATTTGTCACCGACTACGTGATTTGCAGCAAGTCACATGATGTCTCTGGACTTTACCTCTTAAAATGTTGTCTTTGGATTAACTAATCTCTAAAATACATTTGACTCTAAAACATGTTATGCTGTAATGTAAAGCAGGATAAACACCCACCTAAACACAAACACCACACGTCAGGTGCAACATTTGTGGGAAAGGCACCATCATGGACTGGCAGTTTAAAGAAGATAGGGAAATTGCTTACTGTTTCTGTTGGCCCAGCTTGAGAGTTCTCAGGCATGCTCCTGATAAGCACTGTGAGGGAGACAAAATTGGATTAGGAAGAGCAAAGGGGCAAGGGAAGTAGACCCACAGGTTCCACTGAAGTTCTTAATGTAACATAAGAGGCACTCTTATGTTGTCCTAATGTAGGTTTGAAGTGACACTCCTCTAAGTGATGGAGCCACTAAAATATGACTGCCTCTGCCAATAGCAACATCTTAGAATCACCTGTGGGACTTTTGACCCTGACAATCGTCTTCAGATCTGTTTCTTAATCACTGGAACTGAGCTAAACCTTATAAGGGGAGGATATTGCATCCACTCAGGCTACCAGGGCAGACAAAAATGAGAAGTTATTTCATATGGTTAAAAAAAATCTTAGTCTGGGTGGGAAAAAAGTAACTGATGCAAGAAGATGTACATCCAGTCCAGCTGGTGTGGCTCAGTGGTTGAGCATCAACCCATGAACCAAGCGGTCACTGGTTTGATTACTGGTCAAGGCACATGCCTGGGTTACAAGCTAGATCACCAGTAGGGGTATGCAGGAAGCAGCCTGTCAAAGTTTCTCTCTCTCATTGATGATTCTATCTCTCTATCCCTCCCCTTCCTCTCTCTCTAAAAAAAATCAATAAACACATATTTTAAAAAGTGGACAAACAACAATCAACAGCATTTAGTGATGGATTAAAAAGGTAAAAAAACAGTAAGAGTAATTACTTTTACTTAATTTTGACCAGGGAGCTGGAAGATTTCCATGTAAAAACATGTGGAATATGAGACTATACATCACCTCTTTTTTATGTGTTTGTTGTTTTTTAGTCAATAGAGACCATAGAAAAAATAGCATATTTATACATGTGTTTGTTTTTCTAGGCCCAATTCCCAAGAAGACTTAAAAAGAACATAGAAGAACAAAAAGAAAATTTTAAAAACCGATTATCATCTTAGACGTAAGTGAAGTTATATTTATGAAAAGAAACACTATTAAAACTCAGAGAAAAAAAAAGGGAAAATAATGAAGAATCCAAAATATACTACAAAAAATTTAAAATCTTAAGAGAATGGTTGACAAGTATTGAAAATATCTCATAAAATAAAACAAAACATGAAAGATAGAAAAAGCCGAAACCGGTTTGGCTCAGTGGATAGAGCGTCGGCCTTCGAACTGAAAGGTCCTAGGTTCGATTCCGGTCAAGGCATGTGCCTGGGTTGCAGGCACATCCCCAGTGGGGGGTGTGCAGGAGGCAGCTGATCAATGTTTCTCTCTCATCGATGTTTCTAACTCTCTATTCCTCTCTGTAAAAAATTAATAAAATATATTAAAAAAAGAAAGATAGAAAAAGAGAAATATAATAATATAATAAAATAGAGAATAGAAGATTTCTGTAATTAGTCCAGGAAATTCAATGTTCATATAGACGCCCGGAAAGAAAGGATAGAGGTGAGAGAAGAAAGCATCAACTAACTAATGCAAGATCATTTATCATAATTAAGGGGCCACTTGAGCGGGCATAGTAAGTGAAAAAAGATGTATCAGGCCTCAACATTGTAAAATGTCTGCATTGGACTAAAGGGTAAACTCCCAAAACCTCCAAAAATTATCAAATATTATATTAAGTTTATCATAAATCAGAATGCCTTTCTGCTTGTCACAGCAACATGGGGAGCCAAGAGATAGGAATGATACCTTCCAAATTCCTAGGGAATTTTTCTCCCAACTATTGGTTTATGTTTTATGCTATAGCAAACCATTCCAAACCCTCAAATCATGTATTTTGATCACAAATCTGCAATTTAGATAAGGACAGCAGGGTAAGCTCTAGATAACTGAGCGAGTTGCTTGACTACTTGAAGAACCCAGTTCCAGGTGATCTCACCCACGTGGTTGGTGAGTTGATGCTGGCTATCGATTTCTATCCATGAGGATGGTTTCTATATTCTCACAGCTTGATACCTGCGTTCAAAGAGCCAAGTTCCCCCCTAAACAAAGAAACAAACAAAGCAAAAAATGTGTATAACCATGTGTATCCTAGCTTTGAAAGTATCACCACCATCAAAGTCATAAGTCTGTCCAGATTGAAGGGCAGAGAACAGAGACCTCACTTTTCTACAAGAGGAGTGTCTATGCCAAATTCTAAGAGTGTGTGAGATGGAAGATATCGCTTTAGCTATTTTTGGAAATTGCAATCTGCCATATCACCTAGAATGCAATATCCTGAGAAACTATTAATTAAGTGCAAGGGTTAAATGAAAACAGTTTTAGACATGTTAGATGTTAGAATGCTTACCTCTTATGTACTCACTTTTAGGACGTTATAGGAGAATGTTCTTTACCAAGACATATAATCAATTAAAATTCAGGTAAACCTGACTTCATGGAGATATGAAAGACTCCCCAGGATGGTGAAGGCTGACCTCAGAAATGTAGTTATGTACACCCATAAAAGCCAATTAGCTTAGATTAAAATAGTCAGAATTTCTAGCTGTGATGTCCCTGACACTAAACTTTATATTGCAATATGCTTGATTGTATTAAGGGAGATTTAACCTATGAGGGGAGAATTTGAGGTTAAACTAGATGAACACACACACACACACACACACACACACACACACACACACACACACACAAAACAAAAACAAAAAAAAACACACCTAATATAAAAAAAGAAATAAACTAATTAAATTCAAGGAAACAAGAAGTTGTTCAAGAAATGAAAAGTTGTCATGGTGCACTACATGACTTACTTGGGAATAGTGTTTATATGATCATGGAATTGTCAACACTAAATACTTACTTAACCAGAATTGTGCTATAATTCTAACATGAGGATGGGGAGTGTGGATAGAATGTGTAGGTGTATACGGATGGGTACTGGGGGGAGATTAAAGGAAACCAATTATCCTCTACAGTAGAATATTAATAGGTGTGTCTAAATGTGTATTTTTTTAATCAAGAAATTATAAGCATGCTATCTAGAGCTATTGATACTCGAACTTATAAAAAAAAGCTGGAAGCTGTTGCATATGGGAAATGGGCAACTTGTTTCCAATGAAAATAGGCAATGAAGAAGGGTGACAGTGGAACAAAAAGGACATTCTTTTCATGTCTTATAAAACTATTTTATTATTAAGAAGAAGTAACAGGGAAGCCTACTTTATAGTTTGGACAGCACATTGTGCTTTCACTTCCTGCAGTCATGGCCATGTATGTTGCGAGGGTGTTGGAGAGGGAAGGGTAGAAGAACCCCCCGTACAGGACAATCACACCACTCCCTGTCTCCTACAGAGGCATACTGGACCTCACCCTGAAGCTCCAGTATCCTGTCTGGCATCCCCGTGCCCCCAGGGCTGGGAGCTGAGGAAGGGGCCTGCACCAAAGATATCCTCATTTATTTCCTTCTGGCTCCATGGCCTTAGAGGAGACTCTTCTCTTTAAAAATGACTTTTGATAAATGGGGAAGAAATAACCATCACATCCAGAAAACTAATCAAGCTTCCCAGGAAATATGTATGTAAATAAAATATTGATTAAAAGCTAAAAGGATTTTAATTAGGTTACTTAGTTTAATAGTTTAATTTGGCAGAAACAGACAACTTGGACAAGGTTCTTTGTGTAAGCACATTTTAAATCACTAATTAAAATTTCAGATGGCAATCTGAGATTAGAAAAAGGACCTTCAAAGGCAAGCAAGATGTACATGTATTTTATTTTTAAAACTCAAAGCAATCCTAAGATGTTACTTTAGGTTCTCTATCTAAAATAATGTGAATTCTTGGACATCTTGTAACCCACTTTGACCCATACACCATCTGTAATTAACTTATATTGGATAGAAAACTTAATTTAGTGGCAAACATCACATGTATTATATTTTTATTGAAGAATCAAATCCTTTATATTTTTAATGGAATAGATCAAACTGGTCTTTCAGAGATACAATATTAGTACATAGGAAAAATGGACTTTCACGCATGTAAAACTTATAGCAGAGTAAAATATGTTTTATTCAGCCCAATTCAACTAGTGCATAAACTATGTTGAATTGAGACATGCAGAGAAGGTTCCCTCTTAGGTAATTACATATAAATGTACTAAGTAGCACACATCAAGGTCAAAGCTAAGCCTGTGTTTATGTTTAATACGGTAAGGAATACAGAGTGTATCAGTTAAGGATAGTTATTATAAGAACAGAAACCAAAGTCATCCACACTGCCTCATTTAAAATCTAGGTTTGCCACTTATTAGTCACATGACCTTGAACAACTTAGATAACACACCTGTGCCTCAGTTTCCACATTTATAATGTAGGAGTTATAATAATCATACCTAATTTGTAGGCTTATGAGCATTTAAAAAGAATACATTTCAAACACTTAGCACATAGGGAATGTAGTCAAATACACAATAAATGTTAGTTCTATAAATTTAAAAAAGCTTTGTAATTAGGTTGGCAGAATTGCAGAAAATTGAAAATCTATCTATTTAATGAGAGACGAAGGAAAAAGATGAACATCATGGGTTCTGTCTTAAGATGTATTTGGATCCATATTCCAGCTCTCCCCTTCACTAGTTGTGTGTATCTTGAGAAAGTTACTCAACCTCTCTGTAATTCATTCTCCTCTTGTACAAAAGAGGATAACCACACCTAACTCAGGGTGTTGTTGAAAAGTCAGTAATAAAATTATGTGAAAGCCCTATTCAAAGCCTAACCCAAGAGAAATGTTCAACAATGTTAAGTCACTATCCCTTCTCCTCTGAAATAAATATAAAAGTAAAAGATACATATCTGGTGACCTACCCTATAAAAATTTATTGAAGTGGTGACTCACTAGGTGGTTGCTTCCATTAATTTAAATTCTCTAGGTAGGACTTCAATGGATTTCATAACAGCTACCCAAACACAGGAAAGCCTGCATATGCCCTGATACAATCAAAGTGTATCACTCATCCATTGCAGGGGAGACAGCGCCCCCGCCCCCCCCCCCCCCCCCCACCGCCTGCCAGCCACTCTCCTGAGGCCCCTTCCCCAGCTGAACCTCCCTCCCATGGCCCTGATTAGCCCTGATCGCTGGCCAGGCTGAGAGGCCCCACCCGTGCACAAATTCATGCATCGGGCCTCTAGTATTTACATAAATGTCACTGCGGCTTTTGTATAAGCCATGGAACAGGGTGCATGACATTCACTCTCCTTTATGCAACTTCAGAATAAGTGTCAAGGGCACCTTCTCCACTTCTTGGTTGTTCATGACCTCAGTTCAGACAGGTAACACATTAAGATACCAGACTAAAATTCTTATGGGATGCTGACTTCCAGAGAGATTCCTCAATACCTTTCATTGATACCACAAATAAATGAAGGTGAGACCATCTGTACCAGAACAGTAATCAACATATTTTCTATGACTAATAACAGTAGATAAGGCTCCATATACCACTATCATTACTTGTTTTTAAGCTAAATCTTTGTAGGCCAGCAATGATGATGATTAAAAACAGTGCAAAGTGAGGGGGAAACTTGTCTATAAATGTTTTAGAGAACTGAATACTTAATCTGATTCTACATTCTCTTAATCCATAGTATCATAAGGAAATTAAATATGGTTTAAAGACCACATCTATTTTGTCATAGCTAAAAATTTCTCTTCATCATTCAAAATTATCCATTCTCTTTTGAAGCGCCTGTCTCAACAGTGTTGGGACGAGCCATCTTCCCAGAGTTTTTATTTTCTGTCTTCAGTTAAGTCACTTTCTAAGTTAGTGACTGTTTCACCCTTTGAAGATTCAGCTTCTGTTGGAACCCTGTTTTTGTCCATTCACTTTCTGCATCCCCATCCTTTGCCACTCAATCAATTAGCATGTATTTCTGAACCTGTGGTATGTGCTCAGTTCTCTGATAGGACCAACATAGAGGTCGAGAAGTATTAGAAGACCTCGTGGAATGTATATCATAGTTGAGGAGTCAAGATCAATGTATCATAAATAATGAGAGAAAATATAAGGCAACATATGTAAATGTACATGTTAACATATGCTAACATGCATTTTCATATAACATGGAAAGCTTAATTGTATGTGAACAAGATGGCCTATTAAAATACATATATAAATAAAGCCAGGTTGGGGTTCAGGTTCCCTTTACTAGGATATAATTCCAAGGCACTTCATTCTACCTCCTGTATGTACAATTATTAACTCTATAGAAATGAAACAGAAATCACTCATCATACATACACATCTTTTTATTATTGTATAAACATGTGCATATTTCAAAATCCAGCTTCTTTTTGTCATTTAAAAAAAATATATCTAATTACCTTTTTCCCCCTTGCTATGATAAAGTAGACCCTGTGGGCAAAACAATTGGTGATCAGATTTAATGACACAAGGCAACTACTGGCTGTAAAGGCTTCCTCTCGAACAAAAGCTGTGTCCTATTAGTATTCAGTAAATCCTCGAAAAAGAGCATAAGCCACCAGGTAGCTCTTTTTCTGTCATTATTGGCTGTCCTTTGATGAAACCACTATCTTGTAAAAATGCATCTGCCTTCCTTGGGAGGCTGTTAAGCACTGGAGAGGGAACAAGCCTGCAATTTCTGGGCTTTATGGTTTTACTCTGAATAACAACCAATGTCGAAAGGTATGTGTGCCATCTCTGTTCACCCTGAACCCAAAATAAGAAGGTTATATAACCATCCAATATCATAATTAGTTTTTGTTCACTGGGTAAAAATTCACCAAATCCAATGATTTTCCTAAATTCAGTTTGAGATTCCCAGATCTTCCTAGTCACCAGTGTCATTGTGCTAATAAACCATAATGATGGTGCTTATGGTTCTCTGAGCATAGCCATTGTGTAGAGTTATGTTTCAACTATGAACTTGACATAAAATGATCCGTCATATAGAGAAGAGAAAACAGTCCTTTCCCACCTTTCTTAACCACATTTTTATTTGATTTTAACCAGTCATAGAATGTGACATATAAAAAATGGTCAACACAATTGTTTCAAAGCCTGACTGGAAACATGACGTGTTTCTTGCATTTAGATGGTAATGCAAGATCAAGGAAACACTGTTGACTTAAACACTCTGCTAAGAAACGCCAAGAGAAAGGCATGCAGGCAGACTCTCTACCAGGAGTAACAGACTGAAATAATGATAAAGACACTCACTAAGTACTTGCTGTGTGCTGGGAATTGTTCCAAGGACTTTGCATGTAGTGAATACAATTAATCTTCATACACCTTTACAAATCGGGTGTTGTTATCATCACATCAGAGACAAGAAAATCAAGGTAAAGAGAACATTAAGTAATTTATCCAATATTCCACCACTAGTAAATAATGGCAGAGGCATTTGTAGCAAAATTGTGTAGCTCTGGGGTCAACTTGATCAAACACTACTCAGCTCTGAGACAAAATCTCCATGGCAAAGGCAGGTCACAGAAATGAATGGAAAATCCCTGCTTATTTTTGCCAGGTAGAGACATTGACCTGGTATTGCCATATCTTCTCATATTGCAAGAGAAACCTGAAACCTGTGTTGTTTATGTGAAGTTTCTTACTTTAAAATGCTGTGCATATATTTTAAGAACAATATTGCAGAATTGTTGGCCACACTCATCTTGGCCAAGGCCCTATCCCATGTGAGAATATTCTGTGGCATATCAGCTTATTCCATTGCCCAACCACTAACATTATTAGAAAAATCTCCCTTCTCCCATATCTAACAGTCCTTTTAAGTCAACAGTGCCTTGCTAGTAACTAAACTACAGACTTCATTTAACATTTACCAGTTTTTCCACCCATGTCCTCTTTCTGTCCCAGGATCCAATCCAAGTTACACATTGTATTTAGAAATGCTTTACTTTTGCTAACTCCTGTTATTCGCACAGTTACCCTTGAAATGGGCACCATTTCCCCACTTTACAGGTGAAAAAAACAGACAGAGAGAAGTTAAACAATTGGGTAAAGTCATAGAGAAAGTGGCAAAACTAGAATCTAGTAGCTGGACGTCACCCTTTGTTCTTAACCCTTATACTCTACATCCACTTCCCAAAACAAAAAAAGTCCATGGCATTCCCTGCTACTGCATCCTAATTTTAGCTTTTAAATGGATTTAGTTTCTGTGCTTTGCTCTGAATGGACTTCTCTCAGTCTCAGAGATTACTACAGCCCGTCAGTGTGTGCATAAAGCATTTCTTGAATAATCCCTTCTCCCGTTCTGCTGACATTAGAGTCAAAACTCAGCATCCTTTATTATACAGAATTGATACGTTGAGAGTCAAATTTTTTGCCCATCTGAATTTTTCTAGGACAGAGCTTTTCAAACTGTATTGTGTATGTGGATCACAGATAGATACCTTGTTCCAATGCAAATTCTTCAGGTTGGAGGCGGAGCCTGTGAATCTGTGTTTCCATCAAGGTCTAAGTGATGTTCAGGCAGTTGGTCCCTCATGTTCACCCCAGGTAGTGAAGCCCTCAACCTCTCCTTCACCTTTCCTCAAATTGACCATGTTTCTTCTCTTGGGCAATACATTGGAGAACAGTTTGTCTGGGCTCAGAAAAGGGAGCGGTTAGAAAGGATCTGGGCTGTTTTGTCAGATCCTTTTCATCTAGTTCAGAAACATTTCATTTAAGTATGGCTTGTTCACTCTATAACATTTGAATGCCTTTTTTAAAAAATAAAAATCACTGAAGCAAAGTATCTGTTTGTTAGTTATTTTATGTGGTTCTCTGTCATTTGTTGATGATCTTCCCTAATGGTGTTCCCTACCCTTCATTTTCAAAATCCATCCAAAATCATTTGAATTGTTATGAACATTTCAATAAGCCTTAATTTATTCTAAAACATTAACTTCCTTGCCATTATACTTGCTGAGTTTTGCCACTCATTTTTTTAAATCTGTCTTAGGTCACATATTTTCCTCCCATATTTCATATGCTGTGTTTTAAAATCTGACTGGCTCAAATTTTCCTATGCATCCACATTTCTTGTTATATCACCTACCACTCCAGACTCCTTTAGATTTTTTTCCTTAATAGCAACATCTACAGTTGAGGAGTGTCTTGTCCTTTTCTGTTTCTTTGTTCCTGATTTGCTTATTTTAAGAATAAATTTTTTACTTTCTCCCATTACTTTAGAATCTCTAGCCAGTTGAAACACATATTTTCTATGTTTTCTTGGAATCTTTTGAAATCTGCTTTTATAAAGTCTGGGCCTGAGTCTGATATACTCATTATGTTCTTATTGATAATTAGCAACTCCAAGATGAGATCATTTCTTCTTCTAAGTTTCCTATTATTCAGAGCCTCACCCCCACCCTCATGCCCTTCTTTGTAGGTTAGAATTAAATCCAGTCTAGCAGTTTTCAGCACTGCTTCTTTACTTTCTGGAAGATGAAAGCACCAGCTCTTCCTCTGGGCTAAACATTTGCATACTTTAGATTTTTTTTTTTTAATGGAAGAAATGAAAAATCTCAGGCCATGCTCTGCAGAGCTGACCCAGGTATGAATGGGGACAGGCAAACGTGCTGGAAAAGGAAACATTCTGGCTCTGAAGGTTAGTCTGAAGGGGACTGTGTCAGTGCCTTTGGGAGTGTAAGACTCCCAACAAATACAGAAACACCTCTGGGACAGTCATGTAGTCACCCTTCATAGCTGCAGAGACAGCCGCTGTGTTACCTGTCACAGCTACACAGCTGAACTAACAGTAACTCAGATCAAACTGCAACCAGGATTTTGGGGTACAGGAATATGCTGCTCATAAGGAAACAAATAATAGTGGGTGGATGTTGACAACATGAAATCACGTATGAGATGGAAAATGAATCCATTCAATGGTATTTTAAGAGGCAGAACTAGCAAATTACAGGAAAACATTGTGGGTTCTTGGTCACGGAATGGTCAACATGAGAACTTTTTGATGATGGGAAGGGAGTATCTTGGTTTTAGGATGAATAAAAAGAAGAACTAATCATATTAGCTAAGAAATAGTCAGAATAGTCCAAGTGTGCTGTTTTGAAAGCCTGGGCTATGATTATTAATAAAAGATGGAATAAGAGAAAAGAGAGAAAAAAACATTTCAAACAAAATAATTGCAAGACCAAATCTTTCATTCAAGTTATGTTAAGATGTATAGTTAAAACTCAATGTAAAGAAAAGTCTCAACTGTAGATTTTATAATCAAGTTCTCAAAGCAATAATCACTCAATAATTTACTTAGCAACTACTATGTGCCTTGTACTGTATAGGTACTGAGAATTAAAGAATTAATAAAATATCAATCATATCTTCAGAGTCCAAAGTCTAGTGGAAAAAAATAATGTGAATATATAATTAGAATGCAATTTTGCAAGTGCAAGAGCAAACTTCTGTAAGAATATGGGGACTATGCTTTATTATTCAGTGACATATTGAAGAATGTGTCACAGCATGAGGTATATGTGAACTGTGTTTTGAATTAAGAATTCATAAGGCAGAGAAGAAAAGGGAAAGAGCATTTTGGGAAGAGGGCAAAGCATGCACGAATGCTCAGAGGTGAAGAAGGACTTCCCTGCACCATTTGAAACTCAGCATCACAATATGATTTTATTTTTATTTTTTGCCAATGGGTTATGTTTCAGAAGAATATGGGTCACTTCTGGGAAGAAGACTTTCATAGCCTTCCTATTACCCAGAGGTCCTGCACTTTGAATTTATACCAGGACTGAATGGCAATTTTGAGTTGTCTCACTTGAAAATGAGTTGAGCATATTTTGCATGTGGGAAGTAAACTAAATATTAAGAACCAGATGGATTCTTAATGCTCTTCTTGGTAATGTCCAGGTTTCCTTCTATCAGGCACAAAATCGGATTGTACTGCCCCACCTCTTTGATAATAGGAGTTCACAGATTGCTTGCTGTGGCCATTAGGATGTGAGCAAAAGTGATGTGTCACCTTTGAGTGGAAACCTTGAAGAGCCAGTGTGCCATGTCACTGCTCTCTGTAATATTTTAGATTGTCCAGGTCTGGGCAGGCTGGGCCCCTGAGTGAGTACAGTGCCGAGCAGAGCCTTCTGCTGACTCGGGATGGAAGAGTGGCAGGAGCAAGAAATAAACTTTTGTCATTTAAAGCCCTTGCAATTTGGAGGGTTGTCCGTTATGATATTTTGATAACAATCCATCCTGACTAGTACATATACTAAGATATACTTCATAAGGTGTAAGCACCAGGCATTAAAATTTACATTTATGGAAGGGGGAAATGGCAAGAGGAGTATATTAAATTTATGGACATCACCTATCCTGAGTTCTAATTATCTCTAGAGTGGGGCCTAAATTTAAACAATGCAGAGAATTGTGATAATAGGCATTTTCAGAATAATGACATATTGATAGAATGCTTTTTGAAGTCTCAGATATTTATAAACCTGAATATTTTATAATATTTGAGTCTTTAAAAATCTCTCTCATATAAAAGAGTATCATCAAGGTAACAATAACATTTTAATTGGTTCTCAGTAAAGAAAATGAGTAAAGTTCAAAAGCCTTATATCTGTAGTTAATCTGGTTAAACACAAGCAACTAAATACAGTACACAAGTAACATATGCCACCTTATCTGCACTAGCATAGAATTGTTTATCTCTACAGAGAGGTTTAGTAATGTGCTTACTGATATTGATCTGAAATAATTTGGGTTCTGAGGACAAATTGATACACTACTTGCAATTTGCATATTACAGATTTGATGTCCTGCCACTCAGGAAAAAACTCCAGAAAAGCAGGCTGAAGATTTTGGCATTCACTGTGAAGAAACTTTTTTGAGTTTTGGGAAGAAATTAGTGCTCTGGAGAACTGCTTTGCAAATTGAGTGCTTTAATATAAAACCATGGGTATTTAGCAGAATTATATCCACATAGCTTTGTTATGTTCTTTTCTACCAGACAGAAATTTCTTCTCCATGGGAGAATTGCTAATGGAGTATTGACAAGTTGTGGATATAATAACAAAGAATCCCTTACAGCGTGTTTTGTTTTGCTTCCATCAGGGAGTGATCACTGGCTTGTGCTCTTGAAAAATAGGTCAAAGCACAGGTCAGATCTAAGTTCTTTTCACTTTCTTTAGACCCTAGAAGGTTTAGGAAATATGCCTTTATCTTCCAACCTTGCTATTTTAAGTCAGAAACGCTAAAGAAAATGTTTATTTATAACATTGCTCAAAAGGTTCCCTCTCTGGTTTATAGTATCTTATGTGCATTTTTGTTGGATTGCTAATACACTTTTTAAACTCCCAATTTACCTAGAAATATGTTGTGCTTGATTCCCTGACTTATAAGTGAGTGTTAGAATGCTAACAGCAAGGGGGTCCAGCCAGGGAGTTGCAATCACCACAGCCCAGATGAAGCACTACAAGCACCATGCAGAAAGAAGTGGAGTGTGTGTGTGTGTGTGTGTGTGTGTGTGTACACACGTGTGTATGTGTGAGGGAGGGACAATGTTTCCACCGTAAGCCAGAGAGATGAAAGTTTATTGAGGAAACCAACCAAGGAGCTCTGGGAACATGGCCCCGCCAGGGCTTACACTCTGCAGATGCGGAGAACTGGCCCCCACTGTTCTAAGGGTAGTGTAGTGTTAAATTTAGAGCTAAAATATTTAGAATTATGTAAAACTTGTAAACATGCTTGGCACATAGTGAGTATTCAATAAATGTAATCTTTGTGCAATCATTACTATCCTAGCACATAACTGGGCTTTGGAACACTGCTACTTAACCTGCTCTCTATCCCACTCCCCTTCACACACATACACACAGCAAGGATATCAATGGATGGAGTAATGTTTCCTTTTGGGGGGATAAAATCCAAATTCCTTAGCATGACCTATCTAAGACTTTTTAAAATATAGCCCACCTATTTCCTCCACATCATTCTTTTTTTAAGATATATATTTTATTGATTACAGAGAGGAAGGGAGAGGGAGAGAGAGATAGGAACATCAATGATGAGAGAGAATCATTGCTTGGCTGACTCCTGCATGCCCCCTACTGGGGACCAAGCCCGCAATCCAGGCATACGCCCTTGACCAGAATCGAACCTGGGACCCTTCAGTCCACAGGCTGATGCTCTATCCACTGAACCAAACCGGCTAGGGCTCCTCCCTATCACTCTTATCTGTCCTCTCCACTCCAGGTGCACTCACCATTCCTTAGTCATGAACATCCCTTCATGTCACTGTGCCTTAGGCATGCTATTCCACTATGCTTGGAATAGAATTTGCCTCTTATTTTCTGGAAATTTTTTATTTCTTCTCTCAATTTAGAGGTAATGTCTCCTCTTTATAGGCATTCTTAGCACTGTCACAACTTGCCCTGTCAACTGAGCTCACACTGCTGTTGGTCATAGCTTGATTACATCTATACATATAAAAGCCTAATATGCTGTTTCCCAACGTTCGGCCATTTGACCAGTCGCTATGATGCCCATTGACCACCAGGGGGCAGACGCTCCAACATGGTAAGTTAGCTTGCTGCTGGGGTCTGGCCGATCAGGACTGAGCGAGATGGGCCAGCCATGCCCTGGCGCCCTCCTGTGGTCCCTCCCTGGCTGGCCAACCTCCCGTGGTCCCTCCTCAGCTGGCCGGCCCCCATTGGCCCTGATCGGGACTGGGTGAGATGGGCCGGACATGCCCTAGAGCCCTCCAGGGGCTCCTCCCTGGCCCTGATCATGCACCGGTGGGGTCCCTCAGCCTGGCCTGCACCCTCTCGCAATTCTGGACCACCCGGGGAATGTTGGACAGACGGTTGTGGCCTGATCCCCACAGGCCAGGCCAAGAGACCCCACCAGTGCACAAATCCATGCACCAGGCCTGTAGTTATTTATAAAAATGTATGGCTGGTATCTATTTACATTCATTCCTACTTTGCCACCTGTGTGCTCCTAGTGTGGAGGAACTGTATTTTATTCAGTTTTGCATCCTTAGCACCTAACATAGTGTTGCCTCTCATAGAAAAACAAAAACAAAAACTCACACACACACAATGAATGCAATGCATGTTTGTGTAATAAATGACTAAAAATAAATCATAAAAATTATGACACATGAGGTAAGGTATAACATAGAGCATGAGAATGAAAAAAGGTAATTCTGTCACAAAATGCTCTATTTAAAAAGCCAGAGTGTATTAGAAACTATAAAACTTTAGAAACATTTGATTTTAAAAATCATCTTTATTACAAATTACTGCTTGCTTCTTGAAGAAGAGACACAGTCCCTGAATGATGATCATCAGTTATTGAGCAACCAGGATTTTAAAATTACATTCAAACCACAAGTTAGGAGATGCCTAAGTAGGTGGGATCTGTTGAAGTCTGAATAAAATTGGCATTTTCTTGTTTTCTGACATTAAGGTGCTGAAATATGCTGTCAGGCATTAACATGTCTGTCGATGGTAACTTGGCTTGGCAGGATAGAAACTCCAGCATGAGTTACACTTTACGATTACATTTTTATTACTAAACACAGATCTCTATCTAGAGCAGTTTATTGCTTGAAGTTATTAGTCATCTACTGGTACGATGTTTGAGCACTGTTTTCCTTGTTCAATTTGAACAGTGGAGCTTTGCTTGAAAATGCATTTGGTAAAGAGTCTAGTCTATGTCCATAATACCACAGTGATGAGTGAACACATGTAAAAGAGTTAGTTAAACCAGATGTTGTGTATGGTAGAATTAAAAAGCCATTTAAATACAGTATAGTTTTCTAAAGATGTTTTAAGTATATAGTATATATAAATTTATATTAACTATAACATAATATGTTTCATATTTGAGTAAAGTATTATTTTACTATTCCTTATATGTTTATTAATCCTGCTCTAGCCAATAAATTACAAAAATTTTAAATCAATTATAATAAAATTTAGGTCAAGCCTGTATATTTTATGTAATAATTTTGGCTAGAGTAGTTTATTCACCTTGAATTTAATTAATGAAAACATTTTGTCAAGAATAAAATGACTTTTGAAAGTGGGATAATGGCCCTCCCATCCCTACCCCCACAATTTTTTTAAAAACAAAATGACTCTTTAGTCACATTTTCAATCAATGGTAATGTGGCTGTTGTTTTTTAATTGACAGTAGACTAATAAGGATAGCATAAAGATTTCTCAAATTCTTCAGTGTCACTAGCAAATGTCTACACTAATTTCTACAAGTTGACTTTTATTTTAATTCTCATAAAAGTTTATCTGAGCCAAAATGAAATAATTGCCAGGAAGCAAAATTTCAATGGACTAAGAAAAGGCTCTAGAGAATGGCAATATTACAACTTATTTTATACATTAGAATCAAAGGAGGAGATATAAGGAGTATTACATGAAATTCATTGATGGTAGATTAAAGAGGTGGGAGAAGCAAAGTGAGCAAGTCTCTGGTATTAGATAAAAAGTAAAGTACAGAAACACATATTTATTTTACATTGATGGGTACAGGAGAGTTAATACTTAACATTTACAGCCATAGAGATGGTACATGGGTCCAAGATAACAATGAGGTTTCTATGGTCTCATGCTCTGAGAAGTCTGGAAAAGAAGATTACTCTGACTTTTCCAAGATATGTTATCTTAGATGCACAAATACAATAGACCATTTCAAAAGTAAAGATTAACCTTTGTCAAGGAAGCTACAGGCCTAGGACAAGACTACCCACCATGACCCGCTCTTAGTTAGAAATGTTTACATTCAGACCACCCTATGTAGTTACTTTGGTTTCTGGGTTTAAAAGGTCCAACATGCTGGCCTCCCCTGAGCTTTTGAGATTGAATATGTGGACCATTTTTCATCCACAGTTCAATAATCCAATCTCTATCTTGTTTTCAATACAGTTCTGCTATATTGAGTATTTGATAGCCTGTTTTTAATTTTTTAATTAAATAAATAAAACATTTTTAAATTCTCTATATATCTATAAGCACCTCAAAACCAAAGAAAATGTTTTACCTATGCAGCCCAAGATAGAAACAAAGGTCACTGCCTGCTGTGAAATCAAACAAATGGAAAGGTGTGTGTTCTAGAGCAAGAGTAGAGCAGGAGTCCTATCAGAAGTTAGGCCAAGGATCCTGCTTCTAACATGAATACCACTAGGGTCTAAGAAATGTAGCTGGTGATATGTCAGTGAGCTAACATAATTTGTTTAATATCTCAGGGCAGGTGAAACGCTGTACCAGCTGCTAGTGCTGACGGCTTAATTCCATTAGGCGAAAGAAATTTCCTCTTTCCTGGCTGAGATGCACAGTTAAGTGTGGCTGAGAGTGCAACTTTCTTTCCTAACAATAATTCTCTTCTTCCTTACTAACAGAATCATCATTTTATAAGTGGCAATGTATCCAGCTAACAGACTATAGTTCCCAGACTTCCTTGCAGCCAAGTGTGGTTATTAAATCACTGGATGAAGTTTCCAGTAAAGACTCCTCAAAGGACCTAACTCAACTGGAAGCTTATTCTTTTCCCACTCTCTCCTCCTTCCAGCCTGGAACATGGTTATGATTACATGTAGGTAAAACTGAGGTCCAGTTGTGGTGACTCAGTGGTTGAACGTGGACCTATGAACCATTAGGTCACAGTTCAATTTGGGTCAGGGCATATGCCCGGGTTGAGGCTGGATCCTCAGGAGGAGGCAGTCAATCAATGATTCTCTTCATTGATGTTTCTCTCTCTCCCTCTCCCTTCCTCTTTCTGAAATCAATAAAAAATATTTTAAAAAATAAAATACATAAAACTGAAGCCATCTGTTAATCCAGTGAAGCAGAAAGATCGAAATGTGGACTGCTGATGGCATGAAGCCACCATACAAACCCTAGACTGCCTCCTCCACACATGCCACTAACTGGTACATTCTAACAAGGATGAAAGCCCTCAGCCCAAATTTCCTGAACCACCAAGCAAAGCTTTCAAGATAATTTAATAATGTCCCATGTAATGCCTCTTTAGGGATGACTAGTTTACTTATATAAAATAACTAAGAGGTCTTGTATTTAAAAATAAATATTAACCTAAAATGCTTTCTAATCTGTTCATAAGGAGAAAGTTCTCAAAATAATTAGTCTTCAGTGATGACAAATAATGTTTCCATTTAAGGAGCATTGTTGCTTTATAGGGGGGATGAACACCCAAGTCCTTAATTTGAATGGTAAGCACTTTAGATGGCTGAATACAGTCTTCAAATGAAGTAGAAACACCATAATTGGGAAAGCATCACACAGCCCACATCATCTAGGAGACCAGTATGAGTAAGGAGAATATGGCAACGTTAGAAATCCACCTTCCTAGAAAATGTAGACAATAGAAAGAAATGGGGAAATATTGTAGAATACTTATGGAAGCCCATCATTTGAGAAACAAGACCACCTTAATACTTCTCTAAATTATCAAAGTGTTCAGAGCACTGGCTGAGTCACAAAACACCAAGTTGTTGTATTTTCTTCATTATGTTTCTCACTCTCATATTATCTTGATCTTCAGAGATCAAGATCCTCTAGAGACCAAGCTGGTATTGTTCACCACTCTATCTCCAGGTGTAGGGTGACTTTTGATCGGGTTCATCAAGGAAGACTACACTCTGGTTCCTGAAATGTATGTTAGTAAAAATGCACATTTCTCTGGTGCAATCATTGAACTATTTTTGGCTTTAATGTTCAATTAGATCATGAAGTCCATTGAATTTTAACACCAGAATATTGACATTAGAATGGTTCAGAACCTGGTAATGAACAATTTTCAGTAGTTTATTTTCCTCCAAACAACAAAATGTACTTCAGCAAAAAAAAGATAATTTCAATTCAACAATTCCTAACGTTAATTTCTCCTTCCTGTCTCACTCTTCAGTTTGAAAAGACACTCTATGTGCACCAAGGTTATTTGTTCATAGTAAAAGGAAAAAAAAATCCCTTCTCTATGCCAAGGTTGAGTTGTAACTGCCAATTAGAGGCCAAGTTCATGGAGTACTCCTCTGGGTCTTTAAATGCCTCTCGACCACTGTTTACTGTGGTAGATGGTAATAATTAGTGCCATAGCATACATACCAAAGTGAGGGGGTTGCACCAGGTGATCTCTAAGGTCCCATCCTGCATTAGAATTCTAGAAGTTGGTAAGCCTAAAATTGCTAATGGGTTTCTGAATGTACCAAATTTATGCCTGGGGACAATTTGCACATTTGAAAGATGGGTCCGTTTTATTCATTTGGCTCAGAAATATAAACTTAGATGAAAAGTAAGTGCTGGTGAAACACTAATAATAATATATAATCCTATAGTATTTTACCTTTTACAAAGAGCTGGTGTATATATCTCATCATATTTAATTTTCAATAACATTGTGAAGAAGTTCTATGACCAGGCTTTTCTCACACCTTTAACAAACATATAGAAAATTTAGCATTGCTGAACTTCCCATGTTATTCTTACTTTGTCAAAATGCTACAGAGTCTCTGTTAGGAAGCACAGAACAGGGACCTATGTTCATCTGAGTCTGGAAGCCCCCTAAGGGCAAAGACCATCTCCACTTATTCACTATTGTATCCTTAACATCTGGCAAAGGATGTTTTACTAAGTTTATGCTCCAGTGAAGGAAAATAAACCACACACAGGTATGTCATATGTCAGGCAGTGGTCAGCACCAAGAAGAAAAATTAAAAAGATTAAGAAAAAAGAGGCAGAATATTTTAGATGGAGCAGAGATCCTTGAGGAGGTGTCATTTGGGGAGCTGAGTAAGAAGGGGTGTTTGGGGAACAGTTTTCCAGACATAGAGAAAAGATGACACAAGGACCTTGAGGCTAATGTGTGGTCAGCATGTTTGCAGGACAGCAAAGACTCTTGTGACTGGAGTGGAAAGAGAGAGTCAAAGAGCCTTAAGAGATGAGAGCATAGAGGGTTAGGGTTAGGAGGGCAGTTACCTTATTTAGGGCATTAATTAGGCCACACAAAATGTGGTTAAATCCACTTTCATATAGATAACTATGAAAAGAAAATAATGAGAAAAAAGTGCAAGTACAATTGAATATCTTCCCACTTGCTTTGATTACGAGCTCTAACCTGTGTTCTTTATTTTTGTTTTTTTCTATAACTTTGAGCCCAACTCATTTTAGAGCTTTCTAATAAAATTTATCTTTTTCACTAATCCCTACTACTCACTCTGAGAGTTAAGTATTCAAAACTCTCACCTCCTTTCATGTTTCTATGTTTTCTCATTTTTCCTCTAAGCTTCCTTTTAAATGTAGTGTGTTGAAAACCCCTGGAGGTTAACCAGTATTTTCCAAAAGATGTTTCACTGAATGTCATTTCTGGAAAAGATACAATGTATTCTGTGCTCAAATAAATTTCTGAAATCTTATACGTTCTATTATTTCTCAAAATTTCACAATGCCTATGGAAATCTTTCAGTTTATAAGAAACAAACCCAGAATTCCCTAAACATTTTTACCCTGAAGCTTTTAAATATTTTTTTTCACTGAAAATTCATTAACAATATATGCTACAGCAATCTCTGGGCCAAAGTTGCTACTGCCTTTAACCTATTCTCAGTGCACTCATTCAGTGCTACACCTTCATCTATCCATCTAGCTATCTATTCATTTTTATTGTTGGTCTAGACACTGGGAATAAAATGATAAATTAGCATTTAGTTCTTAGTTCAAGGTCCTGCAGTCTAATGGGGGAGATAGTCACATAAAAAAAAATTCAAACTCAATGTGATAAATGCAATGACAGGTATATGCATGGATTACTACAGAAACTCAGAGAACAGGGTACTTGACAATGCAGACTATTATATAAATGGCCAGACTCCTTGTATTTTCAATTCATATAACCATGCAAAGATTAAAAATGTGTTTAAAAACAACAACAACACAATGGCAAGAGGTTTATCTTAAATTATACTGAATTTTTCACTTTATTTTAAAATGTTTTAACCTTAGGTGAATTGTTTTACTACTCTATAGGACTTTACTTCTCATTTGTAATTCTACTCAAAGTCAAAAGGAAAAATGTTATGCCAGTGTATCCTTCTAGAAACTCCAACATGATATTTAGATTCAACTTAGAAAAAGGAGTTCCAGTCATCACTGCCAAAAGGAATAACACAGTTAGCTCAGATTCCAATCCAGAATGACATTCTAGGCTTCCTATGTGATTGGTTGTTCTTTATGCTAATTCTAAGAAGTTGGTTTATTTCAGTGTAGACCTAACTTTCTCAGATAATCCCTTTTCAACTATTTGCTTTAATTGTTAAATGCTTAAATATCTGCCTTATTAACATATGTTTTATTTGATGATGAATGAAATGTTTTGTTTTGAACATCATAAAGAAATGCTGAGAGAAAATGCAAGTCAAAATGTGGCAAAAATTACGTGAAACATAGCTAAAAAGACAGATTATCTAGTACATTTCTAGTAATTGTGAAATGTGTGAATTATCCCCTACCTTATAAAGACATAGAACTATTGCATTCTGCAGGAATTTTTTCTTTTCTTAAAATATATTGGAAGAAAGAATTGTAAAATAAACATAATATATTTTATCAGCAAGTAAAAGGAAGTGAAGGCAATATTCTAGAGAGAAGCTAGTGGATAATAGCTATTTTTCAAATGTCCCAAACTTTTTGCTTAAATCTCCATGTACATAGAGAAAGCTGAGGGCATGGCAATAGCATTCTATTCCAATGTAGAACATTTATCCTCTATGATTCACCAGAGCTTGAGAATATGGATTTAAAAAGTTATAGAGCACTTGAAAAATACTAATATTTCAGGCCTGAAATCTGATAAGACAACCTATCTGTATGTTTCATTTTTATTTATCTATTAATGGCTCAAGACACAACTATAGAGATTTTAGCACCTATCGGCATGATTTGAACCATTAAATTTAAAAAGATGTAGATTAGAGTAATCCTATCTAATAAAGAAGGAATATGCTAATTGACCCTCACACCATCGCAAAGATGGTGGCACCCACAGTCAATAAGGGGGGAATATGCTAATTGACTGTCACACCCTCAAAGATGGCGGTACCCACAGCCACAAGATGGTGGCACCTCGTCCCCTCAGCCCCGCTGGGGTGGCAGGCACGTGGCAAGCTCCGTGCACCTGCCTCCAAAGTCTCCCAGTCCTCTCAGCCCTCCAGCCACTCAGGGCTGCCCAAGGCTCAGGTAACCAGGGCCAGCTGAGGCTTGTGCTGCCAGCAGTGGCACCAGCAGAGGTGTGATGGGGTGTTGCCTTCCCCTGATCGCCAGGTTGCCTCCCGCCCCTGAGGGTTCCCAGACTGTGAGAGGGGGCAGGCTGGGCTGAGGGACCCCCCTGCAGTGCATGAATTTTCATGCACCAGGCCTCTAGTATTTAATAATTGAGTAAAAATTATTTTAGAAAGTCGGTTTGCCATAACCAAACAATTTATTCATTTTTCAATTTCACTTTAAGGTAGATTCATAGGTGGCTAGAAGTAGAGAACTTGAAAAGTAGATTTTTTAAAATAGTAAGTGATGAAACAAAAAGCTCATATTTAAGAAAAAATATCCTCAAAAGGGAGAGAACCCATGGACTTGTACAACCAGGTGGTGATTTGGGGGATGAACGGTGATGGGTGGTGATGGCAGAGGGCATAGAGGGAATAAATGTTGATGGGAAAAAATAAAATTTTAAAAAATAGAAAAAAAAAATCCCAGTCCTTTAAAGCAGTATTTCTCACCCTTAGCACTATTGACATTTTCAACCAGATAATGATTTGTTTGTTTGTGGGCACTATCCTGTGCATTGTAGGATATTCAGCAGCATCCTTGGTCTCTTCCCATAGGTGCCAATAGCAACCGCTTCCTAGTTGTGACAACCAAAATGTCTCCAGATGTTGTCAAATGTCCTCTGGGTAGGAAATCACCCTTGGTTAAGAACCACTGCTTTAAAATATAGGCACATCCCCAGTGGGGGGTGTGCAAGAGGCAGCTGATCGATGTTTCTCTCTCATCGATGTTTCTAACTCTCTATCCCTCTCTCTTCCTCTCTGTAAAAAATCAATAAAATATATTTTAAAAAAATAAAAAAAAAATAAAATATAGGTGAACTGTTTGAACCCATGATGAAAGAAAGAAGGGGAGTACAGGAAACTATAACTTTTAGTATATGAAGAATAAGAAAAAGATAGAACCAGAGGCTGCGTGCTGCAGTCCTTCTGTGGGTGACATTCCCTAGAGCTGAGCAAAGCTCTAGCCTTGGAACCAAATTCCTTCTTCAAGACAAGAGCTGTGAGCATGGTGAAGTGGAACATATAAATATTTTCCCTTTGAAGGCCAAGGATAATCATGCAAAGTTGCAACAGTGTGTATCACCTTCTGAGCTAATTTAGACAAGTGGTTGGTTGCTCACACTGATGGCTATTATTAGAAACATCAGGATATGTGCAGAAGCAACACACTATCAAAGACAGATAACTGAATCTCTGCGAGCGTCATGGGTCGGTTCCCACTTCACATACCCTTATGAAGATTCTATCCTCTCTGGCCAAGATTTCACCAACCTCTTGACTGATCTCCTTCCCTAGGCTGGCACTTGTCCAACCTTCCTCCACACAGCTGTCAGAATGTTCTTTCTAAAACACAATCCTAAAATTATCTGTGCCCTCCTTGAAAAGCTTTGATGTTGCCTTTGTGATAAAGTTCAAGCTCCTTAGTGAACTATATGCTGACTTCATCTTTTGACACTCTCTTTCACACACATCAGGTTCCAAATTCAAATGTGAATATGTTCCCTCTAGTCTCTTTATTCTTGTTCATGCAGTCCTTCCCTGTCATTGTCACTTCAACATATGCGTCCAGTCTGTATTTTTCACTGAAAAAAATAAATGAAGAAGAAAGCCATTTCCCTCCTCCTCCTTCTTCTTCTTCTTCTTCTTCTTCTTCTTCTTCTTCTTCTTCTTCTTCTTCTTCTTCTTCTTCTTCTTCTTCTTCTTCTCCTCTCTCCTTTTCACATAAGCATTTCCCTATGATTTAACAATTTTATAGCTTACAGTCTCTCTGTTATTTTCCATAACTCCTCTCCCTTGCCCCCACTCTTAGTTCTCCTTACATATCTCTAACTATTCCTTCTTATGATGATTACTCTTCCTCCTTAAATGCCTGCATTCTCAGTGTTCCAACATGGGCACACACTCTTTTCACTATCCAAATGTTCACTGGGTAATGACTTTTATGGAGTGACTTGACACTTTGGTGCCAGTGACTCCCATATTTGTCTTCCTGGCCTCAGCCCATCTCCTGAGCACCAAATCCATATAATACAAAGTCTTCAAATAAAATTTCCTGGATATCTCATTCATACCTCTAATTCAATATGCCCTCAGCCTAGCTCATCTTTTCCTGCAAACTTGGTCATCCTGTTGTATTCCCTTTCCCACTGAAATGTTAACCATCCTCATCAGAAATCTGGGATTTCACCCAGAATGCTTCCTCATCCCCAACTTTCATTGGTGACCAAATCCAATTGACTCAATCTACTCACACTTTGTAAAGTATATGATTGTCTAATCATCCTACTATAAACTTGAGGTAAATACAAAATAGTATTAAACATAAACTACAAATTTAAAAAGGCTAATAGCTGATGCAAGGACAATGCCACTAAACATTTATAAATAAAATATTCTACTCATATCTCTATTGTAAGAACCACCTTGAGGTTTGCTTCTATAAAGTGCTATGCCTTGATTATAGTTCTGAAAATAACAATGACTATATCAAGACAGAATACTCTATTTTAAGAAAATCAATATTTAGAACTGATGATAGATATTTTATCAGGTCCCTAAAATTCCATGCTAGAGGATGATTGGATTCATAGGAGCCAACCATTTGAATGACTCAACTTTTATATAACTCAATAATTACCTATCTTGTAGACATGAATATCAATTAGGCATAAAAGAAAATTCTCAGATAGGTTACCAATCAGCAAAAATTATTGATGAAGATTATTTTAGAATTTCCATCTTGGGAAAAATCCTGAAGCCATAATGTTGAGGTGTTCTCAATGACTTTTGCTCTGGCTGAGAGAAAGAGAATGTCATGGGGTTCCTATCATGCCTGATTCAAAGTTTTGAGCCATGGACACATGTCTGTACTGGCAGGATTTGCATAACAGCATGGTGACTAAGACAGACATGGTCTCCACACAGGAGGTGAGTAAAAGATGGAGAAACAGAAAGACAAGGTCCAACTTTATTGGGGGCCAAATATTTCCAGGCTTTGGCAAAGTAATGCTTGCTTTGTTTTGTGTTTTGAGAACATGGGAGGCAAGGTCTCCCAACCCTTCTGTACCACCATCTGCCTCAAGTCTGCTATGGCAGCCATACATGGCAGTAATCTCTAAAAAGTGCAGTATTTTGACTTTTGATATCTGCTATATAACAGTATGGAGAAAATGTTGCCAGAAATGTAACTGTTTGTATATTATTTTTAAAAAGCCAACTGGGGAATGATATTATAAAGAAATATCATTAGTATAAATTATAGATTAAAAATAAAACACCATAATAACCCATCCATTAACTAGAAATAGTTGAAATGTTTAACATTAAGTAGGGGTAAGCAGTACATACAGGATCAGCATTTGTTTATTGCTTAATAGAAAACAAGATGCTCTAACTAATAGTTGCTCACTGCTTCTCTCAAATGTAGGCCATGACCAGAAGCCGACAGATGATTATTCTTTAACCAATGCTTCAAATAAAACTTTTCATGGAATTCAGTTGACCTTCAGGTATTAATTGCTATTGTTTGTATTCATGTATACATTAGATCTCTGTACTGCAGTTGATTTAACCCTTAGGCCCTCTAAGGTGACCATTGTGTCTGTGGTTAAATAGAAAAAAAAAATGTGGCTCATATTAGTGCTCAGGGCCAGGAAATCCTGACTCCAGGGTTTGGAATAATAAGAACAGCACTATCACAAGGTTAGCATTTATAAGTGCTGAATATTCTAACCAAATGTTTGTAACCTTCATATTTGGCTGTCAGAGGAATACACCTGCATTTCATTACTGGACCCCCAGAAACTTCACAGAAAGACTTGAAAATCAGGCACATGAAGAAGAGAGTCTTTTTGGCCTTTTCTATAGAAGTCTAAAGGTCTTTCATGTGAGGAGGTACAAATGATAATGAACCCTAGCTCAGTCTTACAAGGCTTCATAGATGACTGCCCCTGGACTCACACACTAAATAATGATAAATTCAGATTTGAAGACCCAGCCCATAAAAAACAGTGACAGAGAATAGATATGCCTATTACTGCTTAAAGCTCCTTAGCAGTGCAGACTCTTAGGTTCAGAAAAGAAAACAATTCTACCTTCTTCTTTTTGGAAAAACTGTATGGACAAAACAGCATGGACTTGTTAAAAAAGATTTTATTTAATTAAATGTGATTACAAATTCTATCCTTTCCACTTAAAAGTTATATATGCTCCATTTCTCCAAATCTCTGAACCCTGATCTCAAATGGAAACAGTGATATTAGTATATGCTTCACAATGGTACTGTGGGAATTAGTGTGTATTATAAATTAAAGGTATTTTAACTATGGGCCCCAAAATTATCTATCTATCATCTATCTATCATCTATCTATCTATCTATCTATCTATCTATCTATCTATCTATCTGATCTATCTATCTATCTTACTTTAAATGCTCATTTTTACTGTTTCATGGTTTACAATTAATGTGAAGTCCAGACCCTGTAATCTTCACAATGATTGAGAAGGAAATACCTTGCACTACTATGTTTGTAAACAAATTGAATTCCCCCAGCAAGATACCTAGTAATCTGTTGGGTGAAGGCTAGAATCAGAGTTGGCCCAATTGGAACATGGTTCTTTTTGGCAGTAGATGCTTATAAGGCATTTAATCCATAAAGCAGAAGAGCTCAGATGAATAGATCGAGCCCACACTCCACCATCAACGTATTCCATGCCCTTCCCCCAGGTAATAAATGGTTACATCCATAATACTGTATTATAATGATTCCTTTGTCTTATCCCAGCATTTGTATCCTAGTCAAGGTAGGAAGAGAGTAGAGGCAGAGACATAGGAGAGGGAGAGAGGGCACTAAAAGAGCTTATTTTAGTCACAAACACTTCTTACAAGAATGAGACAGAAGATGATCTTTTGAACGGCTTCGTTTAAACACTATTCAAAATGTTGGCAGAGACAGGAACAACAGTTCTGACCTTAGTTCCCCTCCTGGAGGCCGGATACCTTTCCCAGACATTGAACCACTAATGGGAAATTAAAGGCAATAAAACAACAGCTGGAATGCCATAACTGACAAGGTTTATATTGTACTCGGAGCAATTCACACTTAAAGAATTTCCTTTCCAATCATCAGGCGTGTTTCTTTCTCTTCAGTGTTCTCTTGGTGAAGTGGTTTTCTCTTTGTATAACTGAAAAAAGCTGATCTCATCACAGTTCTGCCCCAGAAAATTTGAAGAGCTCTGCCCTGTCCTTCACCCCGGGCTGGCAGGTTTGACTAGGGGAAGGGAATGAACACCTGAGTGACTACCATATGTATGTGATGCTCCCGACTAGTGCTATTTTTTCTATTTTGCCCAATGTCATGTGCATCATTTTCCCAATTTCATGAGTAACTAAGTTCAGAGTAGTCTCAGGGATGACTATTTCTGTCTCTTCATAGAAGTGCTTATGTGAAGTCAGAGTCTGCAGCAGGAACATAAGAGTAAGGTACTAGAAACTACTGAGGAGAAATCAATTAATTTGTATCAAATGGTAGTAACAATGATAATAATAGTAGCTAAGAGTTACTGGGAACACTTCATGTACTCACTACCATGCATGAATTAGTTCATTTCATGCTTTAAAGTCTACGCAAGAGTCCTTTTGACTATTATAATTCTTGTTTTACGAAGAAAGAAACTGGGAATTCTAGGGTTAGATCATTCATTTTGGATTTGGGGCAGTAAGTGAGAAAGCCAGAATATATCTGAGTAGTCTAAATCCAGAATGAGACTTCTAAGTGAATTTTGAAATATAAATAAATTTATATGAATGTGTGAATGGATAGAGCCACAGTCATTATTGTCTGTCACTCTCACTGCTATTAGAATATGCTTTCTCGACTAAGAGGAAATAAATGGTCCAGTTATAGCCACCTCATTGGGAATACTGGTGGAAATGTGTTGCACTATTGAATGTCATCTGTGAAATGTGTCACATCTGAAAAAATGTTAAGCTCTCTGCCTAATGGGAAAAACGGGTGGTAAACAGATGGTCACAATACCATCTGTCTGGTAAGTGCTATGATAGGAGCATGTGCACAAGATCAGGAGACAGCCAAGATAAGGTTACCCAGAAGAAAGTTTTCTTAAAGGAGGAAATGCTTGAGTTGTATCTTAGAGGAAGGGTTCACCAGGCAGTAAATGGGTGGAAAAGCAACAAAACAGAGGGAGAAACACAAGACATGGAATATGCTGGGCAATGGGGGTGGGGAAGAGAATAGTAATGTGTGTGTAGTAAGGTGGGTTTGAGGAAAATTAAAGGTGAACTAATTTGTTGTCTGTTTTTATTTTTGCACAGCTGAGTGATTTGGACTTTAACCTACAGAGTAATTGGGTTAAGCATTTAAATTTAAGTATCTAAATTTGTGGAGTGATGTGATCCTGAATATATTTCTGCATAATTACTCTGAACAACATGTTGAGAAGGAGTGGACAGAGGGAGAGATAGAAGACAGGAAAATCACAAAGAAGGAGATGATTCTAAGTGACCTGTAGAAATTAGTGCAGGTAAGAGAGACAGCAGGCCTGAGCTAAAATACTGGCAAGGAGATAAAGAGGAGATCTATTTAAAAGCAAACCTTAGAATGTGACATAGCTAGAACTCTGTGACCATTTTGGTACTAGAGAAGGAAAAATAAAAGATGAACAGAAGTTATCTTACTGTGTGGACTATGAAACTATTTCTCATGAGAAACAAATGAGACAAAAGAATTTAGGCTGGGGAAAATGTTTTCATTTTAAGAAGACAATGAGGTGTTCATGTAGAGAATCTGAGAATTAGGCAGAACAGGTCAGAATAGAAGACAGGAAGAAGGTAGGGGCAAAACACACAGCTTGGGTGTCACTGATATATGATTGATGGGTAAAGCCTTCAGTGGCTACGTTTTCAAAGAGCCTGGGATGATAGTGAAAGGGAACTGATAAGGAATCTAGGCTACATAAAACTACAAGGGCCAGTTTGAGGTGAAAAAGCCAGTGAGAAAGCGAAAATAAGTAGTTTGAGAAAACCAATGACAACACACACACACACACCAAGAATGACCTCAGAGAAGTCAGGAGAAGATAAAAGATACATTTTCAAGTTGACTAATGTCAGCTGTGTCCAATACCCTGGGTAGGTCACTTGATAAGAGGAATAAAAAGACTGCATTGAAGTTTGGCAGAGTAGAGGCCCCTGATGAGTGTGAGAAAAATGATTTTCCTGGCTCTGTGGAGGTTAGAAGAAGATGGTGGCAATTTAAGCACTGGATAAACGGGAAAGAAATGGAGAAGATAAATAGAGACTATTTCTTTCACTCAGAAAACTGAAAGAAGTTTTATATACCTCAATTTTTACAAGATGTTACATTTAAAATAATTCATATGGGTCCTAGGTGTCATAGGCAAATGACTACATTATTTATATTTTTATTTCAATAATTTTGTCTTGCTAATATATTTCCATGGAAATCAATTAACTTTCTTTTTTAAATATATTTTTATTGATTTCAGAGAGGAAGGGAGAGAGAAACATCAGTGATGAGAGAGAATCATTAATTGGCTGCCTCCTGCATGCTCCACACTGGGGATCAAGCCAGCAACCCGGGTATGTGCCCTGGCCAGGAATCGAACCGTGACCTCCTAGTTCATGGGTCAATGCTCAACCACTGAGCCATGCCAGCTGGGCAGAAATCAATTAACTTTCATTTATACTTTTAGTGCATAAGCTTTTAAATTAGCATCCTCAAATAAATGAAATATACAGGTGCAATTCCCAAATTTCTTCTTTAAATTCTCTCACTTCCATTGATATCTTGATATTTATTTTTCCTTAAAAGCTATTATTCGGTACTTAGTACTCTATGACAACTTTTATGGTTCCAACTGCTTTGTGAAATGTCATTGATAGCATTATCCAATCCTGCTTTATGTCCCATAGTCCTGGTCCCAGTTTAAACACAATCTACAAAAGAATTCATCCCAACCTTCTGATCACTTCTTCCCAGAACTGCTTGCTTCTGCACTGTGTTTTTTGTTTTTTACTTTTCATTACATTATAATATACTATTACAGTATATATAATCACCTGATTTTATTCAGTTAAGAAAATAATACATCTTAAAAATAAAAGACCATTTATGTGTTGTCATATAGAAACATACAGAGCATTTTACTAGCATAGTTTTCAATTTTGAATCATGTACTGCGTAGACAAAAAATGGGCCTATATTGGGACTACTTGGTTATGCTATCCAATCAGGTTACCAGCAGAGCAAGACAACATGATTTGTAATTATTTGCTTCGGGTGCCACTCTGATAATATCTTAGGATTTTATTAACCTGAGACCTTATAAGAACAATGGAATTGTATCCATAAGAAAAGATGAAATACCAGCATTTGCAACAACATGGATGGATCTTGAGAGTATCATGCTAAGCAATATAGTCAGATGGACGAGGCAGGAACCATATGATTTTACTCATATGTGTGATATAATACAGAAAATAACAAATGGAAAAACCAAACTGACAAACAAAAATACTCATAGACACAGACGATAGTATGGTGGTTACCAGAGGGGAAGGGAAATGGGGGAAAGATGAAGGGAGAAGTGGGTGACAAATAGATGGTGATGGAAGGAGACTTGACTTTGAATAGTAAACACACAATACAATATACAGACGTTGTATTATAGAATTGTAAACATGAAACCTATATAATTTTATTAATTATGTCACCCTAATAAACTTAATACATTTTTTAGAAAAGGGTAACCAAAATATTATTTGTAAAGAATAACTTTACATTATGAAAAAGTTTACATGTTATAACTAAGGCAACTTAAACACAAATAGGTTTAGCAACTTGCAAATAATATTCAGAAGTGATTTTGTTCTGATTCCATGCTTTACTGTAGTGATTTAAGGATGTTATTAAAACCCATAGACAGGAGTGCTCTTGGTGCTACCTTGGCCTGTTCCTAGGTCTTCTTTTCTTTTTATCTCCTAATGAGTTTGACTCTTGTATCCCAGACCAGTCCAAGCCAGACTGACTGCATCTGGCATTTAATGTGATATTCTCATTGCAGAGATATCTCAAAGTCTTTATATGTAAACTTCAGAGTTCAAAACTTGATATATAGGCTACACAGAAGAGTCATACTTATAATTAAACGAGTGGCCTGGTGCACAAAATTCATGCACATTAAAAGTGGATTAATTAGAGGAAATATTTAAATATTGCTATTTGCCCTTTCTCTATAATAGAAGTGTCAGAAATGAAATAAAATTAGTAAAAAATGTATATGAAAATCTTCCTCCTGTCAGAGTCTGGGGTGCACCACGGGACCCAGAGCCAAGTCCCTACCCACCCATGTACACGTCAAAATCACATGAGACCCAGACCTGGCCGGGACCACCCCCCCCCCCCCCACATTAGGCTAGATCCAGACCCGGCCAGTCCCACCCTTGTCAAGCCCCACTGGGCGGGGGGCGCAGCCTCAGGTCCCCTGGCCCAGCGCCGGGGTGTGGGGCACGGCCTGAGGTTCCCCCATCAAGGCCTGCTGGACAGGGGGCATGGCCTGAGGCCCCTGACCTGGCGCGCCAGGGCGGGAGGCATGGTCTGAGGTCCCCTGTCAAGCCCTGCCAGGTGGGGGGCATGGCCTGAGGTCCCCTGGCCAGGCACCAGGGTGGGGACGTGGACTGATCCCCTGTCAAGCCCCATGGGGGTTGGGGGAGCGCTGCCTCAGGTACCTGCTGATTGCTCGTTAAGGCCCGTTACAGGAATTCAGCTTCCACTGTGGGTGCAGCCATCTTGTGTTATGGAAATCCCGCCCCCCCCCCACCTCTGCTGTGGGTGCTGCCATCTTTGTGACAGAGTGATGGTCAATTTTCATATTCCCTCTTTATTATATAGGATAATTTGTTGCTTCTCCAAATTGCTAGCTCATTAGTCCACACAGAAGAGCCACTACTGCCTGACATCCTTTAAATCCCTGTGTTTTCTGTTCTGTGTTTCTGCTGTTGGAAAGGTTTTTATCTCTCTATGACTTTGGGTTAAAAAGAAAATGTTCTGAGCTTATCAGTGCAGAAAAAGATTGTTGTTTTTTTTTTTACTCAAAAGTCCTTTTCTCTGTGGCTATTTCCTGCCACATACTTCAAATAAGCACGATGAAAAGTTAAACTATTTGCTCATTCATTCTTTCAACAAATATTTACTGAGCATGATTTTTGGGTACAAAGTCAAGTAAAACAGCTATTCCCTCCCTTAAGGAGCCTACTTTCTGGCTGGGGAGAAAAACAAGGAGATAAATAATTACAAGACAAATGGAAATGCTACTAGTCAGGATTGTACAGGTTGAAATACAAGCCCAGAGCAGCATATTTATTTTCGAGAGGGGTCAGAAAAGGGTTCTTAGAGCAGTCAATGTTCCAGTTCAGTATTGAAGAATGTAATGGGATTTTCTAGAAAATATGAAAAGATGGCCTCCTAGAGAAAGAGAAGAGTATGTGTAGATGCAGAGGTTTAAAACAACATGGCATTGAGGAAAGAGTGAAGGAGAACTTTCCATATTAGGCCTTCCATAGTTAAAGATATTTGTAACTTGCATAAGGAAGTTGTGTTCATATATAAAACTGAGACCCGGTGAACAAAATTCGTGCACTCAGGGGGTCCTTCAGCCCAGCCTACTCCCTCTAGCAGTCCAGGAGCCCTCGGGAGATGTCCAACTAACAGCTTAGGCCCACTTCCCACAAGGGAGCGGGCCTAAGCCATTAGTCGGACATCCTTAGTGCTGCTGTGGAGGTGGGAGAGGCTCCCACTACCACTGCTGTACTTACCAGCCATGAGCCTGGCTTCTGGCTGAGAGGCAATCCCCCTGTGGGAGTGAATTGACCACCAGGGGTCAGCTCCTGCGTTGAGCATCTGCCCCCTGGTGGTCAGTGCATGTCATAGTGACTGGTCATTCCACCATTTGGTTGATTTGCATATTAGCCTTTTATTATATAGGATGTGTTAGTGTTCAAAGGAAAACTAAAACACAATCACACAAAAAGCATAATACCTTTGAGTATTTCTGTTTTATTGAATGATAAACACATGCCAGAGAGGGATGGAGCCAAACCTGGAACACAGCCAGAGCCACCATGAGCAAGACCTTGCCTGCCAATGAATAAAGCTTTAAATATTCCCTGAACACTTCAACAAGACAATGAAAGATTTTAAGGAGAATGTGGCATTGTTTAATGTGAATTCCAGTAAAATCACGTTGGGGAAAAAAGGCATGGGAAGAGTAGTAGGTGGTGTATTTTGGAAATAGAGAAGCCAAAAGATGATGCTATAGGAGAATAATGCTCAGTACCTGATATTATAGTGGAAGGGAAGGAAGAGACAGAGGATTACATAACAGGATGGAGAGATGTGCACTAGAGAATTGAGTGATGGATTTAATATGTCCTCCCCTTAGTATGGCTGGGGTGATTGTAGAAGAGAGGACTCTATAGTTTCTATAATTGGCTATTTTCAGTCACCGTCAAGAGACTAACAGGGATGGGACACATTTAGAAAGAAAAAGAATAAGCTTCTTATTGACAAGTAGAATTTTTATGTCCTATAGGATGCCCAACGGGAGATGCCCAATTGACATTTGGAGAGAAGAGTCTGGTGCTGAGTAGAGGAAGCTGAATGGCCCCTTAACCATTCATAAGAGCCTCACAGTTCATTAGCTTGTATGTCATAGATATCAGAAGAAAAGGTAACCAAATTTAACAAATTTTCATTGTTCATCATCATAAAAATTCCCCTTTGGCTAACCCATTGTGTAAAAATTAGTGCATTCAGACTCAGCGCCTCTTTAAAACAAACAAACAAAAAACACACACAAAAGCTGTCAATATTTGTATAGGAGTCAAACCAGTTGTTGCCATAGTACATAGCTAAAATGACTGGCTATTTTAATTTTTCACTCAGCCAATAGTTGTTTTGGCACTCAGTAGATAACCCAAAACGGGGTCTCTCCTCAGAAGCTTCTAGGCAAAGATCCCAGTAACTTCTGAAGGATAAAATCACAAAGTAGCTAATATTAAAAACCAATACATATATTGGATAAATATTACACAGTGAATAAAAAAAAACTAAGTGTACTTGGAAAAATGGAGATTAAAGTGGTCCTTAAAAGCAGCACAGGAGATGTAACATCTGTTCTCAATCAGGACTCAGTGGTAAGCCATGCCTCCATGGGGCACAAAGCCTGGCCAAACAACAGTTCCTCCATTTGTAGAATGTCACGTTAAGGAAACAATGACCAAGAAAACAGTAACAATTGGGTAATGTCTACATTGCAAATTTCAGCTAAAATAAACATAGAAGCCTCTAGAACAGCCTTGTATACTATGCATATTTTAATCACTTATCCATGAGTCTCATAATGGTTTACTATATGACTAAAAAGTCTACTAAGACAGATTATTGTTTATACAAGAAAGATTAAGGGTGAAATTACCAACTATTATTAACTTTCATTTACTTATTCAACAATTTGGGGGCATTTAATGTGCACCAGGTTAGGAGGCTGCAATAGCGAGTGAATCAGATTCAATTCCATTTACTAGGTCAGGCCTGCCTGACATGGTTTTCAAGATCTAGTGAGTTCAGACAGTTATCTCAATTTTACAAAAAATATAATGGAGACAGAGCTGGGAAATAAATTGCCTATGTTATAAAGCTAATAACTGTCAGAGACAGGGCTGGACTCCAAGCCTAAGGCTTTTCGCAATATAGCAGCCTTTTATAGTCAATGCAGATCTCAATTGTAAACAATTTAAGGTATTAAAAGTAATGAAACTTTATTCATAATAGTGCCAAATTGAAAACAACCCAAATATCCTTCAACAGGGTGGATTAACATTTTTATGTACTCATAAAATGGACTACTATGCATCAATGAAAATGAATGAACTATAATCACACACAATAACAGACACAAAGGAATGACTATTGTAAAACTCTAGTTACATAAAGTTCAAGAACTGGCAAAACTAAACAATGGTGATAAAAGTCAGAATAGCAGCTACCTTTGGGGAGTGATAGTGACTAGGAGGGGACATGAGGAGCCCTCTGATATGCTAAAAATGTAATCTTTCTTAATCAGGGTGAGCAGGATAGCTGAATAAATATATTAAATTTATTGAATTATATATTTAACATTGGTGCCCTTTATGTATGTTATATCCAAATTTAAAAATAATAAACACTGAGCAGAAACATAACTTGTTGAACTGGTAAACTATATGTCAGGTAGTTACTTTAAAACAGTTTGAGAAAAACACTGGTCACATGATCTTGATGCTTTAACCTCCAGTGTGCCCTCAAGCTTATTGCTCTGTCTTGGTTCAGAGGTGCACTAATTTATACCAGGGAGATTGTAATAAGCATCAATTGGTCTGCCTGTGACTGTCTGCCCATCCAATGCTGCCAGTTTCCCTTCCTAAATGCTGACTTGCCCCAGTAACTCCCTCCTGTAAACACCTTCTATTGATCTCCATTTTCTATTAAATAATATTTTTAAAGTAAAAAATAATTAGCATGGGTATGGGTTCTTTTTCAGTCTTCTCCCAGACAGCTATTCCAGTATCATCTCCTGCCTATCACCTCATGCACCTTCCTCTCTTCCTTACTCAATAAGTAATCATTGGATGCCTATTTACATAAGCCTCTCTGCCAGGTGGTAGAGAAATAAAAATGAATGAGAAAAAAAAATGTATATTGTTGCAGACCAAAGAAGAAGCAAATATATCCATGTAGAATTACAAAGCTAATGAAGGATGTAGATGAGATAGACAAAAGGCATCATGGAATCCAAACGAGGAATGTTACACTCAGCCTGGGAAGATTTTTACAGAGCTGACGGAGATATGAAAAGAGGAAAGAGACATAGACCTGGTAGACAGAGATAGGTGTGGTCGATTATGGCATTCTAGGCTGAGGGGATTGCCTGAACAAAGCTATATAGGCTTGAAATAGCATGGGTTATCTAGAAAATGAAAAATAAGAAAGTGAACTAAAATTGAATCTTATGGTTCAAGGGTGGAGATGAGGTGTGGCAATGCTGAAGTCAGAAAATGTAGATAGGCAACCAGCTCATCATGGGTCTTGTTTGCTATGCTAGGAAGTTTGGATTTTATCCTGCGGGTAGCAGAGCTCCCAGACACACCCAATGCTACGGCCATGCCAAGTTCTGCATGGTTCCATTCCAGGCACTTTCTCAATGTTCTGCTATTGTTCCTCTTGTGAAGTCAGCTCCGAATGCCAGCCCCACCTGGAAAAATTGTATTCATTGTTCTTAGTTGTATACTTGACAACTTAGAATCGCTTTCACTCAACTTGGAATGGACATTGTGTCATTGACCCCCATTAAGAAATGTGAGAATAAGCCCATGAACTTTGCTGTTCTCTTGACTGCAGTGTTGGTGTTCAAAAGTATTGTCTTGTTTCACAAGGGTCCTCTGTCTGTGGGCACCAAGGAAATGTCTCTCAGAACCAGCAATAGTTGAGGGTTTCTGAGAGCCGGTTTATGTTTATCTTAAGCACACTCAGTTTCTTTTGAGATGTTTCTTCCCTTCGCTTTAGCTCAAGTATGTGATCCACCTCTAATAAGTGTAAGGACATCACTCTATACTCTCATGGATTTATTTCACTCTGCCTTCACTTTATTTTCTTCTTTCTAATTTTTTCAATATCCTGATTTCTTCATTTACTTTTATATGGATTGTCTGTAATGTTGTGATCCATCTAAAATCATACGACTTGGAGTGCATATAACTAGATAAATACATAAACAAATTGTTGTTCTTCAAGATTCTTTAATGACTCCCCTTTTGTGAAGCCAGACGCTCATAGGCAGAGTTACTCAGTGCCTGCTCAGAATCCCCACAACTCTTGGTTCATGCTTTTATTCCAGTCCTCCTGAATTACCTCACCCACATCTCCTACAAGTTTATTTATTTTACCCTTTCAGAAGATCCTTCAAGTCAGGAATGAAAGTTGCAATTTCCCTTTTCATTTTCCCAGACTCTAGTGCTGTGCAATGAAAAGACACATGTAATGTTTGGTGTATGAATAAATGAGTGACCAAATAATGATAAAAATGAAAGAAACTTGAGTTAAACTTACCTATTAAGATATACTGGAATGGGGTCAAAGAATACTAGGAAAACAGTGGTCAAGAGCCCTCAGATGAATGTCTTTACAGAAACATCTAGACATCTAGATACTCTCAAGTCTGACCAGTGGGCTCAAGATCAAAGTATCATTTTGGACACGGCGTTGAAAAACAACAAGAAAAAAGAGAGCGGGAAGTTGCACTGTTTGGGCAAGAGATAAACAGGGTTTGATGGAGGGCACCTGGCCATGGGAATTGAGTCATGCACGAGATATTTATTGAGCTCCTACAGAATTACCACACTGGAGGCTGTGCTTAGATTAGTAAAAACAGAGAAAAACAACAACCTTGAAGGGTCAGAAACTCTTAATCCTCTGACTAAAGGCTGCTATGTAAGTTTTGAAAAAAAAGAAGGACTTAGAAACTCACTTGTAAAAATTATGGAAATATTTATTGAGTGCTTTTATTCCTACAGTTGAGGTGACTCATATTAAAAACATTATGTGTATTGTTCAGTGCATCACTATTTACCCAGGCATACACACGGGCATGATCGCCGTGGGTTTCACAGGCAGATGGTTTTCCCTCTCTTAGGGAGGTTAGGGGACTGAGTCTCCGACAGGCCAAGGTACTTGTACAAGTTCATCCACATGGTTAGTGGTTACTGTACTCAGAAGGGCGGTTTTCTGACTATTTACCCAGGCAGACATACAGGCATGATCACCTGTGGGACACATAGGCAGATGTTTTCACTCTCTTAAGTAGGTTAGGGGACTGAGTCTCTGACAGGCCAAGGTACTTGTACAAGTTCATTCACATGGTTAGTGGTTACTGAAATCAGAAGAGAGGTTTTCTAACTCACAGGCTATAACACAATATCCAGTTTATTTTGCTGTCTGAGCAAGCTTTAGACAATGCCTGATATCAGTTTACCAAGAAGAGCGAAACCATTATGGGAGTTTCATGTATTGGTTCACTTATAATGACTTCCTGGAGCTTCTGGCACAGAATTCAAGGTCTTTTCCAGGCTGACTCTACCTTCCCAGGCAGCACCATACCCCACAGCCTTTCCAGCATATCTGTACCTGCTGTTTGCTTCTGAAATTTTGACCCCAACTGCCATTCCTTCTCCAGAATCATAGAATGTCTGTCAGGGTCCCCCTTGACTATTAAACATTTTAAAATATAATCAAATTTTGTCTTCATTCTATAAAATATCTATGTTTGCATAATCCATAAAAATATTAAATGACCTATAAATTAAATTTCCCAATAGTTTAGCCTTAAAGTGAAATTGAAGCCCTGGAAAGAGGTGCAATGTTTATCTTCTGGCTTTAGGGACAGCCCTATATGAACCCTTGGGAATGAACCCTAAGTTGACAAATGGGAATTTTATTACACTATGAGCTCACTCAGGGCTGGGAATATCTCATTCCTCTTCATAACCCTAGCACATGCTTTAGATGTATTATCTTTTATCTAAATGAATGGATACGTGGACAAATGATGGAAGGACAAACAGATGAATGGAACAAGGATGGATGAATGAGAGAATGATATCAAAACTATGGAAGATACAGAACAAAGAAAAAAACCTGTGTTTGTCAATCATTTATTATTTCTAAAAATACACCCTATAATTAACATTTTGGTCTCTTTGACTTTTTCACAATGCTGCACCCCTTAAGGACATATATATGAAAATCTCATATATGATGTGAAAATAAAGAGTATATTCATATAACGCTCTTTTGGCAAAGAACCAATAGAAAACTTCTACATTTAATTATTTCCTGCATCCTTCCTTTCTGGGCATAAAAAGAACCTTTTTTTTCCCTTTTAGTATGCATAATGTAGAAAAAAATGTTTTCTCAAAATCCCTGCAGGCTATATTGACTATTTATTGATTGTACCTATTCTAATTCAAATTTCTTCCATTATCAAGTATACAATAGATGAGTTCCAGCAAAGGTGACTATAAAGTAGATTACCACTGACCTCTATTTTGGAAAACAAATAGACCAAAAAAAAAAAAAAGAAAGAAAGAAAGAAAGAAATGCATTTATAATAATAAAAGCGTAATATGCTAAATAGACCGGACGTCCTTCCAGACGACCTTCCAACAAAGCTGCGAGGGAAGCCTGGGTCCCGGGTGCCAGAGGGAAGCCAGTGCGGGCAGCCAGGGGAAGAAAGGCCTACTCTTGCACAAATTTCTTACATTGGGCCTCTAGTTTATATATAATAACTTTAAAACACTTTCTATTAAAAAGTAGAAAATATTTGGTGAGCAAGTAGTTAATGTGTGTCTGGAAAGGGTGCAAAAAGAAGAAGAGTGTGTATCTAAAGGGGGAGGGCAGTGGTCCTTGAGTGACAAAATAGAGCTATGATGTTAGGAATCCGAAGGAATCTTCCAGAATTTTAAAAGTAAATCTCATTTCCTTCCCACAGAAATTTGGATTTAAATTACCCATTTGAGCTCATTCCCTAATTGCCAAAGTTTTCCTTATTAGAATGTTCAGATATATAATAGACCAAAGGAGAGAGAAAAAGGGAAGAAGGCAATGAATGTATTTGTGTTCTACAACTCTCTGCATGTGTATAGTTTAAATCCCCATTGAGCTGAGCACTCATCCTCTCCCATGGCTTTAGTCTGGATGATGGGTGAATGTCCAAAACTGACACAAGATGGAGAAAGTAGAGATATGATATTGGAACTTACAGACAATTTGAAATCTTGGGATTTTTTTAAATGAAAATGTTGGTGAACCAAGGACATTTACAGCAATTACAAACCAAGATATGTGGTTAGCCTGGGCAAATTAGAGTGCATCATGTACAATATAGTTTACCCAGAAAAAGAAGTATTTAGTGCATACATATAGACTTTAGAACAAATTATATTTAACTTTTTAAATTTTTATTTAAATTATATTTAAATGGTAAGAAAGAAAACAAATATTTTGGGGAGCTATGAAATATTTACCCCTATTTTTCTTTTTTCTTCTTCTCTCTTCTCCCTCTTTCCTTTCTCTCCTTTCTTCCCCCACACTCTTTTCTCTCTTTTTCTCCTCCTCCCATTTCCCCTGAACAATGATGAACCAGAAGTCAATATAAAGTCCAGTGCTTTCAGTTGACTTGCTATGTGAACTTAGGCAAATCACTTAGTCTTTCTATAATATTAGAAAACTGACATTCCTCCAGGCCTCTCATTTTGGGATGTTCCCTTGTTTAACCAAAATAATCTATAATTGATAGGCACTGCCCTTTCTTTTCTCTCCAGGTGGCCCTCCGTGTTAGCTTCCCCTGGTGGGATGTAGTATATGACTGGACACAAGATCTAGATGGATGGAAGAACTAAGGGACACTGACTGAAGGATATAATCTCATCTATTCACAATAAATATGGTTAGAAATTCCTAGGCAAAAGAAGGTATCAGGGGCCCTAGCTCTGGAGTATAATGTATCCCACATTCCACAGTGTTTTATGGAAAAGGGGGGTGTGTGTATATCTCCCTCTATTTCCTTCTATTTCCAGCAGTCATTTTTCCCTCCTCACCTTCAACTATCATCATCAGTTTTCTTTTATCACCTTCTAAAACCCTCTATTTGTGTGTGTGTGTGTGTGTGTGTGTGTGTGTGTGTGTGTGTGTGTGTATCCCAGGGGAATTTCAAGTCTTTCTTCTTTAACTAATCCCTGAGTCAGGCCCAGCCAACCTCTCTTATGTGTCCATGGTTGTTTTCTACCCTCAATCATCCTTCACCCCCAGGCAATAGTAGTGTGCCTTTTTCTCTTGGCCACAAAAGTTGCCCATTACAGTCATCTTACAATATGAACTGTCCTACCCTGTGTTATCAATTCCTAAATCACTGAAACATAAAGGATCCTAAAATATCATCTCTCATTTCATGTATATGGCAGATTGAGGACTGCTCTCTATAATTTATCTTTGCTTCCAATTTAAGAGCTCCTGTTAAATGGATTACTCTAGCACCTCCTGTTTAGAACTCCTTGCTTCACTTCTTTTCCACACCCCAACATTTCTTGGTAACTTACTCACCCATCTTCTGCCAAGTAAGGTTAAGTCATTACTTAGCTAGGGCGCAACACAATAACATGCATAGATGACTGAGTACTGCAATTATTCTGTTACACATTTAATGCCCCTCATTTAACAAACCAGTAGTCTAATGAAAGGATTACTTTTATCCCATTCTAAGCTCAGGTCATCTCATCTGTATTATGTGGTTTCAATAACAAATAGGAAAATAAGTGTCCTATATCTGCTTAGTGGTATAAAAATGCCCACTAGTAACTCTCATATTTTAAGCATCACTTGGTACCAAGTTAATACCAATGTGTTGCTGATTCTAAAGAGTGTCATATAAACCTGATGATGAACAATTTTCTCGTGCTACTGAAAGAAAAAAAAAAGGCATATTGATTTAAATTCCTGCAGGACTAGAATAGCATTCTATAAAATGACCTTGTGTGATGTCTCAAAACTTATTTTTCTTGATATCTTTGTTCCTGGAAAATAATTTCCTCTACCTTTATTCGCCTCTCTAAAATTGCTCTTTCAAAGTTGGTTGGGAGAAATGCATCCATTTTCTTCATCAAAACCATTATAGCAGGCTGAGGTATTTAGGGGAACAGTACTGCAATTCACTTTGAAATGCACCACATCACAAAAATAAGATGGATTGATGTACAGATAGAGAAATGGATAGAGGGATAGTTATGTGTTATAGAAAATGTAGTAAAATGTTAATGGTAGAATCCAGGTGAAAGGTATTAAGACATTCACTGAAAATTCGTTCAAACTTTGTTGTATGTTTGAAAAATTTTATAATAAACTGTTGGGGGAAAACATTAAAAGAAAGAGAGTCATTTACCCTCTCCTAATTCATTTTCAGCACCAACTCTCCAGTGTGCTGCAGAATTTGCTCTCGACTAATGTGCAAATGGACAAGCCTTCACATTGCAAGGGTGTAATTAGGGCTCCAGTATAGAAATTTGGCAGTCTGTTAAAAGGAAACGTTTTCTACTTTGTGCTGTGCTCATCAAAAGACAAGATGAAACACACTCTTTTGTCATGATATTTTTGCATTGTAACCTGATGAAGTTTAAATTTAGCTAGCTCCAGCGTGCTTTTGCAGGCGAAATTCTACTCACAGTCCCAGCAAAGCTCACCTTTGCAATGAGGAGAAAATAAAAGGGAAAGAGACCTGTTTTAAAAAATATATACATATCATATCCTTCCTTAATAATAAAAGTGTAGACAGAAAAAATAAATAACAGCAAATCCCATAAGAAATCATAACAACTAAGAATAAAAGCAGGATGCTAAGAAATAAGAGATAAAACTGAGTGAATATGGTTTAATCCTATAGAGTTATATTATCTGTAAAAATAGGTCATTATAAAAATTCATACCATATCTAACATGTTAACGAATATGAAACATATTCATATTGTATCTAACATTGTATCACCTTCATTAAAACTAGAGTTTTTCTCCTTTCCCTGAATTTTTCTTATGAAAGAGCAGATAATATCTAGTTTGATGCGTGAGCCAGTTAGGGGAGGCCAATTATTGGTAATATAAGAGCACATTACCTATCTAGTTACCTTTCTAAAAGGGCTATGCTTTCCCTGGGTATCTGAAAATGCTTATTGTTATAAAAGACAGTGTCTAGACAAGCAATTGACTGTCTCCTTATCATGACCTATGTTGTCATTGTCATTTTTCTAACTTTAGCTTGAGCAGAAGTGGTATATATAAAATGCATGTCACATTAAAAAAATTGAGGTGCGTGTACCCCACAAATCCTTATTTTCTCTTCCCATCCTAAAAATTTTGGAGGGTTGATTCATTTATATCCTTTAGGTATAGAATAGTTTAGGTTCTCCTTTTTTTCCAAATAAATACCATTAAAACTAAGAAAAACTTGTATCAAGACTTTAGCAACATCCTGCAAGACAAGAAAACAAATATGAAAAGAAATCAAACTTGGCCAGCTTCATGGTCATATGTTAAAATGTCATGGACTTTTTGCTTCATGGACAAAATTTTGGCCTAATTTTATTTTTCTGATAAACTTTACTGATTTATCAGCCACAAATGCCAGAATTGCTTTAGGATTTGGACTGTGCAGTTTAAAAAAGAATCCAAATATCGCTGTATAATAAACATTTATCTGTATCATATAATAATTTTAATATATTCTTAAAGGTGATTTTAATAAACATTTTCTCTTAGGTGTTTATTCTATGTATTAAATTAATAAAATATTAATTTTAGGTATTTATTCAATTTTATACTCTAAGGAATTCTTAAATAATTAACTTTACATTTATTGAACCTTAAATAGAATATTTAATATATTTATCCAGAATATTTTAACCTTAGTTAGCTCTGTCTTCTTTATGAAATCCCTCTGTGTGTTTTTTTCAGCTATGTTAGGTTCCAAGAAAGACTAAACTCCAATTAGTGAAGGAGTTTCTGAGGTGTTCATTTTATAATGAACAAAATTTTATAGGAAGTTTATTTCTGATAAGAATGTTAAAAAAACTAAGCCCACCCTAACCTATTTGGCTCAGTGGATAGAGCGTTGGCCTACGGGCCTATGGACTGAAGGGTCCCAGGTTTGATTCTAGTCAAGGGCATGTACCTTGGTTGCGGGCACATCCCCAGTAGGGGGTGTGCAGGAGGGAGCTGATTGATGGTTTCTAACTCTCTATCCCTCTCCCTTCCTCTCTGTAAAAAATCAAAAATATATATATTAAAAAATAAAAGAAAAACTAAGCCCAATTATTAATTATTTTGGTGATATCTCAAAGAAAAACAAAAATGCCAACACATTTTTTTAAATTGTTCTTTATAACATCTTCCCTAGGTCTCTCTCTCTCTCTCTCTCTCTCTCTCTCTCTCTCTCTCTCTTTCATATGTTCTCACCTTCTTTCTCTTTCTTAATTTCATCCTCTCACTTTCTCTCAATAATTTTAGAACCATCTAATAGAGTTTATAGTTGAAATATAATCAAGGATTATACTCTCATGATGGAATGATGCACCAAACACCCATAATTATCCAGTCATCATGCCATATTGCCTATGTATTTTCTCCAATTAGCTGAAAAAAAAATCAGACAGAGGTTGAATCATCAGAGTAATTGCATAAAATTTCCACTACTCTGCTAGTATAGACAGGTAGAGTAAAACCTGCAATTTGACAGGGACCAACACTTTAGTTGTATTTAATATCTTAAGTCAAATATTTCTTTTTCCTTCTAAGATGTCAAACATGGTTTTATTTTTGAAGGTAGGTTGCAAAGAGTATTGTTCTTTGCTACTATTTCCCCATGATTCCTCTAAAATATTTTCCTAGTGTCTCAGGAAGATAGAGGAGAAGGAAGTGGAGGAAGAGGAAGAGGAGGAAGAGGAAGAAGAGGAGGAGGTGGAAGAGGAGGAGGCGGAGGAGGAAGAGGAGGAGGAGAAAAATTACTATCGTTAATTTCATGAAGTGGATTTGAATAACTTTATTATATTTAAAGGGCTTTCAGAGTACCCCATGGACTCCCCAAGAAAATTTTGAGATTTACATGTTATATAAAGGAATAAAGAAAAGGTGATGAAAGGTCTGATAACTCATTCATAGCACATACAGAGACAACAATAGCCTAAAAATGTAACAGCCACTTTCAGACATTTCAAGTGAATTCAGCTTATGCACTCTCTTAATAGGTTTTTCTATAGTATTAAGCTAGCCTTTACATGAAAAATTATTGTAGCCTTGGGTATCTGATAAGCAGGTATTCGTTGTAATCAACATAATACATTTTTGCCACAAATATCTCCACTCTTCACAATATATTCTGTATAAAAATTTGGAAATGGGGTTGGCGTAATCAGCAGTTGCCCACCCTCTTACACCATTTTATCCCTGAGAATGTAACACTGCTGCTGAGTGTGAGAGAACTGTGAACAGAAAGGCCTCATGGTTCCCTCTTCTCTCCTAAATTAGCTGTTAAAAGATCATGACAAAGACCACTGACAGAGCAAACAAGGACTGAGGGACTGGCTGTAGGTGGCACCATCTGCAGCGATCAAAAACCACCCTTTAACAATCTGCTAGGTGATTATAGAGCTGGATGGGGTGCACTTGCAAGAGTTCAAGTCATGAAAAGGTAGGACAAGTGAAAATAATATTTGTTATTATTTAATCTATTTGGCAGTGGCTTAAAGTAAATCTTTATTCCAAATCATTTTAGTACTACCATCAGTTCGGATTGTCTTTTAGGGTCCAAAATGCAATGGTATCACTTAAGCTAATTTAAGCTTATATAAATTGAAGGAAGTACAAAAATAGTTATGTTCATGTTTGCATTTACTTGCACAGCAAAAAAAGAAATGCCAAGGTATTTCCAACTTCTTATGGGTCATTTTTGAATTAAGAAGCTAAGATTTATCCAGCTTCACCCACTTTTTCTTCCCCTACCCAATTTTGACTTCCTTTCTCTAAATGGGGGGAGGCTGTGGTCTTAGAACCACATAAGAATTTGTAACTTTAAGAGTGAATCATAAGATGTATGCTTCTAAAAAGTTTAATTTATTTATTTTATTGAATCTTTTGGGGTGACATTGGTTACTAAAATTATATAGGTTTTAGGGTTACAATTCTGCAGTATATCATCTTTACATTGCATTAAAATCTATGCTTTTGAACCCTAAGTAGAGGAAATTTTTCATGTACTTCTTTGACATACCTGAATTCATCTGATCACCCAAGAGTTCTGATGGAAACATACAATGAGATTAATGTTTTCATGCCTGCTAACACATATCCTTTAGGAAACCTACTTATCAAGGAGTAATTTTGACTTTCATGTCTTATTATTTAAGAAATGCATTTCTTTTTTAAAAATATATATATTTTATTGTTTTTTTACAGAGAGGAAGGGAGAGGGACAGAGAGTTAGAAACATCAATCAGCTGCCTCCTGCACACCCCCTACTGGGGATGTGCCCGCAACCAAGGTACATGCCCTTGATTGGAATCGAACCTCCGACGCTTCAGTCCGCAGGCTGATGCTCTATCCACTGAGCCAAACCAGTTAGGGCAAGAAATACATTTCTTAAGACTATAGCTGCTATAGATAGTGATTCCTTTGATGAATCTGGACAAAGTAAATTGAAAACCTTCTAGACAAGGTAAAGGTGGGATAAATGGTTTTAAAAGGACACTTGACTTGGGGTGGTAAACATACAATACAATATACAAATGATGTGTTGTAAAATTGTATACCTGAAACCTGTATAATTTGCTAACCAATGTCACCCCAATAAATTCAATTTTAAAATATGATTAATTATCATAGATGCTATTAAGAATGTTCATGATTCTTGGGAAGAGTTCAAAATATCAACATTAACAGGAGTTTGGAAGAAGTTGATTCTAACCCTTATATACAACTTTAAGGAATTCAAGGCTTTAGTGAAGGAAGTGACTGCAGATGTAGTGGAATAGACTCTGGGAGAGTATTTATGTAATGTCATGGATTCTTCTGGTCCCCATTTGCCCTGCAGCATTCACTGGCCAGCTGTGCAGCAAAATCAGCTAATCACTCCCTGACATAGTCTTGAGCATCCTGGGCCAACCTCACCTCTCTGTCACCCTGTTTCTCCTTGTCCCTTTGCTGGCAACTTTATCTTTCAATTTACAAATGTGGCCAATTGAGTTATAGTTAGTCATTATTCCAGTGGACCTGGGATAATTTCTGTCTCTTTCTATTATGATTTCATATCACCAATCAAACTTTGTTAAAGCTTCTAGGATATGAAGTTTTCCAAAAGCATGTCTGTAATACAGGAATAGCTCAGTGACACTGCAGGTTCAGTTTGAGACTATCATAGTAAAACAAATATCATAATAAAGAAAATCACACCAAAGTGCATTATACAAGAGGGAGAACTTACATCTCTTTCTTTCAAGACTTTAGCTAAGTCCCATCTCCTCTTTAAATTTTTCAGGGATTGGCCCAATCATCTCCCCTGAGCATGTAGATGTGCCTACAGTGCTCACTGCACTCAGCATCTGCTTCCTGTTACTGTTTCCCAGTTCGGCTCACTCCATACTGTCCATTAGGATCCCATCCCAGCACCAACACAGCAGCCCTCCACCTGATCTATTTTGGTCAATGACAAATCTTTAAAATAAAATGCACTTTAGTGGTAGTTACTTAAAGGATCCTAATATTGTTATCAATTAAATTTTTACTGGAACATTTCATCTGATGAGAAAGGGTAAAGGGATAATTGATTTCTAAACATGGAAGGAGTTATGTTTTGGCTGAATCTTATAGAAGTTGGAGCTAGTTTCAAATCTTGCAACTTTTATTTAGCAGCTGTGTGACCTAGGCAAGGTAGTCAAGCTTTGTGAGCTTTAGTTTCCTTACCTGAAGTGCACATAATTGCTCTGTACAGTTCTATGACTGGAACCAGTATGAATACAATGTGTACTAGATCCTCAGCATCACTTCTCCCCTGCTTAAAAAAAAAGAAGAAAAAAAAAGAACCACTGTTGTAGAACTCTACTCTTGCCCTGTGTCTATGTATGGTTAGCATAAAAGAGCAATATGCAGAATCAGGGTGATTGTAAGACATCCATGACAATTATTGAACTAGTATATTATACACAAACTAGAGGACCGGTGCACGAAATTTATGCACGGGGGCGGCAGGGGTGTGTGGGAGTGGGGCCTCAGCCCAGCCTGCACCCACTCCAATCCAGGATCCCTCAGGGGATGTCTGACATCCCTCTCACACTCTGGGACCACTAGCTCCTAATTGCTCACCTGCCTGCCTGCCTGATCACCCCTAACTGCCCCCCCCCCACCACCCTGGTCACCCCTTACTGCTCCCCTGTGCCAGCCTGGTCACCCTCAACTGCCCCCCCTGCCGCCGGCCTGGTCACCCCCAACTGCCCCCTCTGTGGGCCTGGTTGCCCCACACAGCCTGCTGTTCAGTCTTTTGGTCATCCCTCACTAACCCCTCCTGCCAGCCTGGTTGCCCCACGCAGCCTGCTGCTCGGTTGGTTGGTCACCACTCACTAACTCCCCTGCCAGCCTGGTCACCCCACGCAGCCTGCTGTTCGGTAGTTTGGTCACCCCTCACTAACTCCCCTGCTGGCTTGGTCGCCCCATGTAGCCTGCTTCTCGGTCATTTGGTCGCCCCTCACTAACCCCCTGCTGGTCTAATTGCCCCACACAGCCTGTTCGGTCATCCATTCGGTTGCGATAGTTGCTTAGGCTTTTATATGAAGATGGAAAGAGAAAAGAAATTGTGGATTTAACCCCCTCAGAGCTACAAGATTACTTTGATCTCTGTTTCCCCTAAAACTAAATCTCAACAGAATCTATCCAAAGCACACTGTACTCTTTTTACATACTCTCTTATATTCAGCTAATATTTAGCCTATGTAGATATTAGATATCATGTTTGGCACTTACTGAAGCCATTTCATGCAGGGATAGCTGAGAAATTATAATCCTTGCTGTAAAGAGTTCAAATGGAGAAATCTAGAATGACACATAGGCAATAAATTATAATACCATGTATTTATGGCTATATTAAAAGTATAAAATGTGTCATTGAAAGTTGAATTAATTTAACCTTTTGAATTCTTGGTTAAAACGACAGTGGGATGTGGGGTTGCATTGTGAGCAAAATAACTTATCCCACCAGCAGAAATTTATTTGGACATGGTAAAACCTGAGTCAGCTTGATTAATGACCATTGAGCTGGTCAATAGTATGAGGTCAACATTGAATAAAAGGATGCTAAAGATCAATTAGAGGTAAAACTTGTGATCATGCCTAAATCACTCCTCTTCAAAGTACTTTACCAACATCCACTAATTAATCTTTATAATATTGTGCTACAAGTGATGTGCTATTATCCTCAAATAAGATTTTGAAATAGTAGGAAGATGCCCAATGTGAGACCTGAGCACTGAAACAGGTTCTTAATACTATATTTTAGAAGGCACCCCTGGCTAAGAGCATGAACACCATTGGTGACACACAGCCTAGAGTCCCAGCTCCATTCTTTACTATCTGCGTGACCTCAGATGAGTTTCAATTTCCTCACTTATTCAAAGGTGTAATGCATTTCCCTGAAACACTGTTTTAATGTTGGAATAAATTAATACTTTTAAGCCCTTGGAAAACAATAAGGGCTTGAAAAACAACAACCATAGATATTGTTGTTATACTTATTTTTTGGAAACATTGGCCATGTTCTGGGTAAGTACCAAAGGATGAGACTGGCAAGGCTAGACTCAAAGCAGTATTGGAAGCAACCCCTTGGGACAGAAGGAAAGTACCATGACTTGAGTTCCTATTATGTGTCAGGCAATGTGCTAAGTACAGTCATGCACTGCTTAACGATGGGATACATCCTGAGAAATATCTCATTAGGCAATTTTGTCATGCAGACATCATAGAGGGCACTTACACAAATCTAGATAATATAGCCTTCTGCACACCTAGGCTATATGGAATAGCCTACTGTTAGTAGGTTAAAAGTTTATGCAGCGAGTATACATGTACTGAGCTGAACTTCCTGCCTGCCAGCCTGGCCTCTCCTCCCGCACATTGCACCCTCACAGCAGGACCACCCTCTCAGCAGTGCCTGTCACCCCAGCACCTCCAGGAGTCAGCATAGTCCTGGCACATGGAGGGGCTCAGTAAACATTTGTCAGATGAATGAGTGATATATGTAGAGCTTTGATAGAGGCTTAGTCCTCTTCCTTCTCTCCATTTCCCACTCTTCTGTGACTACTAAATGCGACCCCAGGACTCCCAGGAACTGTGCTAAGTCATATGGTGAGAGCCCCTTGAAATTTCACCCCTCTCTTCAAATCATGATGGTTCTTTGTGATAGGGCTTCAAGGTAGCAGCCAGTTCTGGGTAGAAGAGGATGAAGAGACTGGGAACAGGGCTACACTGCCACCAGGAAAATTCCCAGGGACCATATGGGCTACAGCCTCGATTCTTCCTTCTCACTATTGTAGACAACCTGCTCTCCCTGCAATAAACAAGAGACAGCATGTGTATGCCCTTTATTTTTATTTTTACTTTGTTGTCAATAGGGGATTTTAAAATGAAATACCTCTAAACCTAGATTGCAAGACTCCTAGAGCAGAAAGAGACATTCCTGTTGCCCATTGCAGCCTCCTGCTCAACTTATATTTTGGCTGTTTGCTTTTGGGAACCATAATAATTACCTCTTTCAAACAGTAGTGAAGCCTTCTGCTCTCTGGCCTAGTGAGGAGGAGGTGCTGATGGCTGTTTTGGGAGTTTGGATAAAAGGGTCACTTCACTAACAAAGGTAGCTCTGATCACAAAGAAAGTGAAAATATGAGCTGACTCTCCGGTTTTCAGAAGAAGAGGAGTGGGAGGAAGAAGCATCAGAGCCCCTTGGGCAACTTTTCAATGTAGGGGAGGGTTTAAAGAATTTGTAAAATCAGTGGTGCCACTTGGTCATTCTCACTACCCAACAGGCAGGCTCTGGATTCTGAGCCAGAGGCAAAATAAGAATAACAGAAAAGGCGAGACAGTGAAAAAGACAGAATGTGGAAGCAGCAGTTTTACAGACTAAAGCTACGATTGCACCTGCAACTCTTAGGAGATGCTTTGTGAAACCCATCTTCGTGGGACCAAGAAATTGCTTATGACTTTCTTCTTCAGTCCAAGACAGTAAGCCTCAGAAAGGTTATGATTTATTAATCAAGTAAGTAATATCTAATAGTAAATATTTTCCTGGTAACTGTAATTTCTCAGCACTATTTGTGGACAACCATAGAAAATTAATTATGATATACATATAATTACATAGATTTTACTTACAAATTAGATGATTATTTAAGGCATAGTAGAGAAAAGGCGCTGCCTTTTTTTTTCTTTTTGTCATAGCTATCAAGTATATCTTTAGGCAGCATATATGAGATGCACCATGGTATGCTTCATAGCTTTGATTTTCCTTGATGGTGATGACATAATTATTCCTAATAATTAGCATTGATAATTGCTAATTATTGATCACCATGAACCAGACACTATACTTCACTCATTACACACATAAACCTCACATGAGTCCAATGAGGCAGACAACATTGCTAATACTGCTTACAGATGAGAAAACTGAGACTTGGGGAAACAAAGCAATTTGGCTAAGGTCTCACAGTTAATAGGTGAGAGGACTGAAATATAGACCCTATATTGCCACCTATACTCTGAAACCCATTAATCTTCTTGACATACACCACCAGCCATGCAGACAGGAAATGGGAATTCTAGGCACATTCCATGTACAAGTTCAGAAGTCTGTGAAAGCCCAGTGCAATAGAAGGAATTCCATATAACTCCAGAGTAATATACGAGGAAGAGTCCATGGGAAGTAGGAGACTGAAGAGGCAGATGTGATCTATAGCATGAAAGGTGTTTAATTTTGACCCTAAAGGTAAGTGAGTATTTTGACTTTTACAGTTTGAGGAAGGCAGTGTGATATTTAAGTTAGAATTTTGAAAATGTTGCTGCATTGAAAAGTTGGTAAATAAGATGCAGGAACTAGAGTACTAAGGATGTTGAAATGGTCCAGATAAGAGATGACAGGAGCCTGAATTAAGCCAATGGCTATAGGAATAGAGAAGTCACAGAGCAAATATGTGAAGAAGGCAGAATCAACTAAACTTCATGATCTATTGGAAATTGGACACTGAGAAATAAAGAATCAAGGATAATGCCCAGGTTTTCAAGTTGAACAAAAAGGGGAAAAATAAAGGCATTTAAAGTGATGTAATGTTTTGCAGCAAAGTGAAGTGGGACGCTGATGAGTTCTATTTGGGAAATATCAGTTTGGGACATTTATTTCCTCCAGAACAGTGAAGACAAAAAAGTGATCTTATATCAGTACAGCCCTTTATGTTAACATGAACAGTGGTGAAATCAGTAAGTATCATTTGCATTCTATTTTCAGAAAATGCCGTCTCTAAAATTGCATGTAGTTTTTAAAAATTGGATGAGAAATTAAACCTATGAAAAGCAAAACACCTTTGTAATATAAGTAAGCAACTTGTTCTAACTTAAATAAGAACAAGCGAAAGGTTAAAAAATAATCACGCTGTGCACCCTTCAAAGAGCCCAGCAAGTAAAATGCATTTTGTCATAGTGGGGTGGCAGTGAAGTGTTCAAAAGCACCATAAAAGTAGAATTCTCCTAAAAGTAATGCAGGTGTCTAGGTCAAATGCAAATAAATAAAAATGCAAATTGAGCTATACTTGACTACAAAATCAGATGCTTAAAAACATTTCAGGAAAGTGAAGTTTTAGTCTCACAAAATTCAGCCGGTCCTCATTATAATACGTTTCCCATTTGTGCCATTCATTCAATAAACTAAATGCATGATGGGGCTTCAGTTAAGTAGATTTAGAAGCTGATTATGCTGCATTTAATGTATTCACTTCAATTTTAGCAAGACTTTTTTTTCCCCTTTAAAAGGATTACTAAACCAAGAAAAGTAGAAAGTAAGATGGAAAATAAACTACCCTTTGATGATGCTATAACAAGATTAGAAAATGGAATGGCTTCATGATATCATGTAAGAACATATGTCCTCACTTATCTGATTTAAATAACTAAAAAATACATTTCAGTTGTGTTAATTGCTTTTACTCTGTACTTGACACCTTCTGTACACATTAGTTCACCCTCTGAGATCTTATTTCTCTTGAAATACCTATGTTTTTGTTATGAATTGATAGGTGTTTTTTTCCCCTCTTAGAATGCATAGTACACTCAACAATTTAAAAATTATCAGAAAGAACACTCTGGCAGGTGTTTAGAAGAGTTGGCTCTGCCATTAAAAGTGAATATCTTCAATCCGGACTTCAATTAATATCTTAATCACTAAAATGGGAATGTTGAAATGCATTCTATAATCTCTAAGTCCCTTCTAGCTCCAAAAAACATAAGCTTTGGGGAAAAGCTAGTTGGATGCTATTATTTAATTCTGCCCTCAATAAAAGGCTGTTTAAAGTTTGAAAAAAAGTAATAATTAGCATTATAAAATTATCCATGTGAATTTATCATCACAAATGAAATATATTGTATATTAATGAAAGTTACCTCAAATTTCTTTCTAAATGAGCTCAGAGGAGAAGTAGCAGAAGAAAAGAGGAGAGTTTCAGCCATATATAAACTCATAATTTTTAGTGGCTTGAGTTTTAGAAATTAATACTAATTACTATAGCAATGATAATACTTCATAGTATCTTATGTCTTATTTTCTGACAATCCTTGAACTTAAAGGGCAGTTACAATAAATTCAAAATAATTTTGAAACAAAGACGGAACAAGCAACTTGCCCAACCTCACCTTGTTCATAAACAGCCAAGATACTGCTGATTTTCCCCTTTTGCAAATATTTGCCAATTACTTTCAGGCACATAGATAGTTTCTTTTATTTTCTTCACTTCTTCTGGAACTATCCAATTGACATTCAATTTATATCTCACTTTATCTCTCATGTTTTCTGACTCATCTTATTATTTTACATTTTGGGATTTTTAGTTGTTTGTTTTTAACATTTTCTTCCAATCTTTCTGTCGACTTATTTCAGTTTGGCCAAATATATTTTAATTGTCCAAGAGTTCTTTTTTGTTTTCCAATGACTTTTTATAATAACATCCTTATTTTATTTTACACTCATAAAATGTTCTTGTTTTTATAAATAGCAACTTGACATTGTTAAGGTCCTTATTCCTAAATTCATTTCCTTTTTCATAAGTTTTTATACTTGTGTGAATTATTTCCTCAAATGCCTGATGATCCTTGGCTATTTTTTTCTTTTACATTTAAAAACAAAGCAGTGGAAAGGCTTACTGAGGACTCCACAGGCTTAAGTGGAGCTTATTTTCTGGGAGCTTTAACTTAGTATAAGGGGGCATAAGTTCACCCTAACACTGGAGATACTCACCCTCAAATGCTAGAATTTGGACGGTTAACCATCATTCACACTACTTACACTAATTCTAATAGCAATACTTCTATTTCTACAGAGGGGGAAAAAAAAAAAACTCTTGCATTTTACTTATTTCGTTTTAACTGGGGAATAAACACTTAGCAGTTAAGCATTTTTCAAATAGGGATAAGAAACAGGACTGTCAATTTTTACACATATAGACCTATAGTTAACACTTCTGATTGGTGTCTACTTCTCACTGTGTCCACTGGTCATGGTTCTTTGTCAGGCAGGTAAATTTCCTCTTCCACCACAGTGATCTCAGTGCGGATCTCTAAGTTGATGGCCATCCACTCTATTTCTTTTGCAATACTAGAGGCCCAATGCACAAAATTCATGCAAGAGTAGGCCTTCCTTCTCCTCCCCCGCCCCCTGCCCCCGCTGTGGACACCTGCTTCCCTCTGCTGCCAGTAGGCACCTGGGACCTGGGCTTCCCTCGCAGCCCTGACTTTGTCTGGAAGGACGTCCAGTCTAATTAGCATATTATGCTTATATTATTATAGATTCTTCCATCTCTGTTTCATCTTCCACGGACAGGTTTCAATAGGCAGGTAGATAGCATCCACTTTTTGTTTTTAGGACTGTACCATTTTTATAAATGTTAAAATTTGTTTCAGTGGCACAAGCAACTTATTAAGATTGACTTTCCTGCAGGCTAAGTGGGACTACATATAAGTGCTGTATGTTGGAAATGAGCACCACCTCCCCCGCCCCCCCTCTCCCCGCTTAAGTTTGCAGTTTAGTTTGCCAAATGCACTGAAGGATGTGGGCTGCTTCCTGATTCAGGTCTTCAACTTTCTGCTGAAGTTTGAAGTTCAAACTAATCCCTATAACAGGCCTCAGATAAGCAACTTCTTTGCAGGTTATTTGCAGTACAAAGATGATTGACATACTCTGAGATCAGTGTAAGATTGAGCTCTTCCAAATGGTTTTCTATTCATTCTTCAAAACAACTCTTCTGTTCTTAAAGGGATGGATTTCCAACTGTCTAATGTGCAATCCTATGTCATTTATTTAAAGCAAAGAATATAATTAGTACACTTTTCATTATAATTCTGCCCTTTTGTCAGTTTGTTAGCTATAACTTTAACTTAGAGGCTGCTTTAGAATTTATAGTATATTTTAACTTGTCACAGTCTATCTTCAAGTGGATATTATACCACTTCACATCTTGTATAGAAACTTCACTGTAACATAATTTTACTTTTCCCTGGCAATCTTTGTGCTATTGTTGTCATGTATTTTACTTTCACAGATGTTATAAAACTGATATTACATTATTATTTGTTTAAATAGTTAATTATCTTTAAATATATTTAAATAATAAGAAACTTCTATTATACTTTTTCCTATGCATTTACTGTCTTTGGTGTTTTCCATTTCTTGGCATAGATCATTATTTCTATCTGGCAAAATTTTATTTCTGCTTGCAGGACTTCTTTTAACATTTCTTACACTACAAATCTGCTGGTGATAAAAAAATTTCAATCTTGCCAAAACCAGTTTGGCTCAGTGGATAGAGCGTTGGTCTGTGGACTGAAAGGTCCCAGGTTCCATTCCGGTCAAGGGCATGTACATTGGTTGCAGGCACATCCCCAGTAGTGGGTGTGCAGGAGGCAGCTGGTTGATGTTTCTCTCTCATCAATGTTTCTAGCTCTCTATCCCTCTCCCTTCCTCTCTGTAAAAAAATCAATAAAATATATTTTTAAAACAATTTTCAATCTTTTATATATGAAAAATATATTTTAACTATTTTTTAAAATATTTTCACTCAGTCTAGAATTCTAAATTGAGAGGTTTTTTCCCCTTGTAAGTACTTTAATGATGTTGCTCTGCTATCTTCTCCCTTACACTGTTTCTGATGAGAAATCTTTTGTAATCCTTACATTTATTCCTATGTATAGTGTGTCTCTTTTCTTCTGACTACTTATAAGATTTTCCTTTTCATCATTGATGTTGAGCAATGTGATTTTTATGTGTCTTGATGTAGCTTTCTTTATTTCCTGTGCTTGCTATTCACTTAGCTTCTTAGAACTGTGGGTTTATAGTTTTTACTATATTTTGCTAAATTTGGAAAATTTTCAATCATTCTTTCTTCAGATGTATTTTCTGCCCCCTCACTCATCAGAGACTCCAATTCCATATATATATGGAATTGAAATATACTGAAAGTTGCCTCCTAGCACACTATTGTTCTTTCTGTGTTTTTTTTTTATTTTGTTCTGTTTTTCTGTGTCATTTTGTACAGTTTCTATTGTTATGACTTCAACTGCATTGATCTTTCTTTTACAGTTTCTCATCTGCCATTAATACTGTCCAGCATATTTTTCATCTCAGACATTATAGTTTTCAACTGTAAAAGTTTTATTTGGATTTTTATTTATTTTTAATGTAGTAACTTTATGAATATATGAGAGACAGATGTAATAAGTCTTTTTATGTTCTTGTATGCTAATTATAACATCTGTGTTAATACTAGGTTTGTTTTGATTGATTGATATTCCTGTTTCTTTTATGGTCAGTATTTTTTGATTGGGTGCCAAATAGTGTGAACATTATTTTGTTGAAGCTAAATGATTTGTATTATATATATTCTAAATACTATAAATATTCTCAAGCTTTGCTCCAGAGTACAATTAAGTTATTTGCCAAAAGTCTGAACATTTTGGTTCATGCATTTAAGATTTCACATATGGGATCAGAGCAATGCTCAATCTAGGACTAATTTTCCCAACTGCTGAGGGAAGAGCTCCCTAAGTGCTCTACCCAATACCTATGAGTCTTGAGGTTTTCTAGCATGACTGGTGGGGACCGGCATTAGTCCCAGCCTTGTTTGACTGCTGAGTACTATTACCTCTAATCCCCTTATCCCTGATGCAGGCAATTTACTCACATGCATGTACACATAAGTATTCAGTGAAATACCAGAGAACAACCATCTGTAGCTATCTGGAGTTCTCTTTCTATGCAAATATCTCCTCTCCAGGATTTTTTCCTGTAAATGCCAACTCTTCTTGTTTTCCCAGACCCAGATCCATGTTCTCAGCTCAGGGAGTATACCAGGCTCTATCTGGATCCCCATTCCCTACACTGTAGACTGGAAACTCCTGATATTAAGCTGAAACAGTCATAGGACTTATTGTTTCCTGTTTCTCAGGGACTACTGAACTTCATTGTCTGAGGTCCAGTGTCGCACAAAGCATTGTTTATACATATTGTATCAATTTTTTTGTTATTGTTTCAGGCTGGTGGGTAGATTTGATCTCTGTTACTTCATCTTGAGCTATTAAGTTAGTTTTTCATTGTTCCTGAAGGATACAAAAGCCTCCAAACAGAATGACTCTGTGATATATAGCACAAAGGCAGCAGAGGTTGGGGTCATAAAAGTATTGAAAGGACTGTTGATAAAGGATGCCTTTGATTTTAAATATATTTTTATTGATTTCAGAGAGAGGAAGGGAGAGGGAGAGAGAGATAGAAACATCAATGATGAAAGAGAAACAGCTATAGGCTGCCTCCTGCATGTCCCCTACTGGGAATCAAGCCTGCAGCCCAGGCATGTGCCCCGACCAGGAGTCGAACAAATGACCTCCTAGTTCATAGGTCAACAATGAACCACTGAGCAAAACTGGCCAGGCTGATTATAACTTTTATAGATGTATGACTAATGGCCTTTTGAGTCCAGGCAGTAGGGAAATTTTTGCAAAATATGAAGCTGAAAGATACCCTTGGTTTTCTGGAATTCTAGAAGGATGGGGACTTACTGTCTAGGTTTCTTGGTACAAAATAGGAATAAATGCTTTTTGCTGTTAGCACTTCATAGTATGAAGCAAGATAGAGAGATTGCAATAGAGATAGATAGATGGTAGATGATAGATAGATAGATAGATAGATAGATAGATAGATAGATAGATAGAGATAATAGATGATAGATTATTAGATAGATAGATAGATAGATAGATAGATAGATAGATGATAGATAGAAAAAAGTAGTTAACATCTATAAAATGCTTATCTAGGCATTATTAGTGTTTAACAAGTATTAATACATTTAATCTTTTCAACAACCCTATATGTAGGAACTAATATTACCACCATTGTACAGATGGGAATTGTGAAGCACATAGAAGGTTAAAATTTTCCCCAAATTACATGACTATTGAATAGAAGAACCATAATTTGAACTCAGGTATTATAGCTCTAGAGCCAAGATTCTTAGCCTCCCACACTTCATTCATTCTATAACTAGATGAATAGATAAAAATAAAACTGTGTCCATATCCAGAATAAAAAACTAATTCTCCACATCACATCATGGGTATTCTGCAGTAAGATAATATTATTCTGCTTTTGGTTACTCAGTCTCTACTTCCTATCCCTTTGTGGAATTTTATGTTAAGAAATGGACATATTGATCAGGTTTGAAGTGAGAAAGAAACTCAGACACCTCAGAGGTGATGAGTCAAAATGTAGCAGTAAGTAGACATATAAGAAGCATATTTTCTAAAAGATGAGGTCAAGAGTGCCTGGAAATGTCTTTATAATGTATGTTCAGAAAGTCTATGTCACAGTGACTCCTACTATTTTAGAGTTCTAAGTCCCTATCATTTTTACATGAATTTTGCAAGTGCTCATTTAAGAACACTGTGTAGCATTAAAATAATGAAAGCAGCCGAAACCGGTTTGGCTCAGTGGATAGAGCGTCGGCCTGCGGATTCAAGGGTCCCAGGTTCGATTCCGGTCAAGGGCATGTACCTTGGTTTGGGGCACATCCCCAGTAGGGGGTGTGCAAGAGGCAGCTGATCGATGTTTCTCTCTCATCGATGTTTCTAACTCTCTATCCCTCTCTCTTCCTCTCTGTAAAAAATCAATAAAATGTATTTTAAAAAAAAATAATGAAAGCAGCCCTACCTGGTTTGGCTCAGTGGATAGAGTGTCAGCCTATGCACTGAAGGGTCCTGGGTTAAATTCCAGTCAAGGACACATGCCTGGGTTGTAGGTTAGGTACCCAGTGCAGGGCATGCAGGGGGCAGCCACTCTATGATTCTCTCTCATCATTGATATTTCTATCTCTCTTTCCTTCTCCTGTCCTCTCTGAAATCAATAGAAACAATATAAAATTTAAAATTTTACTAAAAAATGGGGCACACTTTGAGATAATTGATGGCACACTATGGTATTGGAATAATAGGAATTTCAAATTATTTATTAAAATTAGAACATCTGTAGACTTCATTGTAATATAATTTATCTATTTAAAGAATGACATATCTCTACATGAAAGAATACACTTTATTTTTTAAATATATTTTTATTGATTTCAGAGAGGAAGAGAGAGGGAGAGCAAATGCAAATACCCTTTTAATTGCCTACAAAGCATTAAAAAGGGCTTTCTACCACCTTTATATCTCATCTTCTACAATAACCCTTCCAGCAGACTACAATATGAGGCACACAAAAGCCACAAGTGCAATTTAAAAATTTCTAGTAGCCACATTAAAAACGTTAAAAGAAACATGAAATTAATTTTAATAAAAATTTTATTTGACACAATATATCTAAGATATCTTTGCAATATGCAATAGAACAAGCATGTCAAACTCACAGCCCGCAGGCCACATGTGGCCCACAATGAATATTTTTGCGGCCCAGTCAATATATGGTATGTAAGAAACATTTTAATAAAAATTTCGTAACTTGATTTTTACAGTATCCTGTTATACATAACTAGTGGCCTGGTGCATGAAATTTGTGCATGGGGGCAGGTGTTCCTCAGCCTAGCCTGCACCATCTCCAATCTGGGACCCCTCGAAGGATGCCCTACTGCCGGTTTACAGGGATCGAGCCTAAACTGGCAGTCAGACATCCCACTCGCAATCTGGGACTGCTGGCTCCAGCCGCTCACCTGCCTGCCTGCCTGATTGCCCCTAACCACTCTGCCTGCTGGCCTGCTCGCCCCCAACTGCCCCCCACTGCCGGCTTGCTCACCCCCAAATGCCCCCCATCAGCCTGATCACCCCCAACTGCCCCCACTGCTGGCCTGCTCACTCCAAACTGCCTACCCCCCGCTGTCCTGATCAACTCCAACTGACCCCCCCTGATGATCTGCTTACCCCCAATGGCCCCGCCCCTCACCAGCCTGATCACCCACAACTGCCATCCCATCATGGCCTGATCACCCCCGGTGACCCAAGCTCCCAGCCCCTCCTTTATTTCTTTTTTTTTTTTTTCAGTGCCTCCTTGAGCAGAGGCCAGGGCCGGCTGGAAGCAAGTATCTGGGATTTATTTATCTTCTATAATTGAAACTTTGTAGCCTTGAGCTGAGGCCAGGGCCAGCTGGTAGCCTGTGTTGCCCCTGGGTTGCCTCGAGTGGAGGCCAGGATGGGCTGGAAGCAGGTATTTGGGATTTATTTATTTTCTATAATTGAAACATTGTAGCCTTGAGTGGAGGCCAGGGCCGGCCAGGGCGGGCGGGCAGCTTGGCTTCCTCCATTGCTGGGGCACCCAAGCCTCCTGCTTGCTCCAGCTCCGTGGCCACTGCCATCTTGGTTGGGTTAATTTGCATACACACTCCTGATTGGCTGGTGGGCATGGCTTGTAGGTGTAGAGGAGGTACAGTCAATTTGCATGATTCTCTTTTATTAGTGTAGATTATTAATAAGGAACTTTTGCTAATGACTGATTACTATAATCTTGTTGCACTAATTTCCCTTATGTGCCTTACGCGCAGGCACACCATTTCTCTCCACTAATACTAGCAGCCAATATTTTAGCAGCTGACTACCACGTCATTAGTCTTGTACTGACTTGTTTGGTGTGCGCATCAGGAAAGAGTTCGCTTTCAGAGAACAAGAAAAATAGGTTTATTTGTGTGACGCTCATTAATTTGTGCTATTATGCAGTGCCTGGTAAATTAATGTTCAAGAAAAATATTAATTTTTATTAAAATGTTCTATTGTTTTATGTTAATGATTACTCATTTATTTTAGCCCTTCACATTCAGCATGTCTCTATCAAAATAAACCTACGTTTCAACGAAAATTGAAGCTTTTGTTTTTTTGCAGCGCATATAAACTTAAACCTTGTTTATTTGGCCCATGTTAGCCTTTGAGTTTGACATGCTTGCAATAGAACATTATGATTAAGATATCTTTCATTTCTCTTTTCATATCAGCTCTGGAATCTAGTGTGTATTTTATGTTTACAATTTATTTCAATTCAGACTAGCCACATTTCACATGTTTCATAGCCACACATGGCCAGTGGCTGACATTAGATAGTGAAGTTCAACTTTTCCTTCTCATTCACTCTCCTCCATTGCACTTGGCATTTTCCTTTCTTACTTTATCTTAATATATACACACAGTGACTTTAATTTTTTTAAAAATATGTTTTATTGATTTTTTACAGAGAGGAAGAGAGAGGGACAGAGACTTAGAAACATCGATGAGAGAGAAACATTGATCAGCTGCCTCTTGCACACCCCCTACTGGGGATGTGCCCGCAACCAAGGTACATGCCCTTGACCGGAATCGAACCTGGGACCCTTCAGTCCACAGGCCAACACTCTATCCACTGAGCCAAACCAGTTTCGGCGTGACTTTAATTTTAGGAGACAAAATCCTGAATGCTTGCAGGAGTGCAAGGGTTGGGCAGAGGTGGTCATGGTGAGTGGTAGACCAGGATTATAGGCAAGTTTTACAAAAGATACCCCTGAGGCAAAAGCCTGGTTGGAGAAAGATGGGAGTAGCAGGAGAGTGATAACAAGATTGGTTATTGCAATGAAATATTGACACAACCAAAATAAGAATTTTGAGAGGTTCTAGAATATATTCAACATAACATATGGTTCATGTTTTCAAGAAAGCCTCATAATTAAAAACATTTGAGTACTTTTATTTTGGTGCAAGGAAAATAGGGAGCTTGGAAATACTCTCTATGGCAGGTCTTGAGTGGAATGGAACCTTGAAGAAATGGAGTAAGAACCCTGGCAAGGTGGCACAATTAGTTAGAATGTGACCACATGCACTAAAATGTTGAGATTTAGACTCCAGGTCAGGCATATTCCTAGGTTTCAGGTTTGATCCTCTGTTGGGCAGGGCAAGTTTCTGGAGGAAACTGATCAATGCTTCTCTCTCACCTCTCTTAATCTCTCTCTTGCCCTTGCTCTTTCTCTCTTTTTCCCTCTACCTTTTTTTCTCTATATAAATCCAATACAAACATACCTTCAGGTGAGTTTCTTTTTTAAATAGAGTAAGAGAAAGGTATAAAAAGGAAAGGAAAGAAAAGACATGAAAAGTGAAAAGGAAGCTGGAGTGCCAAGGAAACAAAATCTGCGAAAAGAATGGAGAAGAAGCCTGGGTTGGGTGTGGGGAGTCAAAAGAAAGAATGTTGCATGAGATAACATTTCAAGGCTAAAAAGTTTCATGGAGAAGATGTCTTGACTTGAACAACTGCTTTTGGGGGATAATTGAGTTGTTTGAGATCTTACAACTAAATAATAGAAGGGGTAAAATCTTCATTGGATATCTCCTCTGTGTACGTAATTCTGGGTATAATATACCCTTTCATCTTCAAAAGAATACAACAAAAATATGTGGTTTTAATCTTATTTTCCGGATGAGGAATCAAACTCTGAAAGATTGGACACCTTGCCTAGTGTCTGTTCAGGCTGCCATAACAAAATGCCATAGACTGGGTGGCTCATAACACACATTTATCTCTCAGTCTGGAGGCTGGGAAAAGATCAAGGCACTATCAGATTCAACGTCTAGTGAGGTCCTGCTTCCTGGTTCAATGTAAGTCATCTCTTTCCTATGTCTTCAAATGACAAAAGAGGAAAAGGAGTTCTCTGATGTTTGTTTTTTTTTTTACAAGATCACTAATCTCATTTATGAGGGCTCTATCTTTGTGACCTAATCACCTCCCAAAAGCCCCACCTCCACATATCATTACTCTGGGGAATCAGTTTCAACATATGAATTCTGAAAGGACATATTTAGAATATAGAACCCAGGATCACATACCAATTAAGTGATGGAGCCAGGAAAAGAATAAGACATGCATCTAACCATACTTCCCACATTCATGCTTTGCCTACCTCCCTGGCTTCTTGCCTTTTGGGGAAATCGTTTGCTTTTCCAGATAGATCCCTACACTATATCTGTTGGAAATGTTGCCTCATTTCTAAAGCCTTATTCTTTTACCTTCTTTATACTTAATACTATGATTGAGGTAGGCAATCATTAAACATTTAATGAATAAGTGAGAGAAAAAACCTCATACAAAAGATATATGCATTCTGTATCTTCTTTGTCTAAACAGTGAAATTTGACCATAACAGCTCATTAAAAAACACAATATTCATAACAAAATATGCCCAGCTATTCAGGAATCATGACCTCTTAAAGGCTGTGTCCCCTGCAGGGCACTGTGTGCTCATCAGCAGAGTGAAATCTGCAGATTCTGAACAAATTGAACACATGCATGAAAAACGTTTCTAATTTTTGTATTATTAAGATTTTATAAGATATGTAATGATTCTTTGGTGGCCTTTGTTGCAATGCTCATTATAAAATCTGCAAAAGAGGATTAAAATAAATCTCAGATGTCAACACAATCTCCTGGGCAATTCTTCACTGGACAAAATGATGCCATCCACGACTGCATAACCTATGAAGCTGAGAATGGCTAATGAGGCCCATCTATTGTGAGAGAACCTGAGCTATTCTAAAAGACTTTCCTCTCTTCCCAGCCAAGGTCTGTACTCACCATGCCTGTGGCGAGAACCTGGCTTTCATAGTTAACGCAACAGTGACAATGACCAGTGAAGTAGGGCCTGAAGATTTCAAATTTAAAATAGTCCTCATGTTGTGTGGATGATCCTCATGGGCCAGTGTCAGCTTCATGAGGGCAGGAAACTTGACTTTTCTGTTCTTTTATACATCCCAGGACAGTACCTGACACATGGTAAAAGCTCAAAAAATATATACACAAAAATATACATAGATACAAACACATATGCATATATAGGCTAATATCATTGAAATAAATATTCAAATTTTGTTTTTGTCATCAAAAACCATCACATATACCCCTAATCATCCCACTACCCAAGCATTATGTGTGTCATTCTTTGGAAAACATAGAAGAGTATAATTAAAATATATATATATTATTGATCTCAGAGAGGAAAGGAGAGGGAGAGAGAGAGAGAGAGAGAGAGAAATATCAGTGATGAGAATCTTGATTGGCTGCCTCCTGCATACCCCCTACTGGGGATCAAGCCTGCAAACCGGGCAAGTGCCCTTGACTGGAATCAAACCTGGGACCCTTCAGTTTGCAGGCCTATGCTCTACCCACTGAGCAAAACTGGCTAGGGCTAGAAGAGTATACTTTTTAATTCCATTTTCAGCTCCTCCATTCAGTGACTTGTTTATTATGTTACTTTCAAGCTCCTAGTATGGTTTCAGGTGTCTCTAAATAGCATTCCAGTTATTTGTGTTTCATATATATTTTTTCAATAAGGATTTTTAAACCCCTATGCAGTTTGTAAAGGAAAAGAATCAAATTGTAAATTATCTTCCCTTATCTGAAAATTTCTGTAATGTGTCCTAAAGACAAGTCAAGATATAAATATATCATGCAGTATAGTGGCAGAGTGATTAAAACTCATCAGAAATGAGCACGTATTAATTCCAGTTCTGCAACTAACCCTGTGACCAAAGCTGGGCAATGTATTTTATCGGTGATGGTGTTAAGTTTGTGTTTGCCTCCCTGGTCCTCAGTTTCTCAAAAATAACATTTTGGGAATTGGGTCCTCAGTGACTTCTAGCATTTTTTTCAAATTCTGAGTTTCTAGGATCCTAGGAAACTCATTCAACCAAATGAAGGTTGGCATGAGTAGCTTTACAACAGCACATCTAGAGATGGACAACCAGCCTGATGCAAGGAACACTGGCTGAGTGTGCCAGGCTCTACCTCTGCTTCAATCATTGAATACAGCCTTATGATTTAAAGTAATCCTAGGCTATGAGTACAGGTAGGTAAATCCTGTTTCTACCACGTAACAGCTATGGGGTCTAAAAGTCACTTTACTCCTTTAATAATCCAAAGAATGGGAAAAAAGACCTACCCTCATAATACTGAGAGTGTTACATAAAATATAAAATGTAAAGTATTTGCAATAATACCAAGTGCATTGCCGAACCCAATGATAACTTTTACTAGTGCCCCTATCATAAAGCATCTAAGTTCCAATGATAGACTAGAACAAGGAATCCACATCATGGGATAGAGAAAAGAGACTTCCAAACAGGAGAAAATTGTTTCGAATTAAACAAATCCATCTCCTCTTCAGACTGAATTGTTGAAATTTGCTAAGACTTATATCATTGTTCACAATATTCCAAACCCAGGTAGTTATTTTCTTGCCCTTTCAGGTGGTAGATAAATGGAGAACTTTCAAACAAGTAGATTAACAGATAACCTTATTGTCTTGTAGTTCTTCTCTATAGAGGAAAGTGTTTGGGAAGAAAGGATACACTCCATTCCATGTTAAGACAGTTATCCATATTCCAACTTATTTCCTAAATAAAGGACATGGTTGCTTTTGTACAGTCCTGGTGTGAAAGGCAAATCCTTTGTTTCAGAGGTTGAATGGGCTATTTCCCTACATGCCTGATTACACACCGAGCATTTCTAAGCATATTGACAGTTTCATTATACTGAGTGCAATAATCCATATCAACAGCTTATCCCTGTTTTGAATTACAAAATGCAGTTATTTAAAAAACTAGGTATAAGCAAACTTATCTGCTTCAAGTCCTTCAGAAATTGGACAAGGTCCAAAATTAGGCAGAATGCAGAATAGCTACTTAAATTTAAATATTTCCTAAAATTGTCTTTTTACCAAAATAAGGCAACCTAAAAGATTAAAAGCACTCTTGTATTTTTTTCTAAAAAAAAAACAAACAAAAAACTAAAAATACATAATTACATTCTAATTTAAAACACTAATAGAGTGCTCTTGTATTTGCAAGATATTCTATTCTCCTTTAAGGACAACATTCTTATTAATTACACAAGCCATCTGATCATTTAAAGGTAAGGCTTCTTCAAACCATATACCTTTGCTGAAAAGCAAATGAGAAAGTGTGTCTCCATTATGTTCTTATGAAAAATCAAAAACTCAGGCTGAAAAAAATGATACCTTCTTGACTAGAGCAAGTCTAAGCACAGCTTAGATTTGGTCTGCCTGTGTTTTGTAAGGTAGTATACCCCTGATCTAAATCTAAACACTGGTAAAAACAAAACAAAAACTAACCAAACAAAAACAATCAAGGGCACTCATGATTGAAAGACAAATAAACTTGTCTAGGGAAGTAGAAGGTGAATGATTGAACACAATGGTTTTGGAACCTGTTTAAACTTAGGTGAATAACCTAATCTCTGAGCTTTACTATCAATAAAATAGGGGAAATAACAGTATCTTTCAGAAAGGGCTGCAGTGACGATTACATGAGATAATACATATAAGTGCTTTAACCTTTTGCACTCGGATGTCGAGTGTGACTCGACACAGTTAGCATTAGAATAAAGGAATCGAGAAAAAAGCAAGCGAGTGCAAAGGGTTAAACTATTCAGACAAGAGTAATCAGTAGATATCATATCTAATAAAAGAGTAATATGCAAATTAACCATCACTCCAATACACCCACAAGCCAAGCCCACCAGCTAATCAGGAGCAGGTATGTAAATTAACCCAACTAAGATGGCTGCGGCCACGGAGTGAGCAGGAGGCTTGGGTTTCCCCAGCAATGGAGGAAGCCAAGCTTTCCACCTGCCCTGGCCAGCCCAGGCCTCCACTCAAGGCTACAAAGTTTCAATTATATAAGATAAATAAATCCCAATAAAAATGGCTGCGGCCACGGAACAAGCAGGAGGCTTGGCTCTGCTCAAGGCTACAAAGTTTCAATTATAGAAGATAAATAAATCCCAGATACCAGGGCCTCTGCTTGGGTCGCTGGGGGTGTGGACAGCCTGCAAACCACCACAGGCCCTCGCCCAGGCTACCCCACGCCCCAAGGGAACCCCCAACCTGATCCGGGACACCCTTCAGGGCAAACCAACCAGCCCCCACCCTTGCACCAGGCCTCTATCCTATCTAATAAAAGAGTAATATGCAAATGGACCATCACTCCAACACACAAGATGGCTGCCCCCATGTGGTCAAAGATGGCTGCCCCTATGTGGACACAAGATGGCCACCACAAGATGGCCAGCAGGGGAGGGCAGTTGGGAGAGACCAGGTCTGCAAGGGAGGGCAGTTGGGGGTGATCAAGCCTGCAGGGGAGGGCAGTTAGGGGTGATCAGGCCAGCAGAGGAGGGAAGTTGGGGGCGACCAGGCCTGCAGGGAAGGGCAGTTGTGGGTACCCAGGCCTGCAGGGGAGATCAGTTGGGGAGGGACCAGGCCTGCAGGGGAGGGCAGTTAGGGGTGACCAGGCCTGCAGGGAATGGCAGTTAGGGGCAAACAGGCTGGCAGGGAGCAGTTAGGCATCAATCAGGTTGGCAGGGGAGTGGTTAGGGGGTGATCAAGCTGGCAGGCAGGAGCAGTTAGGGGCAATCAGGAAGGCAGGCAGGCGAGCAGTTGGGAGCCAGCAGTCTTGGATTATGAGAGGGATGTCCGACTGCCCATTTAGGCCAAATCCTACCGGCATCAGGCCTAAACGGGCAGTCAGACATCCCTTGAGGGGTCCCAGATTGGAGAGGGTGCAGGCTGGGCTGAGGGACCACCCCCCCGTGCACGAATTTCATGCACCGGGCCTCTAGTTCAATATAACTGTCATTGGTATAATCAAGAAATAATTTTGCAAGCATGAAATATAGTACATTTAATCTTCCATTCTCTCTTCTCTCTCTATTCAAAGGCAATATGGGAAAAGGTGAAAGAAACTGGCACTCTAGAATTTGCCTGTTCCAGGTGCATAACATAGATTATCTCAATGAGTCATCATAATATTCACTTGGGGTAGGAGGGATTGTTTCCATTTTAATGATTAGGAAATTGAGTCAGAGAGAGAGGGAGAGAGAGAGGGAGAGGGAGAGAGAGAGGGAGAGGGAGAGGGAGAGGGAGAGGGAGAGGGAGAGGGAGAGGGAGAGGGAGAGGGAGAGGGAGAGGGAGAGGGAGAGGGAGAGGGAGGGGGAGAGGGAAAGTAAGATTCTGGCTGAAAGTCACCTGACCAGAAAAAGGTAGGGCCAGCCTAGAGCTCTACCTTCCTAGCCCATATGTATCCTACTACAAAAATTTCAGGTGTATAAACACGTGCGCGAGTGCACACACACACACACACACACACACACACACACACGCACACATATACACAACTGTTTGAGACAATTTGGGGATGTGTTGCGGTGTGTGTGTGGGGGGGACAGCTACTCACAGGCTTATACAACCTAAACATAGTAACTTCTTCATTTAATCCTCCAGAGTTCTGTGAAGTACTATCATTATCTCTATTTCATAAATGAAGTAACTGAAGGCCAAAGCATAAGTAATGTAAGAAGTCAAAAGCTAGTAAGTGGAGGGTTAGGAACTAAAACTGAGATCTGTTATTATTATTTATCCCATACCGGGGCACTGGAAGATGAAAGCAAGGATTTGTTTTAATAGAAATCCTTCATTAAAATGCATAAAACTTAACTATTTAGACTTTTAATTTATATAATATTTTACTTCCTCTTGAAAAAATGAGCTGCCTTGTGGTGACATTTTTCTTGCTGAACAAAAGTGGTGAGAACTGATTCCCTTTGTGCTTGGTGAAAAGGATGAGTAACTCAACCTGCTGGCTTATATCTTGTGTATTAAGGCATACAACAAAGTGAAAGGTCCTATTTGATTTTAGCAGAATGTGGGATTCATGCTGCTCATTTGTAAGCTTCTTCCTGAAGCAGCCCTCTTCCCCACAGAGAGGTCACAGTATTGGCGATCTTAATGCTCATGACCTGCAAGGTGAACTTTAATATACCACATATTTCAGCTAAAGAATTTCAAATCAATCCTGCTCTTGGCTTTGTGTTTCCAAGCAACTCATAGATCTTTTATGAAAACATTGAGTATAGCCATGAGCTCACGATGGTATCTCAGTTAATGCCTCCTGCAGAACCAAAGAGTAAAGCTGGAGGTACTGTGATTCACATTCTAACAAAGTGATCAACACTGTCCAAAAAACTACCCTTTGGAACACCTTTAGGCAAGGATTCTATTGCCTGAAAAGAGTCCATTCATAAGTATCAATTGTCATAAGTTCTTGAACTGGCATCTTGACGGCCAAGTAGGTTGACTAAAGCCATCTTACAGAGATTTATACAACCCACAAAATTTTGAAAACAGGATTTTTGAGAAGATCAATCAAGATAAAAATATGCAGATTAGTATAAACTCATAAAACTATTCTTTTGTATCAGACTAAGCTACCAATTATCAGTACAAAGAGGAAAAGAGCCAAAATGAGCTAACTATCCCAACCTTAATTGGCTTTTTAAAGTTCTAACCTCAATATATAACTTGTATACCTTTGCAACTCTAAAGAATTAAAACAGAAAATTAGCACTTTGATTTTTTTTTGAAAATGTTGTGCCTAAAGGTCTTAACTAAATAGAATTATGTTGTTTCTAAATTTAAAGCTTGTTAGAGGAAACAAAGTTGATTATACACAGTCTACTGAAAAATATGTCTTAACTACAAATCTGATGTTATTTTTTTAGCATTGAATGTTTATTTTTTATTTATTAAATTTGCTAGGGAAACATTGGTTAACATGAACATATAGGTTTCAGGTGTGGGTTTCTATGCTACAGGACCTGTTTATTGCACCATGTGCCCACCACCCAAAGTCAACTCTTCTGTCACCATATATTATGACTCCTTTCTCTCTCCACCCCCTTCCCTCTGGCAACCACCTCACTGCTGTTTGTGTTCACAAGTTTCAGTTTTGTATTCCACATATGAGTGAAATCATATAGTTCTTAGCTTTTTCTGACTGATTTATTTCACTTAGTATGATTTTTCAAGGTCCATCTATGTTGCTGCAAATTGCTCTATTTTATCCTTTCTTATGGCTGAGTAGTATTCCATTGTGTATATGTACTACATCTTCTTTATCCAGTCCTCGATCACAGGGCACTTTGTTTTTTTTCCATTTCTTGGCCAATGTGAATAATACTGCAGTGAACATGGGAGTGCATATATGTTTGCAAATACATGATTTCAAGTTTTTCGGGTATATACCCTGGAGAGGGAATGCTGGGTTGTATGGTAGCTCTATTCTTTATGTGTGTTCTTTTTAAATTGATTTCAGAAAGGGAGAGAGAGGTGGAAATATCAATGGGAGAGAGTCTTTGATTCGCTACCTTCTGCATGCCCCACACTGAGGATTGAGCCTGCAACCCAGCCATGTGCCCTGAATGGGAATGGAACCATAACCTCCTAGTTCACCGGTCAACGCTCAACCTCTGAGCCATGGCAGCAGGGCGGCTCTATATTTAACTTTTTGAGGAATTGCCAGACTACTTTCCATATTGGTTATGCCAGTCTACATTCCCACCAGTAATGAATAAGGGTTCCCTTTTTGTCCATACCGCTCCAGTGCTTGTTATTGCTTATCTTACTGATAATGAATCTGATGTTTAAATGGAAGAAATGCAAGCCATCAAAGTGTCACTTTTCCAATTGTAAATTCCCTTTAGAATCCCTAGCAGTTCCCAAAACATCACAAAAACTGCTTAAAAGCATGCACCGACACACACCATATCGAAGTATATTGATAGAGCACAAATGTTCTTCAATGTATATATAAGAAACCCAGTAGTATAAAAGAATATAAAAGTCTATAAAAAATGCTTGTGAAGTACCATCATTCATTCTAAATGGGATGGTTTCAGTTTAATAGCACCTGGATCAGTTTATGAATAGGTTACTCCCTGTGTCTTGTGCTCATCCCCTGTTCCCTGGACAATAGCAATCTCTCTGGTCTCTCTTTCCTCCAGCTGCTCCACCAGCCCACTGCAAAAGATAACTCTTAAGCTGCAAGTTGCTTATGGTGGTCCTTTTCATGGGTCTCCCTTGTTGGCAGAATTATGTTCCATCACTATTTTGTGGCATTTATGAAACTTGAAGAGATTAATAATGCATATCTCAGTCTCTCTCAAATCACACATTGCTGAGAAAATCCAGGCAGTACTTTCTGATGAACAGTTGTGTTGTATCAAACCCAGAGATACCTCCAGCAGCCCCATCACTGCCCTGGGGACATAGATTGGATTGCGTTGTTAAATATGGGAGCCAAAGTTTACAATTCATGGTTGGAAGTATTCCATCTGTATTTCATTAATTTACAAGAATCATCTATGGAGCTATTAAAAATTTGGATTCCCAGGTTCTGACTCCTCTCCCAAAAGTTTTATTTGTTAAGTCCTGGAGGAGAGCCAGGAACCTGCAATTTAACCAGTCCCTGGTCATGCTGATACAACCCAAGCCGCAAACCCACACTTGGAATCACCCAGAATTTATTCTCCTTGTTTTACAGATGTGAAAACTGAGACCCATAGTAGTAAAGTACTTTCCCAATGCTCATGAAGAAAGTTGCTGAATCCAGGTTTCCCAACTCCCAGTTCTCCCCATCCTGTGAGGCTGTCTGTATTAGAGCAATAGGGGGTTGCAGGCAGCCATCTCTACGCAGCTTCTTACAACTCCCCACTGATTCCAAATAGACTCTGTCACTACAAATTCACCTTTTTATGAGACAAAATTTCACAGAAAATCCTATCACAGGTCAATACAAGAAAGTCATTTCACAAAAGGCATTTTCCTGGCTCATCTAATTCATCAATGTGTGCTGCCTCATTTACGCCATCTGTATAGTGGGAATAGAACCAGCTTTCCTTGAATGGTCACTTAGCATTATCAAAAGCATGGACCAAGATAAAAAATTCATTCTCACCACTTGAACTACTCTGACAGACTTCCTGCAAATATGTGGGTATATTTTTCTACAGTGTTAGCATCAAAGACACAATGGAAAAATCAGATCTTGAGTTCATAATTTAGCATCCTCATGAGAAAAGTTGATGCATGTCATACAAATGCCTCACAAGTTGACATTTATGTTTTGGGTCAGCTGAGATACAGTTACCCTTAGCTTGAGCTGAAATGTATACTTGGAAATGAATTTGATCCACCTGGTATGAGATTCTTTCTCTGGCTGACCTTCTTGGGAAAAAAACACACACAAACTTGACATCTTTGATAGATTCATTAACTCAATCTGGATGAAACTAGTTTTATGTGCTCAAACAAAAACTTCTTAAATTCTCTTCTGCTTGACTTAACTAATTTTATGTAGCTCCATTTAGTTCCATGGAATAGTGTAAGTACCAGGGGAATTGGATTCATGGTTTGATTCACAATAAGAAAATGTGCTTAGTAGGGGAAAAAAGTCTTTAAAGACATTTCCAGCACTGAATTATAAAATCATTGCTTCTTCTCCCAAGTAAACCAACTTATTCAAGTAGACTTAATTATTCATTCAACAAATATATATTGAACATTTTCTATAAGCTAGAAACTTCTGGGCACAAGGACAAAAACATGAGTAAAAACACATTTCCCTTGCTCAATGAATATACAGGGACTTCCAAGAGGATATAAACATTAATCATATAATCCCACAGAAGAGACATCCATAATACTAGGAGAGTGTAAATTGAGGTGTTATCAGTGAAGTCAGAGAAAGCATCTGAAAGCCTCCAACACCCCTGCTGAGAGCAAAGGGGTGAGTTGTTTCTAACTAAAGCAAGTGGGGAGAGGATGTGTAAGCATCATAGTAGGAACATGGTGACCAAGGAACATACAGCCAGTTATAAAGAAATACCCAGAGCTTCTCAGTCTCTGTATAAAGGGTTTTTGGAATCTATCCTTGAGGTTTACACCAACTATGTAGGACCTTGGTCACATGGTAGTTGTGGTTTAGTGGACAAAGTACTTGATGAGAAGGCCTGGAGAAGTTGCTTTAATCTCCATGGTTCTGGGTCTCCATATCTGCAAAGTGAGGTTGACAAAGCCCACTGCCTAGTGTCATAGGAGGGTTAAATGAGATCAAGTGTGTGCTGAGATTTATAAATTGAGAAATAATATTCAAAAGTGAAGGATTATAAAAAATTATAGTGACTAGCCTGGCCGGTGTGGCTTAATGGTTGGGCATTGATCTATGAACCAGGAGGTCACAGTTTAATTCCCAGTCTGGGAATATGCCAGAGTTGTGGGCTCAATCCCCCGGCATGCATAAGGCAACCGATCAATGATTCTCTCTCATCATTGATGGTTCTATTTCTCTTTCCCTCTCCCTTCTTCTCTGAAATCATTAAAAGTATATTTAAAAAATTATAGCGACTAATTATTTTAGAATATAGTCTACTCTCTGGTAAAATAAAATTGGGTTTCATTAAGGTCACTCTGTGATCTTTGAGGACACCAGTTCTTTGAGCCCTAATCTAAAGTCTTTTGAGGACTAACAGAAATCTGGTATCAACACCAATTGGCAATGTAACAACTGCCTAACCCTAATAGTCCACCACCTAAAGATCAGAGAGCTTTGGAGAATGCACGTTTTTCCTAACACCACATGGGTAACCGCCAATTTTTTTGAAGCTCCTTACCCATAAGTCTTTCAACTTACTAGCAAAATTCTGTTGTTATCCTCACTCAAAAACTCTCCATCCCAGGGTCTTCCCCAAGCCACTATAGGACCTAGGGGAACTTACTAGTATATTGTGCAAGAATTTTTGTTTTTCTGGTTTCTTTTTTATTTTTATTGATTTCAGAGAGGAAGGGAGAGGGAGAGATAGAAACATCAATGATGAGAGAGAATCATCGATCAGCTGACTCATGCACACCCCACACTGGGAATTGAGCCTGCAACCCGGGTATGTTCCCTGAACAGGAATCAAACTATGACCTCTTGGTTCATAGGTCAATGCTCAACCACTGAGCCATGCTGGCCAGGCAATGCAAGAATGTTTTAACAAAATTATAGTGTGGTTATAAAATGAACATCAATGAAATTCTTGACTTATCAACCTAATTAGGGATTGAAATTTTTAAGAGTAGTAGATGGAAGTTAGAAGAAAGAAAAGTTGGTACATCCAAAAGCAACATGTGGCTTGAGAATTTTCAGGGAAGGGGATGGTCACTCTGATCAAGAATTCAATAAACTGAAATTAGTGAATTTTGTCTTTAGTTATATCGGCTGAATCTAGATAGGCAAGTAGATCATTTGGTAAAAACAGACACTTAAAGTGGTAGAAAGAGTTAGAAATTCTTCTTCTAGAAATAATGCATTCCTGACCTTGTTTATTTTATTTAGGGGTTATATCACTGTCCTCAGGAATTGGGTTTTGTTTTTAGGAATTCAAGGCAAAACTTAACTTCTACAAAAATCCCAGTTACAAGAGGAGTAATATTCCCCTTGTTTTCCCTGACACCATGCCTCTAGGAGGAACCAACTGTTGATTAAACAGTCATGGCAGCACTTCTACTAATCGATATTCAACTTACCCTCTCATGATGGGGTCCTCTGTTCTACTGAATAGAAGTCAGCCAGGGAGGGTTACTCTCCAATGGCCCAGAAAGAAAACAGTGGACCAATCTGTGATCATTACTAAAGCACCCAAAGAAATGGTAGGTGTCTCTGTTGGTGAATGGTTAGAATAAAGAAGCCTGAAGTTCCTTTTTTAGCACAAACCAAAGTTGTATAGACACAATTTGCATCTCAAAATAATATTAAAGTAGTGGTTGACTCCAAAGCAAAGTCAATTTCATGTCTTTCAGTCCTGGGTTGAAGAACATCAAGATTCTTAATGATTTAGTTTTTTTAGTTTTTCCACAATACATGGCTATCTCTCTCTCTCTCTCTCTCTCTCTCTCTCTCTCTCTCTCTCTCTCTCTCTCTGTGTGTGTGTGTGTGTGTGTGTGTGTGTAAATCTTATCTTTAGTTTTCATCATCTTTGTTGGAGAAACATTGTGTCTGACAGCATTCCATTATTCAGGTGTATATGGGTTCTCATTATAGCCTAGGTCAATATCCCAGCTCTTCTTCACTGAATTCTAGAACTTCCTAAGTGTATCAACAATATAATAAAGCTAGAACAATGTTCCACATGAGAAAAATTTGACTATTCCAAATAATAAAAGAAATTTTCTTCCTGTGAGCAGAGAAGCTTTGAGTGGTACCTGACATTGTATTTGTCATCAGAAACCTATATTATTTCCTATAATAGTTTCTGTTCACCTCTAGTGTTATTCCCAGGGAAATAATTCTACAGCCCACTCAAGTTACTCAAGCTTTAAAAATTCATGTATTCATTGTTATGGCATTGTTCTCAATGCTTATTTTCAATTGGTTTATGATTTCTATCAAGCATATATTCAAAGTGATTCTTCTATCTGTTCCTTTTCCTCCTAATTACTACAACTGATGCCTTAGTTTGGACCCTTTTGATTTCTTTCTGAGCTCTTGCAGTGGCTTTTTAGCAGACAACCTTTCTATGATTTCTCACTTTGGTAATCCATCCTTTACACTTTCCCCAGTTTTATCTTTGTAGAGAAGAGTTTTGATTATGCTACTATTTTAAAAACTATTTGACAAGTCTAAATATCCATGTCCATGGTATAAAGACAAAAATTTTTTATGGCTTTTATTTTCTGACCCTAATTTAACTTTGTAATACATCTCCTATTCCATACATCTTAGAGAATTACAAAGAAGGTATTTTCCATTTTAGTGTATCCCTTTTTACCACACACTTTTGTCTTTTGATCTCTGTGTCTTTAGCTCAGAATATCATTGCAAACCCACCATTTGCTTTCCATTACTGGCATGGGATATACGTTCTCCTCCTTCCAATTCCAACTCCAATGGCAACAGCTCTGTGAAAAGTTTCCCTATATACTCTGTTCTATTTAATTGTTCTGTTTTTTATTCCATTTTTCCTTTACATCCATTTTATTTTACTTTATTCTACTTTGTTGTTTAAATACATTCCAGTTATATTAAGAGCATCATAATGGTCTAGGATGCCTTATACTTATGAATTCTATACAAAATATCTAAAGTATAGCAAATACTCAGTTGGTTCTGAAGAATTAAGAAAATGGTGAAGAAAATCTAATAATTTGATATATCACATTAGTAGGACATACAGTAAAGCAATAAGACATTCCAAAAACTTTTCAAAAGATGTTGACATTTTTAATTCTAAAAATTTTATAAAGTAGTAATAAAAGAATATTTTCACATCTTAAAAAATCTGTCTTAACTAGGCAACTAACAAAATTACTTCCTGAGACCATACTGAAATAAAACTAAATTTTAAAATAAAGTTTAAATACACAAAGAGGCTTTTATAGAAATTAATGAATTTCTAGAATGAAAGCATGGAGATAGAGACATGGCATCTATGAAGCAAGGCTAAAAGATGTAAAGCTGAAAACACTTAAGTAGAAAAATACAGTGAGGAACTGTCATTTTACTTATCAGAATCTCAGAAAGACTTGAGTCTCAGAAAAAGGAACAAGACAGACTTACAACATGAGAGTACTTGAAAGTTTATACAGTTAATTCCATATACACCCTTTATGCAAAACTCCTGGAAGGCTGGATAATGCTTCTAAATAAAGGAATCAAAGAGATCAGAGAGCTGGATAGGTTGAATGGTCCTAAATTTTGACATTCAAAGATACCACAACATCATGAAAATTTTCCATCTGAATTACACTACAGTAAAATTCACCAGTCAAAATTCCCATCTGTGTATAGAGTTGCCAGGGAGCTTTTCATTGCCGCATTCTTAAAAATCAACATCTAAGGATCAACTGACAATGGGAAAATATAAAATGTAAACAAACAAACAAAACCCGGCCATGTTAATGAAAAAAAGCTGTCTAAAAAAACAAAGGTAGTTTAGGGGTACAATAAAATTTTAACAATTTAAGAAGGGGTCACCTTCACTCGAGAATAACACCAAGATGCTTTCCCTCATTAATATTATGAAAATTTATCTTTGAGGATCTACCCAAAACAATAACTAAAGAAATATAAATACATTTTTGAAAAGATGAGTGAAGATTAAAATTATTTATAGATTTTAGAATTTATAAATATATAGTAAAACATTTAGCAGAAGACCATTTAAAACTAGAACACAAGTATTAAGGTGCCTCGATACAAAATGAATGTACACATCAAGAGCATTCATTAAGCACCGTCCATGTGTTCCTCACTCTCTACAAGTTATATACATCACTTAATGTTCTACTTTAAAAAAGTATTGTGAGAAATAAATCCTAATTGGTAATAGCAAACATAATATAAATAATAAGAAATGAACTTTTAAAATAATATGCAGGTTCCTTGAGGGTGTACTGATATAATCCTCTTCATCAGTGATTAAGGACTCTGTGATGAGAGAGCAAGAATAGCACTAGGGCCTGAGACCTTGAAGGGAGGGTCACTCCAGGTCCAGACTCAACTACCTCCAGGAAGGCTCTATAAAATAAAGGGCTGTGGATTTAACTGTATTATTAGAAATATCTACACATTAAAGTCAGATCTGTCCAACCTACTGCTACCTCTCATAAAAACAAAGAAGTGAGGTGTGTCTAGATAAGAAAAGTCATTCCTTAGCAGCAAAAGTAAGTATATAAAAACCGGAACCAAATGGGACAGGTGAATAGCTCCAACTGGTCAAGATAGAGAGATAAGATACATCAAGAAGCATCTTGGGTTATGGTTCTCCTGGGTGTTGCTGCTCTATGAGGATGACATTGGAGGGGTAGGGTCAAGTTTGTGCATGGCTTGAGGTGAGTCAGTATTGGTGCACTAGGGGGAAGACAGGACCTATAGTGAGCTAAAGAAGAAGTCCAGAGAGCCCTTCTCTATATACTATAGGGAAGAGAAAAGAAGCAGAAGGCCCAAGTCCTTGTAGTGAAAAATCAAGGACTCCGCAATCAGTTCATTTAGTAACAATATTAGTGCATTCTTAATTAGACTCAGAAAACTTTAGGGTCCAGGGAACTTTTGAGTTGCAATAAAGAAAAGTAATGAGGAAAGATGACAAAGCAGGAACCTCTTAGAAGATTTTCTATAGGCAGAGCTATAAGGGAAGAACAGGTACTATTAACAAGCTTTGTTTGGTGGTTGTTGTTTTTCCTCCTTCAGTGTACCCAAGACTTGGTTCAGTCACACATATCAGTTACTTAAGTCAGTTGGTAGATTTATGCCGTAGGTTCTCATATAGGTGTTATCAACCTGCTCTAGACAGTTTGGCAGGTTCCTCCCTTTCAGAGCACTGTAATGAAGAAAGATGAGTGCAGGCTTTTTGGCAGACCATAAACTCAAATTAAGTGCTGGCATTTTTAAGCTAATGTCCAAGATGGTCTTGATTACAGAAGAGGCATTCTCTTATAAAAGGCTAATATGCTAAGTGTCCCTCTACCCATCCAACCAATCGCTGTTTGATTGGCACTGACCACCAGGGGGCAGACGCTCAATGAAGGAGCTGTCGAGCTGCAGTGACTTCGCAGTAATGCTTCTTGCATGACTCACCCCAAAACCAGAGAGGAGGGAGCCTGATTCCTGGCAGGGCTGTGCAATTCCACCTTCGGCCATGGGTTATGTTGTTGCTGGGGCACTGTGGGCCCCAAATCTAGTTTACTGCACACTTGCATTTGCATTCCACACCTTATATGACAGCAACTTTGCAGAGTGCCCTCTCGCACTCTGGAACCCCTTGGGGGATGTCAGAGATCTGGCTTTGGCCCAATCCGCACAGGCCAGGCTAAGGGACTCCACCTGCTGGAATACTCCAGAATACCCCCTCTCCCCGGCTCACTCAGCTGACACCCTTCTAGCCACGATGCCACCCCAGGTGCGGCCAGCCAGGGAGGGACCACAGGAGGTAGGCTCCAGGGCCTACCCGGCCTGGCCTGTCTCACCTTCTAATTAATTTCCTTTTAATGTGCACGAATCCGTGCTCCAGGTCACTAGTTTGTTATAACTCTTTCTGCCTTCGCTTTTATGCCAGCACAATAAATTTAAAAAAATAAAAAATAAAAAAGTAGAGGGAAGTATTCTTCAATTTAAAAAACAATAACATTTTTCTCTTCATAGTAATAATGGGGAAAAAAAAGCCATCTTGAAAAATACTCAATAAGTTCTATTGGCTGTGATTTGTTGTTTAGTTTGTTTTTATGTTTGTCTTTTAAGATTTCTCTATAGACTATCTGTTTTAAATCAAATCCAAACTTGACAATTAAAAAACTATTTTATTTCAATAAATTTCTCTTTTATGATAACTTAATGAGTATTGTTGAAATGTATTGAGAATTTCTCACCATTTCCTTCTATTACTTACCAATAGACTATGCTATTTTCAGGTTCTGTTGACAATTTATGCCCATTTAGTTTAACAGGATATATGTTGAACTATCATAATATTGTTCTTTAGCTTTCCCATTTTTTGTCTTGAGTAACATAATAAAAATTTTAACTTCAAGTCTATAAGATGGATCACTCTAAAGTTAACCAGAATGGTTTATAAATAGTCTCTTAAGTAATCAATCTGGATTGTGTGATCTATCTGGCAGGATAGAAAGAGCTTAATCAAGATGAAGAGCTGTGGCAGACCACACTGTTCTACTTTGTTGTCCAGAAATGTTTATTTTAGGCACAAATTCATGGACTCATAGAATAGGGCTAGACCAGTCCTTAGCAACTCTGTACTCTTCATTTTACAAGAGATGGACCCACTATCTAGGAAGAAAAAGTGATTTTTTCCAAACTCACAGTGAAATTAGAAAAAATGCCAGAATAAAAACTCCATTCTTTGGGAGAAGATATTTGTAGCAAATATAACTGATGAAGTATTTGTATCTATCATACATAAAGAACTCTAAGAAATCAGTAAGAAAATAAAACAAGTGAATTAAAAATGAGAAGACAATTTAATAGGTTGGAATTTTGCTACCAAGAGAAATTTAGTTAGAGGGGCTTAAGCCAATATGTTCTGGTTTTCCTCACAAAACCAGAGGTCAGAATAAAGGCCATCCAGATAGGCACAGCCACCTGAGGAAATCATCAAGTACTCGGCTTCTTTCTTTCTTATTCAGTGAACTTTCTCCTCGCATATTAAAGATCACTTTTTTTTTTTTTTAAATCCAGGCATCAGGTGTGTGTTTCAGAAAAGAAAAAAAAAAAAGAAAGAAAGGAAGAAAGAAAATTCCAGGGACAAAAAGTAAAAGACACCTTTTAAAGAGTTTACCTAGAAGTCCTAGTGACCTCCAAGCATTTCCCAGTGGCCAGACTTGGATCATATAGCCATCTCCAGACTCATGGGAAAATAAGAAATAAGTTAACTGGATATATTGAGATCTCCAATAAAATCAGAATATGCTGGTGCCGATACCGGTTTGGCTCAGTGGATGGAGCATTGGTCTGTGGACTGAAAGGTCCCAGGTTCGATTACGGTCAAGGGCATGTACATTGGTTGTGGGCACATCCCCGGTGGGGGGTGTGCAGGGGGCAGCTGGTCGATGTTTCTAGCTCTCTATCCCTCTCCCTTCCTCTCTGTAAAAAATCAATAAAATATATATTAAAAAAAAAACACAGAATATGTTGGTAAGAATAATAAAAAGGAAGAACTGATGATGCACAGTGCCTGCCAAAGAAAAATTGAGGCAACACACAGAATAGGGAAGCTTAATGACCAAAACATGTAAAAAAATTGCCCAGCATGGGAGAACATATTTGTCAATGATATTTCCGATAAAGGTTTAATCTCCAAAATTTACAGAGAACTCATACAACTTAACAAAAGGAAGATAAATGATCCAATCAAAAAATGGGCAAAGGATCTAAATAGACACTTTTCGAAAGAGGACATAAGGAAGGCCGAGAGACATATGAAAACATGCTCAAAGTCACTAATTATCCGAGAGATGCAAATCAAAACAACAATGTGGTACCATATCACACCTGTCAGAATGGCTATCATCAACAAAACAACAAACGACAAGTGCTGGCGAGGATGTGGAGAAAAAGGAACCCTCGTGCACTGCTGGTGGGAATGCACACTGGTGCATCCACTCTGGAGAACAGTATGGAGTTTACACAAAAAACTAAAAATGGAATTCCCATTTGATCCAGTGATCACACTTATAGGAATATATCCCAAGAAGCTAGAAACACCAATCAGAAAGGATATATGCACCCCTATGTCCATACCAGCACAATTTATCATGGCTAAGGTTTGGAAACAGCCTAAGTGCCCATCAGCAGATGAGTGGATTAAAAAACTGTGGTATATCTACACAATGGAATACTTACTACACTGTGGTAAAGAAAAAAAAAAAGAAGAAGGAATTCTTACCACTTGCAACAGCATGAATGGAACTGGAGAGCATTATGCTAAGCAAAATAAGCCAGTAAGAAAAGTAGAAATATCACATGATCTCACTCATTTGTGGAATATAATGAACAACATAAACTGATGAACAAAAACAGATCCAGAGACAGAGAAGAATCGATCAGACCATCAAACCTCAGAGGGAAGGTAGGGGAGGGTGGGGGTAAGGGGAAGAGATCAACCAAAGGACTTGTATACATGCATATAAGCCTAACCAATGGACACAGACACCAGGGGATGAGTGCATGAGTGAGGGGTGGGGAGAGGGGGGGGCAATGGGGAGATAAGGGCACATAGGCAATACCTTAATCAATAAAGAAAAAAATTGCCCAGTCTCACTAGTAATCAGCAAAAAATCAAATAAAATAAGAAGATTCCATTTCATACCTAATCAGAACAACAATGTCATTTCTTCACAAAATGAGTGTAAAGGATAACTTTTATATACTAAAAATCAAAGCATACATTTATACTGTGTTTTGGAACACACTGAATACTGCTTATTTAGAGGACAATTTAAAAATGTATCATACATGTTCCATCAAACAAAAATGGCACTTCTAGGTACCTAATCAGAGATGGTTTAAGTGCTGAAGGAGACACATATAGGTGTTTTTTTTGCAGCATTGGCTGCAGTAGGGAAACACTGGCAAGTACTAAGTTCCCTTCATAAGTGCATAGATAACTCAACTGATTGACACCTTAATGCAATGAGTGGGTTAGATGTACATGTATCACCTGGACTAATTCTTGGGTTTATACTCCATAAAGAGTATAAACTTTATACTCTTTATGGAGTATAAACCCAAGAATAAACTTTATACCCTTTACTCTGGTTCCTGCATCTCTAGGCACTATTCAGTTGTATCCCAGTCTATTGATGACCATAAAAATCTATTTGGCCTCTCCTTCAATTTCTACAATTTTTTTTCTCTTACTAGGATTTTTAAGAGCTTGCAGAATTTGCTGAAGATTTTTGGGAGATTTGAAGGAGTCAAATTGGAAGCCTTTGGCCTAATCCTAATTTATATGTCTTCCTCCTCATCTTTCTCTGCTCCTTCCCTGTCTCCAGGATTCCTGGCTCCAAGCTTCAAATTTTTTGGCTGTATGTAGGTCTTTATTGCCCCTTTCTGTCCATCCCCCAACACACAGAAGATCCAGTGCCTCCCAAGACCCATGTAAGCTGGATTGTTGAGCAGCAGCTCTAAGTCTTTAACAAGGTACTTTACCAACCAAAACAGCTCAGAAAAACTCTGATGCCAGGTGCCCATAATTGAAGAATGTATTTGCCATCTCATTACTAATCAACATCACTTTTATTGAAGTTGATCCCTCCTCAACCCTCATGAAGATTATTATTATTAGTAAATTTGTGGTGCATCGAACACTCAATGGCATCTTAGAACCCAGGAAATATAAATAATTAAAAATTCAATCAAATAGCTGTTTTTTGAGAGTGGAAAAAAGAAGTGGTGACAAAAATATATTATCATAATAAAAGATAGCTGTGGCCTAAAGCTATCCGTAATGAAGACCCATCTTTAGCTACTTTTGCAAATAGGATGATAAAACTATGAAAAAAAATAAGTCTTGAAGACAAATAACATAACCCAACTGGAAGTGCCTGCCCTTGCTATAGAAGAGATATTTAAAACATTTAAGTAATAATGAATAATCCTCTCTCTTGTAGTCATAGATATATTTTCTTAAAACATATTTTGCAAGCAGAATGGTATATAACAATCATAAGGCAAATAATTTATACAATCTCTAAATCATTGCTGAACTGGACATTTACTTTCTTAAAAAGAAATATGGCAATTTATGTAATGATTGAGAAGAATTATGTGTTACAGAAAAGGGAGCTTTATATTTTGATAATGTAGGTAAGGAATGAAATTAAAGTGGTCCATACTGATTTATGGCTAAGCATTCTGCAACTATATACACAGACCTAGGAAATGTATGTTTGCTTATTTATACCCAAGGGTTTTGAAAGTGCCATCACCAGCCCTAATTTAGATATACTATTGACTTGTTTATTTCAAATCCACCTCAAATTGGTGGGAACTATAGGTATGAGTAATTTTAAATTATAAAATATAAATGTTGCTCTCAGATTTTCAATCTGAGTTTAAATGTCTCAAATGACATATAAAACATTCCATATTACCCAGCCAATACTGACACTGCTTTATCTGGAGCTCTCTCTGGAATTCACCTGCCTGCAGTTATGCCTACTAATGGTAACCATGACACAGAGATCATGGCAGAAGGAGAAGCATAGAATCATTGCACCTTCTTAATATTCAGCACTCCCCTAATGATCCTGAGTAAAGCCTGTACCTAGTCACATTGATTAAAAATGACGTAGAAAATGGCACTGTATGTGAGATGGTGAGGATGAGACAATCACAATAATATAGATGGACAGGACCTGTACAAATGTGGCCATGTAAATGTAGATAACCTAGGTATAATGAAATTTATAAATCTCTTTAATAAGCCTGATAACCTATCCAGTCATTTCCTAATAGTTGAATATCAATGTTATAAGAAGTTATAATATGGGTGATCATATCATGTTATGGTAGGACAGATTTAATCACATATTTGCAATTTGCCTATTACCCAATTCTAAAATAGAAGGTAGCATGTAATAATAAGTAAGTAATCATCTAGCTAGTTTAAATTAACATAAAATATAAAGATACATGGAATGCTGGAAGTTTATAATTTGATCCATAAATAGGTCAATGTTGTCCAATAGAACTTTCCATAATGATGGAAATATTCCATGTCTGTGTTTGCCAATATGATAGATAATAGAGGTATGTAGCTATTGAGCAATTGAAATGTAGCTAGTATGACTGAAAAAGTGTATTTTAATTTAATTTTATTTTAGTTAATTTAAATTAAGAGCCACAGGTGGTTAATACCTGCCATAGTAGAGAGTGAAGCCCTATGCTACAAATATTTTCTATAGTTGAGCACTAAATTTAAGTCTGCCTAGGGAAAAAGGTAGTTGCTGTGAGTAAAATTAGCTAGACAAAGAAAGTACCCTTGTTATCCAGGAGAAGTCGTCTCTTATCCATTCCCAATATCTCACAGGAATACAGTGAATAATTTCTTGATGTGATGGTTTTATTGAGGATACAGCAATGTTATTCATGTTGCTATTTTTTATGTAGACTCCTACTAGCCATCACTGCAGAAATAACACTAAACTATGATTCAGGAATGACACCTTAACAGGAAATAAAAATATGTGGTTTGGTAATATTACTTGTTATAGAAATTAAATTGAGAAAATCTAGAGTAATAGGTAGACAATATGAACCTGTGTGTAATTCCCTCTCTCTCTTTCATACACACACACACACACACACACACACACACACACACACACACACAAACACCAGCATCTCTGAAACAATATGTAAAAAGCTGTATTTGGTATTATATATACATAAATATAAAAACATACAGCATTTAAAATTATATTTTTGATTAAGAATATCAAACATAAATGTTTATTATAAAATTTTAAGTGAAGAAAGGAGAGCATATACTGCACCTATGGTAAAATAAATATTTTTTAAAAACTAAAATATACAAAATACCAATATTCTATATTATACATAAAATTAGACTGGAAGCAAATACATCAATAGGTAAAAATCAGTTCTTTCTGACTGTGGAAGAAAGAGCTGGGGTCATAACTGATAGTATCTCCTTATTATATATTTAAAATATTCTAAAATAATATTTTAAGGTGTTAATAAAAATAAATAAATACAATCATACAACAACAAAAAATGTTTCTTCCCCTCTACAATTTTATGCAACCACCATGGAATTTATAGAAGATAATGTAATTTGAGTTACATCAGAAATCCTTGGTTAGTCAAGGACAAGATTTAATACCAATGGCACAAGCATGGATGTCCTAACTGCTTAGAGGCCACCAGGGGCACCATCCTTTCTCCTAAGTCTAAAGCTGTGAGATGGGCCCCCTTAGGCTTCCTATTCTTCAAGGCTCTATGATACACTTACTCCTTTCCTTCAATGAAAAAGAAGAGACAAATGAGAATAATCTTTATCTCACGGGTTGTTGAGATAGAGATTAAATGAGATGAATTAAGTAAAGCAAATAGTATGGTGATTAGCACATATGGAGGCTCAATAGATATTAATCATTCTTTCCTGTATAGATGGGAAAGTATTCCATAGAAATGTGTGAAGCACACTTACAAACATTTGATTTGCCTTGAACAGTAAGTATCCCTAGGAACATTATGAGGAATTACCTCTCTTTAAACATTTTATGATAACTCTTTCATTATGGCCTGTCTTTCCAAGTCTTGTTTAGAATAAAAATAGCTCTAGGCTCCACTGACTATCACCCATAGGAATAGGCCACATCCAATAGTTTCACCAAAAAGAATAATTCAGATGCTTCTTGGAACAATTTGGCAGCTTGTCATGTGGAGACAATCACTTATCTGATGAAGCAGAGAAATAGGGAAGAATACTCCTTCTAAGAAAGCCTTTGTTCTCTTGGACCCAAAATCGTGTATTAACTTTAAAAATAAGTAAAATATTTTCTAAATTAAAAAATAAAAAGTAAAATAAATATCTCAAATAGGCCAAATTTGATTATTCAATTCTTTTATTTTGCAAAATATGCCAGAATTTTAATGAAATTTATCTAAATCTTTTGCATCGACCCAAATTGCTTACACAGAATCTGATGAACAGATGATTGGAAGTTAGGAAGAGACAGGCAGAGATAGAAAAAGGAGAAGCAAGAGAGAAAGATTAAAAAGCAGCCTGCAAGATGCTGTTTCTGTGAGCAATATATTACATCTCCCTAATGAATGCTTGAAATCAGGATTGCTGACTTAACAGTGGGAAAGAGTGAGAGACGCTATACTTGTCAGAAGACTTTGAGAAATACACTCCATTAAAGATGTATAGACCCTCTGTTCTCACCAATTGTGACCAGCTGCAAAATGCAAACTTGTTCTGCACAGCAGGAATAATTTCATTATGGAACCATATGTATGCAGGAGAATAACCCACTTGATTTTCTATCATTTTATTTTAAACACATTGGTGGATATGTCAGAAGCAATCACATTTAAAAGGAATGCAAAGTTATTACCCATTTTAAAGATATAAAAATCTTTTTTCAACTAAATATGGTAAATAAATATGTAGGAAAACAGCCTTTGCTTTTAATGAGATCCAACTTTGTTAAAAAATACATTTCTATAATACTAATGACCACTCACAACGGATAAGTTGACTTGTATCACAACTTAAGCTTCCTCTATGCTAAGCCAAATATCTTGTAAATATCATGTTTTATATATCCTATAAAAAAGTGGAGAGAAAAAAATCTGTCCAGTAGAACTGTGGTCATGACTGGAGCTGTTCACCGTGTGTTCCTCGATCTCCAACAAGGCACCCCTTAAAGTTAGGCACAGTCTCAGGATCAACAAAATTTGAGCACAGTTTATGTATGTTTTGTCCAGGTGGATGTTTTAAGAGCCAGCTCATGCTTTGATACCTTCCCTCTTTCCTTGTGCAACGGCTATCAATGTTGCTCCAGATAGGGAAGATTGTCAATCAATGGTGATGTAGTATGAATGAGAAGCAAGTCATGTTTTAAACGAGAGTCTTACTGCAGCTTACTTAGCCTAGCTTGATTTATGCTGACAATATAATTTATTTATTTTTAAAATATTTTCATTGATTTCAGAGAAGAAGGTAGAGGGATAGAGAAATAGAAACATCAATGATGAGAGAGAACCATTGATTGGATGCCTCCTGCACACCCTCTACTGGGGGGATGGAGCCTGCAACCCAGACATGTGCCCTTGGCCAGTATCGAACCTGGGACCCTTTAGTCCACAGGCCAATAGCTCTACCCACCTAGCCAAACCAGCCAGGGAAATATAATTTATTTTCAACTTTGCATATGGTTTTCTTCCTATCACACAGAGTCAACAAATATCTATTCATTCAGTGACTCAATCATTTGTTAACCAAATATTATTGAGCACCACCCTCTGGTAGATTCTGGGGAGATCACCCCAAGCAAGACAAATTCCAATTTCTCATGGAGTTTGTATTCTAATAGGAAGAGGCGAGCAACAGATAGGTAAATGCTTTAAACAAGTCATTTCAGATTATAAAATGACCTGTGAGGAAAACAAGATAAAATGAAGGAAGATGACTGTGAGTGGGGAGGAAGGTCTAGAAAAGGACTAAATTTTAAGCTTCAGTTTGAATAACTAGAAAGAGACCATCACAGAACTAATTAGGGAAAGTATAATCCAAGCAAAGGAAAGAACATACATAAAGACAGCATATATGTACTAGTATGTTGCTCTGTTTGAAGGACCGGAAGAAAACCTGTGCAACAAGAGTTTAGTGGAGGCAAGGAGGCAGGAGTTGAGATTGGAAAAGTAGGCAAGAATTGGGGCCAGCTCTACTATTTGTAGGTCTAGGGAAAGAGCACAATTGGAGATCCCTGGCCCCAACCAGCCCTCCTCCTTTTTTTTTTTTTTTTTTTTTTTGTCTCACTCCACAAGGTACCTTATCATATGTATGTGGATACCCCCAGAGCACATGCCCACAGCCCTCTCCCAAATATTTTGGCACCCCTCAGGGTGTATTCACAGTAATATTCCCCTAGGAGTATTCACAGTGGTGGCTCAGTCTCCCCTTGAATAATAAACCAGAGAATAAACCTGCTTAGGCCTGAGAAGTGGGCTCTGGGTCACTGAAGAAAAGATTCTAGGAGCATGATCTAGAATGGGAGAGATAAGAAGATACCTAGGCTCTGGGTAGCTATGTCTCCTTGACCCTGAAGACCTCTTATCCAGTGGTGGAAGCTATGACTAGAGAAAGGATAGAATGGGCACTTCATGTCAGATCCAATGTTGACACTGGCAAGGATCACACCAGATCAGGTATTCTATGCCTTGATAAAAATGTTTAAGAACTTGTTACATATAAATAACAATAATGTACTTGGCTCTGAGAAGAAACTGACACGGTACTTCTCCCAAAACAACATTATTCCTTTGTAGAAATTTACCCAAATAAGAAATAGATTATAAGAGTTAGGTCAAGCTGGGGAAAGTTGCCAATAACCTCTTCTCTTTGTTTTAAAGAAATGGGACATTTAACATAATAGGAAGGTGTACATATCAGGAGAATGGTCCAGGAAAAAGCAGTTTGTCTGCAAATTGGCAATTTCCTATCACTAAGATATCAATGGATTATGAATCCAAATGGTTATTGAGTCTGGGTGGATACCATGCTTGAGTGAATAGAAGTATTGGGACAATAATGAACAAAAGAGTACACACCATTTTAAAGTGTAACTGCCACTCTATTCCAAAAGCTTGAGCCTGTAGTATGGGCAAATATTCTTTATTTTTTCAAGAGAAGCTAGAAATCTAAATGTAGGGAACAAAATCAAAGGCATTTTAAACCTTTGGCACTACAAATATACATGACTACGGACCACATTGTAACTGTAGATAACCAATTTTTAACTTTTGCAAAAGAATAAAATCTATGGGGGAATATTCAGGCCTGAGTTGAGTGACTGAACTAGATTTTACTTTTTCTTTCAAAATTGAGAATCAAACAAATCTACATTTACATGCCATATTGTTCTTTTTTTTACCTAACTTTCAGTGCATTTTCTGACTACACCTTTCTAATAGTCAGGGCTTCTGTAACCTGAGTTCTCTTTCTCAGCCATCACTCTTTGCCCTGGGAGTCTCTGTTACATGGATTAAACTTCTTCATAGGCAAAACAAATTTATATGAACTTAGAAGTTTTCCTGCCTCCAAAACCCATCACCAAATGTCAAAAGTTTAATGAGTAATATTAAGAAATCATATTTAAGGGAAAATGTGGACTTAGATCCATACTAAGGTGTCAGGGCTTTGCCCAAGAGCACATCAGCAGGAAAAATAAAAGAAAGCTTAGCAGGCCTGAATGTTAATGCACATAATGATAAAACTCTAATTTTTCTATCATGTTTTCTAAATTTCAAAGCATATTCATGTATTTTCTATTTTTCCTCAGTTGGTCCTCAAATTTTTATCACCTGGTCATGATATTTCAATGTTCTCTCTACAAAAATATCTTCAAACTTGTTTACAAATCTTAAGAACAGAAATTTTATAGTTTATTATTTTTCTTAAGTTACTTAATGTATACACTTACATATGAAAATACTGTAACATGTAGATTGTTGTAGACTGTTTTATGTCCCCCAAAATGAATATGTACAAGTTCCCATTCCCATGTGACTAATTTTTTTTATTTTTTTAAATTTCTTTATTGATTAAATTTGAAGATAGGGCCTTTAAAGAGGTAATTAAGGCTAAAGAAGGTTATAAGTATGAGGACTTAATCCCACATGACTTGCATCCTTATAAAAAGACAGAGAGAGATGAGGGATGTAGATGCATAGAAGAAAAGTCATGTGAGGACACAGGAAGAAAGTTATAAGCCAAGGAGAGAGGCCTCAGGAGAAACCAACATGCTCTTAGACTTCCAGCCTCCAGAACTGTGAGACGCAGTATTCTGTTGTCTAAGACTCTCAGTCTATGGCTTATTACTATGGCAGCCTTAGAAGACCAATACAAAGATAACTTTGATTTTCTTGTCTTATGTTTCTGAGTTCAGCCTGTTTGTAGGGTATGGGTTCAATCCATGTTTATTGAACACCCTTCATGGAATTGACCATACAGTGACTCAAATTAACTATTAGGATGGCCTGAAACATGAGAGCAATTATTTCTTAATTTAGTGATCTATGAGTTGTGGTCATATCTACATATAATCAACCTCATCTTCTTATTCTGAAATATAATCAACTTATTTTAGACTCTATTAGCAATTACATCAAGTAGATCCTATATCCAACCAATTAAATGATAAGGAATCAACTAAATCTATCTCAAAATAATTATTGGTTTGCACAGACTATAATTAATCATATTCTATGAAACTTTTCAATAAATTCTATTGTATCTGCATAAAATAAGAACTGTATAATATAACTTATTAAGCTACTTTTTCTGTGCAAGTTTTTCTTATCATCAGAGTTCTGTAAAAGTGCTAAAAGCATAATGAGCTCTCCACATAGTCCCTAATGTACTCATCATAATACAGTGAACAACTGAGGTTTCAAACACCTGCATGCATAAGATACAGCAAGTTCATAGAGAAATTCATTGTGCAAAGTAGTCATTTGTGAAAGAATTATAGCATATATGAAGATTTAAAATAAAAAAGAGAACAAAAAATTCACAATGTCACTTCAAGTCAGCATAGTATTTAAAAATAATCATAAATCTATACCAGAATGAGTAATAAAGAAATGATAAGAAAAATTTACACTTTGTTTTCGTCAGAAAACCATTAAAATTATCTTTTTAAAAAAGCATGTATTGGTATATTTCTGATTCTGGTTTTGACAAAGGAGAGGCTATCATATTTGACCTCCCACTATAAACACTTACAAAACTGGACAAAAAATATATGAAGAAATTGTTTTGTGTCACATTCATTAGCGTTTCTGCCTACGACCACATTCTAAACCTAGCTACAAGGAAGTAAAGCTAAAAAGTAGCAGTGGTCTCCCTGCTCAGACAAACTGAAACCACAGTTTCAAGTCCATTGAGGAAGTTGGAACTTATGGGGTAGAATATCAAAGAGAGAAAATGCTGTACTGAGAGAAAGCTCCAATTATCTAGATATGTAAGATTCCCCTTCTACCTTTGGTCAGATACTAAGTTGTACTGTTGTTGGTGGAAAACAGGCTCTTCCATTGCCCTCTGTTTTGTCATGTAAAAAGTCTAACTGTGTCTTCAGCGGGGCCAAAATAAAAGCCAGGGCCCAGAGTTTCTGCTTCATTTTAAAGCTTAGTCTTTTCAGAGCCCGCATGGTCTGCAGGCCCAGGTTGTTGCTAGACTTGGTCACATGCTCCCGGGTGAGAGATCTGGAAAGAATAGGCTAGTGCAAGTCACCCAGGGAAGGCAAACTAGAGACTTGTGCAGAGATAATTCCTCACTAGTTTCTCTATTAAACAAATAAATTGAGCCCTTTACTTTTAAGGTTGAAAACAAGGCAAGACTCTCACCACCTACAATGAACACTGTACTAAAGACAAGAGCAAAATAAAAAGGCATAAGCACAAGAAAAAAGCAGTAAAGCTATCTTCAGTAAGACAATATGATTTTTGATGTAGAAAATCCTAAAGAACCTTCAAAATTTACTAAACTAATAAGTAAATTTAGATAGATCAAAGAATATAAGGTCAATCAATAATCATTTGTAAATCTCCATAATAGTCATTAACAATTGGAAATTAAAATCTAAAACAATATTATTTATATTTACAGACAAATTTGACAGAATACATATGTCTATATACTGAGAACTCAAAGGATCCTTAAAATAAAAATAATAATAATAAATAAATTATAAACCTAAAAAAAATAAAACATATCATATATATGGTTCAGAGAGTCAATATACTTATGAGGTCATTCTCCAAAATTGATATAAAGATAGATCACATTCCTACATAAAATCACAGCATATCATCATATAGAATCAACTAGTTGATTTTAAAATATAAAACATGTAATGATTTAAAATAGAAAGAACATAAAGTAGCCAAAAAGTTTTTTAAAAAATACTGAAGTTGAAGGAACCATAACACCTGATTTCAAGATTGCTTATAAATCTATAAAAATTAAGGAAATTAGATATTGATTTAAGGATGAACTAATTAATTGAATACAATAGAGTCAAGAATTAGATCCAGACTTATGTGGTCAATTGTTTTTCAATAAAGGAGCCAAAGCAATTTAAAGAGGTAAAGGAACTTTTTTACAAATAATCCTAAAATAATTAGATATCTATATGGAATGTACTATATCTCAATCTCTAAGTAATACACTATATAATCATTAAATTGAAATAATTAATAGACCTAAATATAAAATATGAAACAATAAAACTTCTAAAGAAAACATAAACTATCTATGTTAATTTGGAACAGGACACAGAAAATACTTTCAAAAAAATAAAAATATAATTTTTAAAAGTTTTTTTTATTATTATTATTAGAAGTGGTGATGGCCAGAGTGGACTAGGTGAAGGTGAGCAAAGGCAGGGAAATGGGGATATTTGTAAGAGTGTCAATAATAAATATAAACTTTAAAAAAGTCACCAATATGTGGGGCATTGATAGAAAGGGGGGGGGGGCGGTTGTGTGTGTTTGTGTGGTGGGAACAGGGGTTACAAAGGTAACCCCATTAAATTTTGCTATATATCTAAACTGTTCTAAAAATTAACCTTTTTTTTTTCAAAAGAGCACTATAAAAAATGACTAATCAAGTTACAACCTAGGGGAAAATATTTATATTTAATATGTAATGTATTATATATAATATTTATATATACGCATATATACATTTACTAGAGGCTCAATGCATGAAATTCGTGCAAGGGGCTCAACCCTCACTGTCCCGGCTGCCTCGGCCCTTGCAGCCCCAGGTTCTTCCGGAAGGTTGTCTGGACAGTCCTTCTGCTGTTGGGTCTAATTAGCGTATTAGCTCTTTATTATATAGTATATGACAAAGGGCTATGTCAATAGTATGTAAAGAACTCCTACAACTCAAATAAAATTTGCCAAAGACTTAAATAAACACTTCACAGAGGAAAATATACAGATGGCCAATAAGCACACAAAATACTAATCATCACCATTAGTCATAAGAGAAACACACACATACACACATAATGAGACATGACTTCCATTAAAATGGCTAAAAATAAAAAGACTGACAATACCAAATATTGGCAAAGATATGGAGCAATTATATTTTGTTATTGGGAGTATGAAATATAATAGTAGAGGCCCGATGCATGAAATTCATGCAAGAGGAGGCCTTCCTTCCCATGGCTGCCAGCACCGGACCTGGGCTTCCCTCATAGCTGAGCTTCGCCTGGAAGGTCGTCCGAAAGAATGCCTGGTCTAATTAGCATATTATGCTATTATTATTATAGATCTTTAGACAGCTGTTTGGCAATTTTTTTCATAAAGTTAAAGATACATTTACCCTATGGGCATCACTCATCATAGGAGAGCCAACTTCTGGCACATAACATACATATGACAAAGCATTTCTACTCCTTGGTATTTACCAAGATGTAATGAAAATGTATGTTCAATCAAAGACTTGTATAAGAATATTTATAGGAGCTTAAATCATAATATGCAAAAGTAGAAAAAAACTCACATGCTCACATCAAGAGTAGAACTGATTGTGATGTATTCATACAGTGGGAGATGAGCAGTGGTGTGCTGGAGCTGGCTCGTGTCTGGTCATGAGAAGTGACTGTTCAATTTTCAGGAATTTTTCAAAATGACTGACAACATATTAGTCACTGAAAATTCTCTACTTTTGGAGTATTTACATCAGGAAAATTGGCAAGCCCTACGATTCAGAGTGTTTTATTTTGTTTTGTTTTGGGAATTTTTTGAGAGCCAGTTGTTAAACATTTATTAGCACATCACTGAATATAACTCAAAAATGAAAAGAAACCACATAGTTGAATCGCAAAAGCACTATGCTGAGTAAAGGAAGCTGGGCAGAAAATAGTACAAATTTTATTCATTTTTAATCCACATAAGAAATTCCAGAATAGGAAACACTAATCATCATAAACATCAGAACAGTGGTTGTCTATGCAGGTGATTCAGTAACTGTCAGGATGATGGAGCTATGTATACTATTCTCAATGTATATCTAAGTCATACAGATATGCATTTGTCAAAATGCATTAATTACCTTCCTCTCAATTTTGTTGTGCACCTAAATCTTCTCTAAAATAAATTTTTAAAATGCATTTACAGTACACTTTTAATATCTGTGAATTTTAGTGTATGAAAAAAATATAATGCAAATAAATAATATGTTGGAACTCTGACTAAAACATAAATAAAACATAAATAATCTAGACACTGATTAGAACAACAAAGTGCAGTGATTGCCCAGGCAGGGGGCTCAGTGGTTGAGGGTGGACCCAGGAACCAAGAGGTCACAGATCCATTCCCAGTCAGGGCACATGCCGGGGTTGGGGACTCCATCCCCAGTAGGAGGTTTGCAGGAGGCAGATGATTGAGGTTTCTCTCTGATCGATGTTGTCTCTCTCTATCTCTCTCCCTTCCTCTCTCTCTGAAAATCAATAAAAATATATTAAAACAACAACAACAAACACTGCAGTGATTTGCCTGTGAAGTAGCACTTTACCACTATTTCTCCTCCTGCTGCTATTACTATCACTCTGCTATGTTAGAGATAGTAAATCACCTCTGAATCACTTTGAAACAGATTCCCTCAAATAAATTTACAATTTATGCATCAATATGCTAGCTGATCTACCTGCACCCTTCTCATTTCATTAACATGTTTTTGGATAGAGGTACTTTTATCCTTTGTTTTACACAGTATTATTTTAGCCTAAAACTTGGCACATTATATATAACTAGTGGCCCGGTGCACGAAATTTGTGCACGGAGGGGGGTTTCCCTCAGCCAGGCCTGCACCCTCTCCAATCTGGGACCCCTCGAGTGATGTCCGACTACTGGTTTAGGCCCACAGGGATCGGGCCTAAATCAACAGTCAGACATCCCTCTCACAATCCGTGACTGCTGGCTCCTAACAGCTCACCTGCCTGATCACCCCTAACTACTCTGCCTGCCGGCCTGATCACCCCCAACTGCCCCCCATTCTGGTCTGATCACCCCCAACTGCCCCCTCTGCCAACCTGCTTGCCCCCACTGCCCCCTGCCAGCCTGCTTGCCCCCACCTGCCCCCCCCACTGGCCTGCTCACCCCCAACTGCCCCCCCCTGCCAGCCTGCTCGCCCCCAACTGGCCCCTCCGCTGTCCTGCTCACCCCCAACTCCCCCTCCACCAGCCTGCTTGCCCCCAACTGCCCCCCCCCCCCCGCCGGCCTGCTCTCCCCTAACCACCTCTGCCTCAGCCCCACCACCATGGCTTTTCTAGAAGGACGTCCAGAAGGTCTCCCGGAAGGTCTCCTGGTCTAATTAGCTTACTATCCTTTTATTAGTATAGATATGTATATTGTAATTATACTCCAAAGTCATGTGGAACAATGAAAAACATCATGTTTTTGCCATTTTTTTCTAATTGTTTGGAATATCTCTCACTGAAATTCATATCAAAGCAATATTTTCTTTTCTCCTGTCTCACAGCGCACTGTTCATACCTCAACCTAGCATTTATTTTATTTTGCTCTGTTTTACGGATATTTTATAACTTATTTTAGATCTTCATGAAATCAGTTGCACCTTTAGGGCAAGGACTATGCCCTGTTCATATTTGTGTCTCTGAGCACACACATAACATACGGGTTTATACATGATTCAGGGGCCACTCAGTGTCTGATAAATTGGTTTGATTTCTTTCCAGAATAATTTTCTATTACATCAGTAACATTCCTGCATAACAGAGCCTTTAGTCATCATTTTATATGGCATCAACTTATGTAACCTATCAAATAGATCATAAATTTTTATTCCTTCCCAAATGTATTCTACTAAACTTCTACCATTGTTGTGGCTCAAAAACAACAACAACAGAAATGGACAGACTATACGCTCAGAGAAGTCAGGGGAAGAAAAGGAGAGAAGTAGCAATTGATCAACTTCAAAAGAGGAGCAGCTATGTGTGAAACATCATATTCTTTGCCATTACCTTAATTTCATAGCAAGCCTGTTAGTAGTCTAGTTGGATATAGAGAAAACTGAGTTTCAGATAGTCTCCTGCTCAATGTTACAAAATGATTAAGTCTCAAAACCAGTTCTAACTCTAGACCCATATTCTTTTTATTAAAAGAAGGAACTTCACGGAAAGGTACAGATAAAAATCAAGACCACTAATCACATTTATATTACCAATGCTACATGGCTCAGTAGAAAGACAAGCATTTGCTAAGTTCCCATCTATAATTTTTAAAGCCACCTTTAAACTTCTGTTAAAAGAGAAAAATAAAAATGAGATTTTAATTCAAAATAAAAATATTGTACACATAAAAACATTAGTAGAAAGGAGAAAATTAAGCAGAGAGACAATCACTTCCTGAATGAGGTAAAATTTCAGAATAAATATCTAGATACAAATTTCTCTATGTGATATCTATGATCCTAGTTAAATGCAATTGATAAATTTAAATGGCACATTTTATCACATTTTTTGCCTGTTTTCCTAGAAAGTAACTAATAATTTGCTTTTATTTTATATATGTATATACCATCTTTATTTCTGGAGAAAAATCAAGCCATCTGGAAACTATTAAATGTTGAAAGAAAAATTATTATTATATAACACTTGATATTATTGATGACTTCATTTATTTTTATACTTTATCTGAGAACAGAAGAGTTTGTTATATTTATAGATTTCTTGGCTTGACAATTTGTATTCTGCGTATGTTCCAAACCACTAGGAAATGATGTTTGTACCCTTGACTAAATGCACACACCATTAAAAATTCTCTCTCTTTTTTTTTTTTTGGTATCCAATGTCAGTCACTATGTTTCAGGAAGGATATCTTCCTTACATATACATTTGAAATAGTCTGCATCCTTTTTCTTTTAGAGATGTATCACTTATATTGGAAAGAAAAGGAAAAAATATTGTATTTGGTTTGCTATTGAGCTCATTTCAATTTCCCTCTCCATATGTTCTGCAATATTTTGCAGCAAATACTGTATCTGCATTACAAATTATGTAAGGTGGGAGAACACTAAACTCTGTTATCCTCAAATTCAAATGCTTGTTCTTTATCAGCATATCAAGTTTTACTTGCTATGCACTGAATTGCTTTCTAATGAGACAATTATAATCATCTTTTCCCTGGTCACTCTGTCACAACCTGGTGATGTCTTTGAGGGAAGGGAATTGAATAGAGACAAACAAGTTGTTTGCAAACTACAAATGTTAACCTATGATTTCAGCAGTTGCTCTAAGGCAGACTTCCAGGTGAGCTTCCAGTTGGCACCACTGTTAGAGAGCAGGGAAAGCTTTCATGTGCAGCTATGAAGTTTCTTCCATAGCTCAGCGCTACCTCCAAGGGAGTTCAGTCCAAGTCTCACTTCAACATGAACCAAGGGCTTTGCAGGCCATGTCAGCCTGTGCTGAGGGGGTGCAGTTGTATTAATGTATTAAGATATCCTCTTTATTTTTGGAAAAGCAGTGCTATCCTCTTACAGCATCTTCAGATGCAAAACACACACACGAAGTATGACACTGGCATAGCCATTTTTATCTTCAGCTTTAAATTTTTTCCCCTCAGGCACAAATAAGGGTTTGTTTGTTTTTTAACAACCACAAATATTCCTCTTATGTTACTTTTCCCAATTCTGAGAAGGGACTGTGGTTTGTAAAGGCCAAGTTTCTATCAAAGGTTTCTCAAAGCTGAGAAAGACAAAGCTGAGAGTGAAAATCTAAGCTAATCCCCTGGTGCAGTGTTTCTCTCTCTCTCTTTTTTTTTTACCCAATTACTTTTATTAATAATGTGAATATATATACCAAATTGTAATCACAAGAAAAACTTAGATTGATGCTAGTTTCTTTGGAAAAGGAAGCTCATTAGTTTGAAAGCTAATGTATTAAAGGTTTCCTGCTTTTAGGAGGAGAGGATTCAGAGGCAGGAAATAGGAGCAAAAGTTGGAAGGAATTTCTTGACCAGAGGAAACTTTCATGGAGCCTTGCTACCTGTAATTCTGGCAAGGAAATGACAGCTAAGTCAACCAGCAGTTTGAAAAGTCACATCCTTGGGTCAAGGGAATACTGAATCTGTGCTGCTCTCAGATAAAACACTGAGTGCCTGCCCTAACTGGTTTGGCTCAGTGGTTAGAGCGTCAGCCTGCGGACTGAAAGGTCCCAGGTTCGATTTCGGTCAAGGGCATGTACCTGGGTTGCAGGCACATCCCCAGTAGGAGGTGTGCAAGAGGCAGCTGATCAATGTTTCTCTCTCATCGATGTTTCTCTCTATCTCTCTCCCTTCCTCTCTGTAAAATATCAATAAAACATATTTAAAAAAACAACACTGAGTGCCTTACTATATTCTCAGGAGGGTTTTGAGCAACTTATTGATTTAAAAGAAAGTAAGCTATAGGGGAAGCCAAGGGGCATTTCTTTAATTCTCTAGTTCTATTCATGTTCTTCAGCAGCTAAAAAGGCTTAGGTCTGACACCAGTGAGAACCCCATTGTCACAGAAAGGAAATCGACAAGGTACTAGCAATAGTTAACCACCTTATCCAAAGTTCCCTAAACTGCTGAGCATGTCTTCGGGGCCAGATGGCTAATACGGTACTTTAGAAGAGTGAAGAACAAAAACAGGTAACATTCAGCACAGACAAGTTGGAAATGTGGGGTTATGACAGTAACGTGGACCTTGAGGGACATACTAGTAAATGGGTAGGCGTGTCATTTCCATACACACTTAGATCTACAACAGTATATAATGCTCGGTTTCTTCTGGCGCACTCTTCCATTCCATGATGTTATTGATTAATAAAACCTTAATTCCCAAAAGATTGGTTTTTAAATAGAGTCATTCTTTCTAAAAAAAGAAGAAATTATTAGGGTGTCTGAAGTGAGATTTATTCAACCGAGTTCATCTAGTTCTCCTTAGATAAACCTTTACCAAAGCTAGAAATAGAAATGCTAAGGCAAGGTGTCCAATGAAAGGAAGGCTGCAGTGCCTGCATAGGGTGGCGATGAAAGCAGAGTGTGGAAGGAAGTAACATTTCTGTGTTAATGTTTTTCCAAAGGTTATCTCTTCTAATCCTTATAACCCAGTTCTGCCTCATTCCTAAGCCCATGTTCTTTCTTTGGCACCATAACATGCATTATTCATTCATTCATTCATTCATTCATTCTTTCAGCAAGTGTGTACAAGATAGTTCAATTTTCACATTAAGATTAAATATACACATACCAACACAGTCACACACACACACACACACACACACACACACACACACACATATTTTGATTGTATTCTTCTAATTATGGTAATTTTGTTGCAATGACATGGGTATCACAATGACTGATATTGGAGTTATTGGCATGGCTATACCTTCTCCCAGCATAAGCAGGAACCTTTTCTTAGTGGCACGGTTTGGACAGGCACTGAGGAATATTGGCCAAGAGAGGACTTCCACTGGGCCCAGATGCACACTCCTAAAGAACGTGTTTAGTTCTCTGCACGTGAGTGTGGCCATGATTTTCTCCATGAGATGCTGACCTTGCTTAGCCTAAAGGACATTGAGGTAGATGGCACCCAGCGTTATCAATTTCTAATTTATTCTGCCACATGGGGCCCTACATTATATTGACTTTAATGAGAAAGCTGAATTTGGATAAGAATAATCTGTTTTAGCAGTGGATGCTATCATAGTTGCAAAAGACAGAGGAGTAGTCAATTCCTTTATTTATTGTTTCAGTTTCCTTTTGCTGCTTACCTTCCCAAGGAGAACAATGGAAGATAGCTTTGAACTTACTGCTGTATTAGTTTGCCAGGGTTGTGTGACAAAGTGCCACGAACTGGGTGGCTTAAACAACAGAAATGTACTGTCTTAGAGCTCTGGGCACTAGAAGTCTGAGCTGAAGGTGTTAGAGGGCTGGGTCCCTCTGAGGGCTGTGAGGGAGAATCTGTTCCATGCCTCTCTCCTAGCTTCTAGGGGTCCACTGAAAATCTTCTATTACCCTTAACATGTAGATTCCTGCCTTTATCTTCACATGGCATTCTTCTCTCTCTGTTCATGACTATCTCCAAATTTTCCCTTTTTTATATGGAAAACAGTCATATTGGGTTAGAACCCACCCTAATGACCTCATTTTGTCTGATTACCTCTATCTCCAAATAAGGTAATATTCTGAGATACTTGGGGTTAGGGAACACAATTCAACCCATAGCACTTGCCAAGGCTGGCTGATTTGTAGGAGCAGTCATCTGGAGTACTGTGTGTAGAGGGCCTCTCTCACTACGCCTGTGAGAAGCAGATCAGAGGATGGTACTTAATTAGAAATGTCTATCACGGGGCATGTGGAGTTGTTTGATGTATGTGATATTATTGCCTACCCTAGCCCTAATGAAAGGTGATAGGGAGAGTATTAATGTGGAAAGTTAATCAAATCTACATAATTTATTTTCATCTATGTGAAGTGGTGACCATTAATATGCAACAAACATGAGCTTATATCCTTGATTCCGGGACTGTATGACAGAGATATAAAATCAGGTTTATGAAGGAGAAAGTAAGATGGGCTTAGGAGAATACACCTGTGAATCCTCTGCTATTTACTAGTTCTAAGACCTTTGGAAAAATATTTTACCTCTCAGAACCTCACCTGCAAATGGAGAGTACTATGAGGTAGCTGAATCAATGACACACCCAGTGAAGCTGTTCATGTGATAATCAATGTTCAGAAACGACTAAACTGCTCATGTCATTCCACAAAAATACCTTCAGTTTCAAAAGTGTAGGTGTTGCACACTTCTTTGATTGTACGCATCACACTCTATTACAGTTATTTGTTTCCATCTATCTCTCTGTCCGCTTCATTAGAAAACACATAATTCAATACACAAGCCATAAAAGGAGCTCAAAAATTATAGGTGCTAACTAAATGAGCTTAGGGAATATTTGCAATAACAATGTCACTACGCCTTGAAACAGGCATAACAATGATAATAACAGAGCTCTTAAAAGAGGAACAGCTCACAGAATATATTGAAGTTTAACTTTAAAAAAAAAAGGCTGTTGCAATGGCAACTTCTTAGTACAGAAGGCTAAGAGGGCAGCAGGAAGTAAAAGAAAAGGCAGCAGGATAAATGACGCACAAAGGGAGAAACTGGCACAGAATAAATGAGAGTTGGCTTGACAGAGAGCTGATCTGACAAAGAACGATGGCTCTGCCTGAAGGAATGATACAAAAAGCTGTTCCAAGTGGGGCCAAGGCAACTGTGAAGGCAGGTCCGGGAAAAACAAGTACGCACTTCCCATAACCGAACACACTGGTGAATATTTTCCCTCCACATTTTCTTGCAGTTGGGTGAACACAACATAGATCCACTTCTCACAAAATTACGCAGAAAACTTTCAAATATGTTTAATCTGGGAATGTATCCTTTCCTGTCCAACATCAGAAGGATAAAAGCTTTGATGGCAAAGGTGAGAGAGCAGGGAAGATTCAGCACAGCTTCATGAACCAAGAGAATTTGGGATTGGCAGAGTCCCAACTCAACATCACTCAAGCCCTGGTAGACTGTTTTTTTACTGAAATCTTTGGATAATGCCACTGATTTATGACACATCCCCCTACCAAATGTGGAGAAAAACGGGATGCTCAAACGTCTGATAGGGGAGTTCAGCCAAAGCATTTCTTCACCCTTCCTTAATTTCCCTTGCGTTTTTTAAACAGGTCAGAGCCAGTGACATTGTGTGTGTTTAGAGCTGAGACTTCTGCTGAAGGTCAGGTTTTTAATTTCGCAGTGTTCAGCCTGACCGCTTCACTGAGTAAACTCTGACTAAATACAGTGTATGTTGTTACTGTTGAAAATATATTGCTCATAGATATATAATGCAGAAAATCCCCGTGTAAAGTTCTCTATAGCTTGAAGTGTTGAAACCGTAGCTCAGTTTATCAAAAACACAGCTGCCTTCCTTGGGGTTTCGGAAGGCTCATAACTATTTTTTTCTTTATGAACTTGTGAGAACACCCTGAGGAAAACAGCTGCGTTATTGCAGAGATGAAGAAATCTCAGATGAGTGTGAAGTATTGTAATTTAAATAAGAGCGCTATTTTCAGGCCTTTTCATTTTAAGATCATTTCATTATTGTATTTTTCCCTAAATAAGTTAACCAAGAAAATAAGAGAGCAATTACTCTAGGGAATACAGGCACTATAGCAAGCAAATTAAGAGGTCTAATTGAGAATATTAAATGGTGTATTACATGATTAATAGAAATATAATACCAGTGTGTACATATGTAAAATATTTACCAAATTTACTTTGTTTCATTTAAATATGAGGCCAAAACCAAATGAAAAACAATAAATTTTGTTGATTGTCTTTATTTTCTTCAAATGTGATACCTATTCCAAGCCACTCATGCCACTCAGCATAAATGTTAGCTTTTGTCTTATACTATAGTTTATAAACCATACCAATTTTACAAACAAATATAAACATAATCATGTTCACAAAACCAACCATACTATAAGAAAGATGCTTTTATGTTTGAAAACTTTTAAGAGATTTTATCTCAAATTGAGCTGTCTACTGAACATGACTTATTCAAACCATACCAAAAAATGTTGTTGATCTAACTACTCATGTCTAACAAGAGTGCACTATAAAGATATATATATATGTATATATGTATGTGTGTGTGTATATATATATATATATATATATACACACACACACACACATATGTATATATATATATACATGTATTCTTTTGATTAAAAATTTAAGTGCTAGTACTTATACCTTGAATCTTAGTATGTTAATTTATTCCATCAAATGTTTATTTAATAGATTTTTGATGTAGAAATGATAGAAACTCAGTTCAAACTGATTGAAGTTTTTAAGATGTGTTTTTCATGTAGCTGAAAACATACACAGATATGGCTTGAGAAATTTTGAATTTATGTATTAAAAATTATAATTAAATCACTCCCTGATTCTCTCCCTCAGTCCTCAGCCCCCTCCCCCACAACCATTCTCACTTGCTTTCAATTTTTCTATTTTTACCTTGGACTCTTTCCTTCTCTGTAAACAATTTCTTCTAAGCGACTATGGGGGGAAAAGTCACAATAAACCTCTGCATACACTTTTTTTTTTATCATAAAAAGACAACCTACCTCTTTCACAGTTTCTATAAGTTAAATCTCAAATATCTGACAAGATTCTACTTGACTTTCCTTGGGGAGGATGCCAGCTCCACACAGATTACCATGCCCAGGGAGCTTCTGCTTGGCCAGGCACCTACATGTGTCTTTTTACCTTGGGCTAGCAAAGCCTGGGAAGATAATGGCTCCCTGAACAATATATAATGAAGGAAAGAATATCCTGAAATAGAGGAAAAAGAAATACCGGAGAGATAAGGTTGTTTACTATTATTAATCATTACAATGATGCAATTATAAAGAAGTGGAGGGAAAAAACAGAATGAGAATGAGAAGAAGGAGAAGGAGGAAGAGAGGGGGAGAGGAAGAAGAAGAAGGAACAATAGAAAAAGGAGGACATAATTATAATAAGAAAGGAGAGGAATTGTTGATATATCACCATTTTTTCTAATCAACATTTAGAAGCACATCTCAAAAACAGGCTCTTATCAATAGAAAAAAAACACATATATATTGATAAGGTTGTGTGGCTCAGCATATATTTGCTTGATGGGAGCATCTTTAGCTCTCCAAGCAATCATGAAGTAAGTGATTTACTTCATAGGGAATTAATGTTTTATTATGAATTATTTACATTTACACAAATATAATCTTATTAAAACCAATATAAAACATGAGTTTTCATTGGAAGATATTCCATTGTTTAAAATGTAGAGGCCTAGCCCTAGCTGTTTTGGCTCAGTGGATAGAGCGTCAGCTTGTGGACTGAAGAGTCCTGGGTTCGATTTGGGTCAAGGACACATGCCTGGGTTACAGGCTCAATCCCCTGTAGGGGGTGTGCAGGAGGCAGCCAATCAATGATTCACTCTCATCATTGATGTTTCTATCTCTCTCTCCCTCTCCCTTCCTCTCTAAAATCAACAAAAAACATTTTTAAAATAAATAAATAAAATGTAGAGACCTCCATTTTATCATCATTTTTATCTCCTCCTCCTTCATCATCATAATCATCATCATCATTTTTTATCATAACCTAGTTTACCTGGCACTAGACAATATGCATTATCCCATTTAATCCTGACAATAATTCCATGTTGTAAGTAGTATTATTTCCTGTTTACAGATAAGAAAAATTAAAGTTCAGAGATTAGGTAAATAATTTCATAGGTGAATATTTCATACATAAAATTTAAAAAATCACTCCCCCACTCCAAAAAAATAACAAACAAACCAAATGACCAAAGAAACAAATAAGAAATTTCCCAGGGACATTCTTAACAACTTTTAGATCCAATAAATTTAAAAATCACTTATATGTTTAACTACATCTGTTTCTGATATTGTAGAAACTTCATTCAGCTTCCTGAATACTTTTATCCAAATTGGTTTCCATTATGTCCTGTTCTCTACTTTCTATTTTATAAAGCTCTCCTCTAAAACTACAGATAAAGAAAAACCCTTATACTTGAGCACCCAAAATACTAGCCAAATGTTTACTGGTCTTAGGATTTCTGTAAAAACATGGTCCAAAAACACTGGTCACCACAGTTTATATTAGCTTATCCTTATACCCCATATAGGACAGTCTGTACATTTATTTTATCTCTTGTCAGTAATTGTCCTTAGTAAGTGGAATTTCATATTATTTACAACTAGAGGCCCAGTGCACGAAATTCGTGCACGGGGGGAGGGGTGTCCCTCAGCCCAGCCTGCACCCCCTCTCCAATCTGGGACCCCTCGAGGGATGTCTGACTGCCCGACTAAACGGGCATCCCTCTCACAATCCAGGACTGTTGGCTCCCAACTGCTTGCCTGCCTGCCTTCCTGATTGCTCCTAACCGCTTCTGCCTGCCAGCCTGATCACCCCCTAACCACTCCCCTGCCAGCCTGATTGATGTCTAACTGCTGCCCGCCAGCCTGTTTGCCCCTAACTGCCGTCCCCTGCAGGCCTGGTCACCCCTAACTGCCGTCCCCTGCAGGCCTGGTCACTCCTAACTGCCCTCCCCTGCAGGCCTGGTCCCCCCCAACTGCTCTCCACTGCAGGCCTGGGTCCCCCCCAACTGCCCTTCCCTGCATGCCCAGTCACCCCCAACTTCCCTCCTCTGCCAGCCTGGTCCCTCCCAACTGCCCTCCCCTGTTGGCCATCTTGTGGTGGCCATCTTGTGTCCACATGGGGGCAGGATCTTTGACAATATGGGGGCAGCCATCTTGTGTGTTGGAGTGATGGTCAATCTGCATATTACTCTTTTATTATATAGGATGTTACCAAAGCTGTTTGGGAAGACATAATACCAACATCTTTTGTAAGATCTGGTTCCTGCTTACCTTGTCTGCCTGGGTGTAGGCCAAATTGAAACCTTCACTGATTTGTTTGAAATTGCTCAGCTTAGAACATCCTCTTCTTCACTGCCATATTTGCTGGTCATTTAAAGTCCAGTGCTAATGTCACTAGGCTTTATGAATAGACTAGAGGCCCCATGCACGAATTCGTACACGGGTGGGGTCCCTCGTCCTGGCTGGTGATCAGGGCCGATCGAGGCCGTCTTGCCCAGTCCCAATCAGGGCCGATGGGGACAGCTGGCCCGGGGGAGGAACTGCAGAAGTTTGGCCAGCTGGCCGGGGTGGAGGGACTGTGGGAGATTGGCTGTGGGAGCACACTGACTACCAGGGGGCAGTTCCCGCATTGAGCGCCTGCCCCCTGGTGGTCAGTGCATGTCATAGTGACCAGTCGACTGGTCATTCAGTCCTTCGGTTGCTTAGTCTTTTATATATATAGAAGGAGTGACAAATGAAGGGATCAGGGAAGGGGGAGCATTTGTATGGGAAATATTCCCTTCACCTACTGGATCTCTGAACACTTGATAGAATCTCTCTTATGGCATGTATAACTCTTTACTTGTATTATTATTAATTTATCTCTTATCTCCTCTGCTCTCTGAAAAACCTGTTGCTGTGACATAAAGTTCAGGGTACAGATGGGGTGGTTAGTTCAATTGGGATAGATTTAAACTTTGCGGACTGGCTCAGCATGTGAAGTTCACCCAAACCCTGTGGTATATCCTGTCTTATCTCTGTGGCTGTTTGGTTTTAAAGGGCGATCATGAGTGCCAAGAATAAAGATTACATAGCCCAGCTTCCCTTGCAGAATAAGTACCATGTGACTACATTTTGAACAATTATCACATGAGTAAAAATGAGGTGTGAGATTTCTTAGTCATGGACTTAAAATAAGGTCTAAGCTCTCTCCTCCTTATAAGGGCTGGAATCCAGATAGGCATTGACCAAGGATGAGGAGCATTATGAGGGAACTTGGGCTTCTGAGGACTATAAGACAACAGAGCTTCCATATCAGCCTGGGTTCTCAGGGGAAAAATAAATTAATTTTTATCTTACTTAAATCACTGTTAATTTTTTCTTTCTTACAGTACCCAGACTTATATAGTAGTATTATAGCTCAGCCCTCAGAGGCTGAGCTACAATTCACTTTTCCTAAAACATAGCCGGGAATTATATGCATTTGGGCATAGGGCTGCTTTGGGGGCCTCCATTGACGGCAATGTCTTGTGACATTGTCACCCTGCAGCTTTGAGGAAATTGGCCTCTTTATCCTCAAACAGTTTCATAAGGAGTAGATTGTCTTATCATACATATTTGATATTACATTACAAAAAGCCATTTAGAAAATAAATAGTGACCTTTGTGTTATAATTCTTTTGGTTTGAGGCTATTAAGAATTCATTTATGATCAGAGCACTAAGTGGGGGAGAGCCACTAATGAATAGAAAGCCGAATTCACAAGCTGTGAAGATTGCATTTGGGTGAATAACCACAGCTGTGATACTGAGGTGTTATTTTGTAATTACATCTAACTTCTTCAAGAGGAAAGTAATTTTAAACCCTCACTCTGTTCCCTTTCTCAAGTCTTTTTTCTCATCTTGCATATCTAGTTTAGTGACATGATTTTCAATCTTCTTTCTCATCTTGCATATCTAGTTTAGTGACTAGCACATCCATGATTTCAATCCATTCACTCTTCATGTCATAGCTGATGGGAGCTTGGGATGCCCATCCTTAGATGTATAGAGAGGAAGGGATACAACCAAGTATCAGTTTCACCCTATAGTAAGGTGACCAGATTTTAACATTGGTAAAGCGGGACACCATTGACCTGGCGGGGGGGGGGGGGGGGTTAAATATATTTTATTGATTTTTTACAGAGAGGAAGAGAGAGGGATAGAGAGTTAGAAACATCGATGAGAGAGAAACATGGATCAGCTGCCTCTTGCACACCCCCTACTGGGGATGTGCCCGCAACCAAGGTACATGCCCTTGACCAGAATCGAACCTGGGACCCTTGAGTCCGCAGGCCGATGCTCTAGCCACTGAGCCAAACCGGTTTCGGCCCGGCGGGGGGCGGGGGGGGTTTCTTGATTAAAAATTTGGTCTATATTGTAATCGCTTTTGGTTTTTTGAATAAAAGGAAATTCACTTCTTAGATCATCATTAAATTTGCATCCTCTTTTCTTACTCATTATGTTAAAAATCTAAAAAAAATAATTTAAAATTATATTATAAATTATTATATACATATTGCTTAAAAACACAGTAAGTAGGTACATAATTCCATGAACATATTTTATTGTTAGTTTATAAATTAAATTAATTTGATTGTTATAAAGTAACTATATTTTAAAAATTATTTTAATTTTAATCCTATATTTCTTTCTAAATAATAACAATACTAACTTGTATTATTTTCCTCTGAATTTGCCGTAACGTAAGTCGTAAGTGTCACTTTCAAGGCCGGCGCTAGACTTTTGCCGCCACTATAAAATATAAATAATACGAGTACTGTCTGCTAAATTCAAGAAAATTTATGTATTTATGACATAAATAAATAAATTACTTACCTAAATTATCTGAATAGCTGATTTGTAATGACATCACTTGTTTAACTAGCTTACTAGCACGCAATACGATGTGCATCGTCTGAGAGACAGTTACAAAATGTTTTCGTCATTGCCAATCCCAAAAAATGCCATTGTTCATTAAGTCCAAACAATGGTGGTCGAATTCTAACAACTGATCAACAATGCAAACTTTGATAAGCAGTTCTCGATAATCAGTTCTCAACAATTATTTGTTATTATTAAAGTTTAACATTACAAAATTAACAAAAATAATATAAAACTCATATCCTGGCTAAATAGCCACATGGCCTCCAAAAACCGTATATTCCCTTCCCATTCTCCCGCCGTTCCCTAGCTTGTCGTGCATTCTTTCCAAAAATCGGGACTTTTTTAAAACGCCACGGGACGCGGGACAAATTGTTAAAAATCGGGACTGTCTTGCCAAAAGCGGGACGTCTGGTCACCTTACCCCAGTGACAGGATGGAAAGAAAACACTTTCTCTTCTCCTCATGGCAAAGCCCTTTACCATGAGGACATGGCACTGCTCTTGAAGGATGCCAAGTTCTTTGAACACAAACCGGGGAATACTTCTGATCATGAACCATGCCCATGCCACCACTGGAACATACTCAGGGTAGATGTGATGAGTCATGTCTTCAGTAATTTGGGTGGTATGAAGGACTATGGAGTGATTCTCCTATAGTCCTGTAAACAAACTTTGCTCTTCACATCTATTTAGCATGGAACTTCTATTACATTAGGTTAGCCATCTCCCTCATCCTTTTTCTAAATATTACTCCATATTTAAGATAGCTTTGAGCAAGTGACCCTATGCCAGGAGTGTAGTGATAATAAAATCTCATATTTGCTGAGCAGTTTCAGTGTGCCAGGCAGTTGACACATATCATTTCCACTAATCCTCAGAATGACCCTCTGAGATGGACATTATTTTCCTAGTTAACAAGGGAGGACCTGAGGCTCAGAGAATTTAAGTAACTTTCCCAAAGGCATGCAACTAACAAATAGCAGAGTCTGTGTTTGACCTAGATAGTCTGGCACCAATGAATAAACTCTTAAACACTACACTGTTTAGTGGAGTACATTCATTTATTATTATTTAACCAACTAGAGGCCCAGTGCATGGACTCGTGCACCAGTGGGGTCCCTCGGCCTGGCCTGTGCCCTCTCACAATCTGAGACCCCTTGGGGGATGTCAGAGAGCCAATTTCAGCCCAATCGCCACAGGCCAGGCTGAGAGACCCCACCAATGCACAAATTCATGCACCAGGCCGCTAGTGTGCACATAAGATCTTTGGTTAATCTCTTCCCACCCTCTCCCACCCTGCTTCTCTCTGAGATTTATCAGTCTGTTCCATGTTTCCATGCCTGTGGTTTCTACTCCTGCGTTGAGCATCTGCCCCCTGGTGGTCAGTGCACATCATAGCTACTGGCCAGTCCGTCAGTTGGCTGGTCACTTAGGCTTTTATATATATATACATATACATATATACATATATACATATATATATATACATATATATATATGTGTGTGTGTGTGTGTGTGTATATGTATATGTATATATATTTTTTTAATAGAGGACCTATATAGGGTGGGGCAAAAGTAAGCATACAGTTGTTCATATGAAAAATAATGCACTAATTAATAAATAATGATACAAGAATAAACATACTCAAAACTGTTTACCTACTTTTGCTCCACCTTGTATGTGCTTAGCACTCTACTGAGTACTTTTACATATTTACTCATTTAATTATGGTAGTAATTCTAACTATGACTTTCTTATTTACAGATGAGGAAACTGAGGCACAGAGGAGTTAAGTCACCTTTCCTATGTAGGAAGTAAAAGAGTGGCTGAGTTTTGAGCCCAGTTTGAAAGAGAAAGAATCACACGCATGAGACATGAGGCATCCATTAGCATGGCTCACATGCGATGATGAGCCACTATAATGCAGAAGAAGGAAATACACATGCACCAGAATGATGTGGAGTCTCCAAGTAAAGAGGACAAGGGAGTGCTGATGGATGAGGGCACAGTTTATGGCATTTGAGGACCTGATTATTTTTAATAGACCATTTTATTGTGTTGTTTTTGTTTTTTTGTTTTTCAAGGGAATAAAACAATAGTTTTTGAGCACTGTTTGCCAGACCATTTTTTGTGTGTGTGCTTTTCTCACTTGTGAGATAAAAATTAGGAATCATCCTCATTTCACAGGGGCTTAGAGAGGACCAAGAACCTTATCCAAGCTCATTCACCTACTTGGTGGTGGAGTGGGGCTGGAAGCTACCTGTTGGATTTGATAGGCCTGCTTATGCCATTGTGCTATACTGTCTTATTATGATAGAAGAGATCTCTTTCTGGGAAATGGCTGGTGACGAGAGCAAATCTGTGTCTGGTTTGAATGACCTTATTCAAGATAACTTTTTGCTAAGTAACTAACATCCCCCAAGATATCCAAGCAATTGTCATAGACCCTGGCCATCCCAATGTTCTGCTCACTTCTCCTGCCTAGATATTTGGCTTATCAACTGTGTATAGCAGGTTTGATACCTTAATACTTGCCCACCTTGGGTGGACAATGCACTTAGCCTTAGCCTTGCATAGCCAGCAACCAATTCTCACCTCTATCTTCCCATCCAATCTCGACCAAAGTCCCGAAATCTGGTCAAGGCAAGGCCGACCATAGCCTCCTCCCCCATGTCATGTCACCTTTTAATTTAACCTCACCAACCTAAGACATACTTTATCTTTTAGAGAGAGTATAAAATGATTTTTCTGAGTTTATTACTACCAACCTAGAAATGAAAATAGAGGTATTTGGCAGAATGGAAAAAGCATAGACTGAAATTTGTCAAGCTATTCCAAAACCTCAGAAAGAAAGAAAAAAGGCCAAGACTAACCCTGCCAATTTCAAATGAGAATAAAGAGGTCAAATAAATGCTCTATAAGATATAAAAAATTACAAAAATGGCAGAGAAGAGAGACCATAGGCCCAAACTATACACACACACAGGCCAAAACTATACACACACACACACACACACACACACACACACACACATTTTACATAGTGAGGGGGTGGCTAGTCAAAACTAATAATAGATAGGTTGGATACCTATATTATATCATACAGAAAAATAAAATCCAAATTGACCAACATCCTAAATGTAAAAAAATAAAGCTTTAAAACCTTTATAAAAAACATAATATATCATTTTTATAATGTTGAAATAAGAAAAATATATCTTAAGTTATACACTAAGAGTGAAAGCACTGAAAAAGGAAATTAAAAATCTGACCACATTGAAGTTCTTTGGGTGGGGAGCACACAATGCAATATACAGATGTTGTATTATAGAGTTGCACACTTGAAACTTATATAATGTTATTATTAACCAGTCACTCCAGTACACTTAATAAAATATTATTTCAACATAGTGAAGAGACAAAGAAAAGACAACTTGGGAAATAATTTGCAACCCACATAAAAAATAAAGGATTAATAATTAAAATGTATCAAGAATTCTCACAAATCAATATAAAAAATAAATCAATAGTCAAATGAAAATGTGACCAATATTTATGGTTTGGCAGGTCACAGAAGAGGAAATATGAATGGCCACTACATAATAAAAAAAAATAGACTCAACTTCACTATGACCAAGGAAAGAAAAATTGAAACAAAAAATGAAATACCACTTCATGCTCATCAGAATGGCAAACATTAAAAAGTCTGAAAATTCTAAGAGTACTGCATAAATGTGTGAAAATGGGAATAAAAATGAAATTGCCATTTTGAGTACAATTTACCGCTATCTGATAACATATGGATGCAGATACACCAAGCAGCCTGAGATTCCCTTCCAAGATACACATCCTAGAGAAATGTTTGCAATATGCTTAAGGAAACATACATGTAGATTTTTCTCTACAGCATTGTGTAAAATTGTAGAGAAAAATTAGGAACAACATAAATGTCTCTGAATAGGAGAATGGATAAACTGTACTACATTCACACAACAAAATAAAAATACAAAACAGCGAGATAAATAAATCACAGCTAAATATATCAATTGAAGTTAATTTTGAAAAAAAAATATTGAATCAAATGTAAATTGCAGTACACTACACTTCTGTTTTTTAAATTAAATTATGTTCAAAACAAAACAATATACTATTTTTTAAGTATATGTGTACATTTAAACACTAAGACTTGAAAGGAAAGGTACATTTAACTTCAGGATAGTAGTTATTCTTGTGGATGAAAGAAACAAGAATGGAGTCTGGGAACGGTTATCTGTGGCTTTAAATCTCTAGGTCTTTATTTTATAAAAAGAAGCAAAGATAGAATATGGTAACATTTCTTAGATCAGGATTGCTGATATTGATAAACAATATACATATAGTTATATGGGCTGTTCTCTGGACAGGCTTTGGGGCAGCCAAGTCCTGGGTTAGAACATTGGCTTTATCTCTTTCTGTCTGTATATCACAAGTAAGTGAATCACCAGAATGACTCCAGTTTCTTCTTCATTAATAATATATAGTTCCAAGGGTTGTTCAAAAGTTGAAATTAAAAATATATATATAGCATAAAATATACATAGCATGTTAGCATAATATCTGGCACAGAGTAGACATCAATAAAGTGCTACTATTTTTATTTCTTCAATGAAAATCTACATGTTTTGTATTGCCAAGCTTATAAAAATAAATTATTTAGGGTCAATATAACATTTTGTCAATAGCTTTAACATCCTGTGCAATAGATTTGAATAGTGTTCTTTTGATAATTTATAGATATGATTTTAAAATGACTTTAAGCAGTTCTTATCTGGAAAATCCTCTTAAAGGTGTCTTAAGGCAGCGATGGACAAGAGAATTTCCTGTGATGATAGAAATGTTTCCTGTGTTGCCCAATAGAGCAGCCACTAGCCACATATGGGCTATTAAGCACTTGAAATGTGACTAATGAGATTGGAAAACTGAATTTCTAATCTTTTTAAATTTTAATTAATTGAAATTTCAATAGCCACATGTAGCTAGTGACTGTCATATAGGATAGTGTAGGTCTAAAAATAATAAGATACATTTTCAACAAGGAATTATTGGGAAACGATTATGTGCAGAGCATTATGTTGGACTCTGTAGGAGAAACATGAGGCAGTTTTGTGCTGGAAATTATAATCTGAGAAAGGAGAACAGACATACATGAGACAGCTGAAGGACAAGAGGCAGCAGTGACTGAACTACAATGAATGGAAACTAAGGGTCTATGGAAAACTTTGTTAGCTCATCCTAGACAGGAGGGCTAATAATGAAGGAGGGCTACTTGGCCATGACAGGCTGTAATCAGGACTTAAGAGATGACTACAAGTTGTAGCAGTGGACAGTAGTGGGAGGACCCTCCTGGCACGCAGCATAGCTCATGGAGATGTGCCTGGTTTGGAAGATGTTATCTGTGAATGAAGTTGGCCTTATTATGACTTTCTATGGTCTGTCCACATCTCCAGCCTGTTGCTTTCCATTGCCTTCCCTGCACCTTCTGTTCAGCAGCTACGAGCTACCTATAGTTCACCTGCATGTTCCCACCTGTATGCACTAACCGATGCTGCCCCTTCTGCTCAGATGTCCCTGTTTCATGGCACCGCTAGGGCAACTTTTACTAATTCTTTAAGACTCAGCTCAGGCATTGCTTTCTCTAAGAAGCCTCTCCTAAACTTCCACTTCTATCCAGGGCATTTGTGTTTCTAAAAGATCCCATGCCCATTTCTGGCACTGATCTTGTTACATACTCTTATAACTAAGTCCATCCTTCCTAATTGATCAAGATCCCCTTGGAGGCAAGTACTATATCACACTCATTTTTTAATCCCCAGATAATTATATTTTGCATGAATAAATTAATGACTTTGTTATATAAGTAATAAAGATCCCCCAATGATTTTAATATGAATGTTGCATGATCTTTTCAGTAGCATAATTTGTTAATAATATACAATGTGGATATATTTGCCTAAAACAGAGCATCACCTTTTGGAATCGATGATGACAATGTAATTGATATCTTTAAAAATATTAATATGCATTTCTATTTCTAGTTATTTGTATGACCTTCTCCAGCATGACATTCTCCCAGATAATCCATATGGCATGCTCTCTAGCTTCTGTCAAATATTGTTCAAATGTCACTTTTAAAGCAAACCCCAGCCTCTACTACACACTTACTATTATCCTTTCTTGCTTTATTTTATTTTCCTTCATACCACATATCATCACCTCATATATTTATTTTACTTATTTATTTTGGTTTCTTGTCTATCACCTCCCACTAGAATGACAAATTCCTTGGAAGCAGGAATTTCATCTGTTTCCTTTACAACATCCTTAGAACCTAGAACAGTATCTGATGCATAGCACGTGTGTGTGTGTGTGTGTGTGTGTGTGTGTGTGTGTCTTCAGGGGAGGGGGTGAATTTTTACATTTGAGTTGTTCTGACATTCAAAATAAGATTTGGCAGTAAGCCCTAGCTAGTTTGGCTCAGTAGATAGAGTGTTGGCCTGTGGACTGAAGGGTCCCAGGTTCGATTCCGGTCAGAGGCACATGCCTGGGTTGCAGCCTCGATCCCCAGTGGGAGGCGTGCAGGAGGCAGCAGTTCAATGATTCTCTCTCATCATTTATGTTTCTATCTCTCTCTCCCTCTCCTTTCCTCTCTGACATCAATAAAAATATATTTAAAAAATAAAAATAAAAGATTTGGCAGTAAGATAATAGACTTTGAATCCAGGCTTTGTTGGGAAATATTTATCTAAAAGGTTAAAGCATTTTTTTTTTTCATATCAAGAACCAAACCTAAGGACTCAGACCTTGCAGTGTCTTCCATTGTGTATCTAAGATGCACTCCCACCATGATGACCAGGACAGAGGCTTGTTTCCTGAATAGAAGGAGGATGTGCTATGGAGCTAAGTTGAGTCCAGCCAGCCTTTTCGCAGTTCCTGGGGACTGAGGCAGCTGTGAGGCAGGAGGATCCAATCTCCTCTCGGCAGACTTGGACTCAGAGATATGGAAGTATTTTAGGTAAATGGATGAGAAATTCAAGAACAAAGAACTCTAGAAAAGGTTTTATTAGATCATCACTGCACCAGCCTGGTAAGAAGGGATAAGGTGAGGTGGTAACATCAAAGATAATTAATAACCCCAGCATGGAAATCAGAGGAATGGCTAGTGTATAACTTTCCTGGGCCTCTCTTGGTTCTGGTGTAGTGTCAACAGGACCTAGAATTCCCTGCCGGTTTACGAGAGATGATTGCAAGCAGTTGAGCTAAAAAACAATAGGCCTCACTGATGATGCCGGGAGAGGGGGGCCCATATGAATATTAAACCAGGGGTGGAAAGGGAATGTAGTTGATACTGAAAGAGGGTCACAAAGAACCAGGAGAGGCCAAGTTGTTGTGGAGGCTCCTGAACCTAACAGGGCAAGATCAAACACATCACAAGTTATGCAGGCCATGAAGGCTGGGACGGACCAGGTAGAGAAGGACGTTGCTCTGAGAGCAGAGGAGCCATAGGATTCAGTGTGGACCTCAGGACCCCGTCACTCTGCTCCACTGACGTCATGTAAGCCATTTCTGATGGCTACTAGAGAGCAAATTTTAGAAATTGGGAGACTTAGCATTTTATCTGTAAGTTGAGAAACCTAAAGGAATAGGTTCAATTACTGTATCAGATTCAGGTTAGCAAGCTGAACTATCCCACAACTTCACAAGAGGGTAGGCATAACAAAAACACATCAGTTATACGTGCCATAGCGAAAATGCATCTTCTTTGCATGTCTGAGTAGTCTGTGATCCAACAAAATAGCCATTGCCCTGGGCCAGCGCTCCCTGAAGGATAAATGGATAATAGTGGGCAAAAGACAGAGAGTTTTCACAAAGTCCAGTTCCTTGGGTCCCTGGCACACTTCATAAGTATACCACCATGTTGTGAAATAGCTGTTCTGCTTCGTGCTAATAAAGCATAAAAGTATCTTGAGACAGTTTTCTTGGAGTGGGTTAGAAAAACACACTGCCGTTCACATTTATATTCTATTATCAAGTTCACCAGCAGCTTCACAAATATGATTTCATTTCATCCTTAACAAATAGCCTGTGGTTGGGCCAGCCCCATTCAACAGATAACAAAGCTGAGCCACAAGCTCTTTCCTTCTAGGGCTCTGTGTCTTGATATCAGACTGCACGGAATCCCCACACTATCCCGCACTGGGGAAGTTACTGGCTGTTCTCATTTCAGAAATCGGGTAGTATCTCACAACCCTAACAAAGAATCTTTTTCCAGTCACTGATCTGGGACTGTCTGCCTCGATCCCGCCGAGCCCAGTCAAATGGGCAGGTATCAGCGTGCTCCTCGCAAGCAGGTGCAGTCAAATGAATGGCAGCACTCTCTGCCGCTTAATGAGTGGCCCCACGCTGCCACAGCTCCACATTCGGGTTTGAATTTTTAATTCCATCTCATAAAACAGGGCCATAAATCATCCCACGCTCCATTTAGAGTTGCATTTTCCAAAACCATCTCTGCAGTAATTAAGGAGAAACTACACAGGCCTCTAAATCAGGCCTCCAAGAAATGTAAGAACAATGGAAAGCCTGCGGCTCACTTTTCTTCTATCTCTTGCATCAATTCATTCTGGCTACGACAAACTCTCATCCCCCTACCTTCATTCCCAAAATATTTATGAGCCATTTGTGAACCTCTGGCCACTGAGAAATATAATGCTGCATGCCAAAAATGAGTTATAGGAAAGTGTACAAAGTCTTGCTTTAATATAATCCATCCGGACCCAGGCCCACAGATTAATAACCCAAACCTGACTCTGATATGAGATTCAGTTCAAATGCGACATTCTGAAACCTCGTGGCTGCGCCCAGAGACCTTGCAACCTAACCTAATTCACCTATTGCCTACATTTCCAAAATCAAATAAATACATAAATAACAAGTAACTCCAAAAGAGGTTCCCTCAGCTCCAGGGAGCGCTTTTATAGCATATACAAAGCAAACCAATTTGAATGTTTCCCAAACATGCAGGTGCTAAATACTCGTGCTTGGCAGGAATAATTATTTGCTGTGTTCCCTGGATCTTCTATTTTGCTGAATTTAATTTGTTTTCAATACTTTGAGGGAGTAAAAATATAAAAGTGCACCAAAACAGTAGAAAAACAGTGACAATAAACGAGAGCTTTACCACAGAGCTTGTTATGAATATTGTTTAGGCAGCATAAAATTGAAAAATAGCAAGAGAATATCTCTCCGGATTCTCTCCTTCCCCCTCTGCAGTTGGTAGAAAAATGTGAATCTGAAACAATTGGGTATGGAATGAGGCAGTGACTTGCACTAGTGTCAACATCAATGACATCCTTGAGAAAGGAAGTGATTTGTGACTTCTTCATAGTTTCCAGTAACCAACAAAGGCTTCAGAATGATGACAAAGGCAAGCATGGCTGGAAGAAGGCTTCACGTAGCGCTGGGGACCCCAGGAGTCATGGGAGGTGGTGGAATCCATGGTGGAGATGGAAATGTTATTTTGAGACAGCAGTTGTCAAACCTGGCTGCACATTAGAATTGCCAGCAGAATTTTAAACAAATACTGATATGGGATACCAACATAAGACTGATGAAATCAGAATCTGGGTAGGTGGAGTCCAGGCCCTGCTCTTGTAAAATGTTGTCCAAGTGACCCTAATGCTTTGTCTGGGTTAAAGGCCACTGAGTTGGGGTTGACTCTCTTGGTCAATTGGGATTGAGGACTGACTGCTCATGGACCCTTGGTATTGATGAAAAGGTGGAAACTTGAAGCCTGAAGGCTTTAATTAGCATGAAGACATGCTTAGTTTAGCATGTATTATGTTTAAAATCAAAACAGTACTTAAAAACAGGGCATTTTACATAAAAATATAGATTACATGAAAAAGTAGTGCTAGACATTCTAGGTGGCACTTTCAGCAGGACCTAAGTAATGTCTGTCCTCTTATGAAAAGCAGGTCTTCTTCATTTTGCCACAGTCCATCATTCCCTTTGCATATTATAACAGATGCCCTCTCTCACTAATTTTTTAAAGTTTTTTATTTATTTTTAAAGAGAGAGGAAGGAAGAGGGAGACAGAGAGATAGGAACATTGATTAGAGAGAAACCTTTATTGACTGCCTTCTGCAAGCCCTCCACTGGGGATCAAGCCCACAACCCAGGCATGTGCCCTGACCGGAAATGGAACCATGACCTCCTGGTTCATAAGTCAGTGCTCAACCGCTGAGCCACATTGGCCAGGTTATAGCTCCTTTTCTTTATTACCACCAGCATAAGCCTGTAGAACTATTAGTAACCATACTCTTAAGATTAACTTTTTTTATATAAATAAGGAAACAAAGGCCTACAAAATGCAAACTGCTTCTTAGTTCTATTATTTCTTAAGCTCTGTCATAATTTTTCAAATCCTCATTTACCTAAGCCAAACTTGCAGGGAAATTTGTTTTTGCAGATTGGCCTATTAATAATTAATGATGTTTCTCTTTGAATTTTAAAGTAGTAATTAAATTGAACTGTTCAGAAAGAGCATATTAATTCCAATTTTTTAAATATGAAAGTGAATAAATCTTGCTCAAAACAAAAGCATAGTAAAAAGTGAACATTAATTCTGTGGGTTGAACCTAAGTGTCTTTCACTAAATATTTATTTCAATAATGAAAAATAAATTGAGATAAGAGGTACTATAGAAACATAAAATATATACTAATAAGAAATGTTTCCATTCTCTAACTCTCTTAGCACCTTGACTGGCATTTCTCAATTTCTGGCTAAATTTATATATGTTTATATTCCTCTAAGATACTACAAATTCATCTAGGATAAGGTCCTTGATTTTTTTCTCTACTGAGGCTACTATAGTAATAAACACAAAGCTTTACATATAATTAGTATCCAATAAATATTGGTAAATATCCAATAAAATATTAAAAGTGGATCCCAGAAAGTGAAAGCAATATTCAGAGAAAGATATTACAGATAGGATGGGCAAACCATATGTCAATGATCATGTTCTATGCCTATAGTCAGTCCACTGGGAACTTAACAGGAATAAGATTAAAAGCCCAAGAATATCCATAAAATGGCATCAAGAGTGAGCACAGTACTGTAATGGCATCTAAAGAATCAAACACAATCCATTCGCTCTCTGTCATTTGGGCACGGCTTCTGTGATGAAATGAAAACTCAATCCCATTGAGTTTTTGCCCTACTCCAGGCACTGGAACCAGCAGGAAGGTCCTCATTTGGTTGTTACAACAACACCAACTGTTACTGTCCCTACTTTATAGATGAGGTGTTTTGATCTAGAAGTTAAGTAACTTCCCTCAATGCATGCAGCTGGTTAGTAGCATAGCTCAGTTCCTCAAGTTTCTCCCATCACTTGGGGATCATGTTAAAATGCAGATTTGATTCAGTATATCTGAGTGTGTCCTGAGATTCTGTATTCCTAAAAGAGCCCCTTGAACTATGAGGACCCTGAAAGCCCAAGTCAGAGGCTGGCTGGGTTCTCTAAAGTTTTCCCAATACAATGAATTGTGTAATTATTGCTCAAAACTGCCATGTAAGTTAAACTGCCTTTCCCATTTTGCCTTAGAGTTTAAAAGATCCTATCACATTATGCAATTTCACCAGCTCCTTCTTTTTATTTTACTCAGTATTTCTCGCTCCTATTCCCAGCTCAAAGAGATGTGGGCTTCTAAGTATTCAGTGGAACATTGTTCATTTGCACATTAGAAAAAGTATCTGGAGCACTCCCTCTGCTCCAGGAATTATGCCAGGCTATAGGATGTAGTCATAGCAGAAAAAGCCCAAGAAATAGCCACTCTCTAAACCAACTCAAAGTTACAACCCAGAGGTGCAAAATAATTATAGGAAAAAATAATTTGCTCCATGAATACATTGGACAAAGATTTAATCATGACCACAGGTGCTTGGAGTTCTTCTCCCAAAAGGGATATCCTGAGATCAAGGAGTAAAAGTGAGTTAGGTAAAGCTGGAGCTAAAATGAAGTGTGGTGGTTAATTTTTAGGTGTCAACTTAACTGGACCACAGGGTTCCCTAATATTTGGTCAAACAATATTCTGGGTGTGTCTTTGAGGGAGTCTTTGGATCAGATTAACATTTGAATCAGTAGACTGAGTACAGCAGATTGCCCTCTCTATGTGACTGGCCTTATTCAATCCACTGAAGGCCTGAATAAAACTAAGAGGCTGCCCCAAGTAAGAGAGAATTTCTCCTTCCTTGATTGTTTGAGCTGAGATATCAGTCTTTTCATGCCTTTGGACTCTTCTTGGGACTGGTTTTCAGACTGAAATTTAGACCATTGGCCCTCCTGGGTCACCAGCTTGCCAACTGCAGATCTAGAAATTCCTCAACAACTAAATTCACATGAGCCAACTCCTTACAATAGGGTTTTTGTTTTTGTTTTACTAATACTTACACACACACACACACACACACACACACACACACACACACACATTTTGTTCTTCTAGAGAACCCTGAGTAATATACTGAAGAAGGGCAGGAGTCAGGGAGAGCTCAGTGAACTGGAGGAATTTCAGGTATAATCCAATCCTTCTGGAGTCTAGATAAGTGGGAAAGCTGTGAGGCTGAAGATCTAAGCAGGACAGACCAGGTAGAATGAGACAGAGCTTCCCTCAGGTCTCTGTAGCTTACCTCTTCCATGTGCTCCTACTTCCCATTCAAAGCAAAGCAAAAAACAAAAACACTCATCAAAAATGATAAGCTAACTATCAGAAATAGAAGACAATGATGAATTGTCTAGTTTTACTAATTATTTTATGAATTATTCATTCTGGTCAGGAACAAAAGCATAGATTTTGCCTTTATTCATTTATTAAACAAATATTTATCAAGTGCCTAACATGGACCAGGCAGACATCATTGTAGGTATAGTGGAGACACCGGAAGAGAAACACAGACAATAAACAAATAGGCAATATGTTCTGTGTGCTTATTTCTATGAAAAAATATAAATAAGGATGTGAATATAGAGAGTACTGGGATAGGGTGCGAGTACTGTTTCATGGAGGGTATCAGGGACTACATAGCCTGTTTCACCTTCCTCCTCTTTTGTTTCCTGCCAGACTCCCATTGGTGGAACTCAACCAGAAACAAGAGACACTGGATTAATTTGCTAGGGCTGCTGGAATAAAATATGCCAAACTAAGTGGCTTAAATAACAGAACTTTGTTGTTTCATAGTTTCAGAAGCTAGAAGTTCAATATCAAGGTGTTAGCAGGGTTGGTTCCTTTTAAAGGCTAAGAGAGAGAATCCTCTCCATACCTCTCCTAGCTTCTGGTGGTTTGCGGACTATTTTGGTATCCCTTGGCCTGTGGATGCATCATGCTGATCTATGCCTTCACGTTTACATGGCATTTCTAAATGTCCCCCTTTTTATAGGGACATCCGTCACTTTGGATTACCATACTTTACTATAGTATGACGATTATGACTGTTTATACCTGCAGTGACCCTATTTCCAAGAAAGGTCACATTCTGAGAAAGCAGGGGTAAAACTACCACCATATGACTTGGTGGAGGGAGGCACAATTCAAGTCATAACAGGCACTGAAGTTCACGATGTAATGTACAAGTCAGCATCCCACGGCACAGAGCTACTTGGAGAAGTGGGGGATTGGGAGAAAAATGAGAACCTGAAGGGGAAATGGAAGCTTTCCCCCAGCACAGAGCTAAAGGGAATTCCAGTATTTAGTGGTCTTGAAGATGAGGAGGAAGCACAAGGAGGCAGAAAAGTAGGAGCTTGTGAGGTAGAAGAGGAATCAAGGCCCAGCTGGCATGGCTCAGTGGTTGAACATTGACCTATGAACCAGGAGGTCACGGCTTGATTCCAGGTCAGGGCACTGGCCTGCGTTCAGGCTTGATTCTCATGGGAGACATGCAGGAGGCAGCCTGTTAATGACCCTCTCTCATCATTTATGCTTCTTTTTAAAATATTTTTTTATTGATTTCAGAGAAGAAGGGAGAGGGAAAGACAGATAGAAACATCAATGATGAGAGAGAATCATTGATTGGCTGCCTTCTACATGCCCCCTACTGGAGATTGAGCCCACAACCCGGGTATATGCCCTTGATCAGAATCGAACCCGGGACCCTTCAGTCCACATGCAGATGCTCTATCCACTGAGCCAAACCAGCTAGGGCCATTTATGTTTTTATCTCTCTCTCCCTTTCCCTTCCTCTCTGAAATCAATAAAATATTTTTTAAAAAGAGGAATCAAAAAGGGCATGTCCCCGGGAATGAAGAAAGTATTTCCAGAAGGAGTGATGGCTATATCAAACACTGCTGATGAGTGAAGGAAGATTATTTTAATATTGTTACCTCTTTGAGGGAGACACCTGTAAACTATCAGGTTTCCCAGACCACGCTGTAACTACCACTCACCTATCACATAAACCTTTGCCTTGGAATCATTTTCCAGAGACCCACATTGGGTCACCTCAGCTAGCCTGAAAGCACCTATTGGTGAGTGAGAGCAGCTGACTCTGCTCCAGCACCATATCAAGCACAGTAAAAGCAGGGGCAGATTGACTATTAATCTTTCCGCTGCAATTTGGCTCACTGCCACAATACCTACCAAATGAAAAATAAATGGTTTGGTATTAAGGATTGTCAACTAATATATAATCCCAAAGGGTTAATTCTGCACTAAGCCTACTTGATTTTTTTTAATACAATCAAATGATTAAGAACAAAGACGCATGTTCATGAAGAACTCTTGCTGACCCCAAAGGAAAGAATGCCCCAGCCATTCTGCCCACCCACAGGCAAGGAAAAGAGAGGAGGACTCCTTGGAGGGGAACAGCTCTCTTCAGTGCCATTGACTAAAGCAGAGTGACTGATTCTGTTGGTGATTAGACTGAATGAATCACCTGCTTGGGTACCACCCATATCAAGGCAGGAGGAGAAATTTCCACTAGACTGTTCTATGTCCTTAAGAGAGCACAGAGAGAGCAGGGCTAGGCTGGGTGGATAAATGGACTGCATTTTGCCAATGTGGTATGGGGCACTAGTGAACAGGCCCCAGGCAGCTGAGGGTCACTATTCTGGGAAAATGTCCAAAACTGGAGGGTGTTCAATTGATGCAAAGGGCTGCAAACAGTGTCTGCAGGCAGCCCCAGGGCAAATACAGACGTCATGGCATCGGGTCAGAGAAAGTGTAGAGACAAGAAGGCCACAGGGCACACACGCTATGAGGTCGGGCCCTCTGGAGGTCAACAAGCGGGTGCACGGGCAGGCCAGAGGGCAGGCATCAACAGCAGGAAGCCAGCTCAACAGACCCAGGTGTGGAGGTCAAGCACAAGACCCTCAGGAAATTTCTGAGCATCATAAGGGACTGGGATTCTAGAGGACCAAGACTGTAGTAAATGGAAACACATGCCCTTGTCAAGGAGATGGCCACTTTCTGGTCTTTTCTATGCTGTGAGTGGTGTCAAATGCCAGTTCCAGATGGTCTCTTCTGAAGCCTGCAAGTGGGAGTGGGCAACTGGCGGCCATCTGAGATGGGGTGTGTACAGCTGAGGAAGGCAGCGGCTCTCCTGTCTGCTTGCACTCGAGGGAAATTTTCCAACACAACTGCCGATTCCTCTCCCTCTTCTTGCTTGAGGTATTATTATTAATGTCATTATTATAGTTATTCATTTTTTGAATGTCGACTTCACAATGCAATGTATTTTGTTCTTTCCATTCATTGTCTTCTTGTCTTATTTAACACTCCAAAAGTGAGGCAAATACTCTCACTATTATTTTATAGGCAAATAACCTTGAGTCAAAGACTATGAGAAACTTGCCCAAAGTTACACAATTGTTGAAAGGCAGAGACAGGATGAGAGCTCATTTTTGTGTTACTCCAGACCAGGGATAGCTTCATGGGTGTGTGACCTGGGCAGTCACACAAGACATGTCTGGTTTAATATTCTACTGTCACCATATCATTTTTTTATAATGTTTGGCAATGTCCCTCCCCGTTTTCATTTTGTATTAATCTTGGAAATTTATGTAACTGATGCTGCTCAGATTCTGTGCTGTTTACTCTACCTCAATGCCCTCCCACTATGACCTGCTTCCAGGTATTTATAAAGTTGTGGAGATTTGATATTCCAGGGTGATTTGAAATCATTTAATCTATTGATGATTTTTTTCCTGAAGGAAAATGGGAAGACATACTGGCTAGAGACAGAAGGTAATGGCAGTTTTGCAAAAGCAGTTTGGAAAGCTGAAGGCACTATAAGTGGAAGGAATTATGAATGAAATCTTTTTTTCAGCTTTATTGAGATATAAAATATTTTTGACAATTAAAAATTATATCTACTTAAGATGCACAACTTAATACTTTTATATATGTGTATATTATGCAATAATGATCGCAATCAAGTTATTAACATACTAATCACATCATATATGTACTGTCCCCTTTTGTGTGTACAGTGAGAACCTTTTAGCAAGGTTCAAATATATTATACAGTATTCTTAATTAGAAACACTGTGCTGTACATTAGATCTCCATGATTTATAACAAAAAGTTTATTCTCTTTGACCAATATCTTCCCCTTTTCCCACCCACCATCATTCTACTCTTGGCTTCTGTGAATTTGATTTTTTTTTATATTCCACATACAAGGGAATTATGCCACATTATCATGCCCATGTCTGGCTTATTTATAAATTGAATCTTAACTAACAGTTCTTGCCCATCAGGATGTATTTACCTGACATCCCTACAAATGCTTGAAAATTAAAGGCGTTCAGCCAATTGCCTAGATGCTTTGTCTATGTGACTAGAAAAGAGTCTTAGAGTTTTAACAGGGAAGTAAATGCATCCAATAACTCTATCAAAATTGCTATGGTTTCCTCTTTTTTCCCCTCCATGTTGGACCACCTCTGCAGTCCTCCAGGGTAACACCCTCAAGGTCAGAGCCAATCCTTCTCCTGATCAACTCTGGCCCGAAGGAGGAGCATTAATTTCCTGACCTGGGCCACCCTGTCATGCAGACATCCTCTGCCTTTCTCCCACACCACTGTTTATCAAAAGGACTTAGATGTAGCTCTCTCTCAAAAGGACTGAAACATGTATTTAAAATTAAGCATGAGTTTAGGAGTAGGATTATTTGAGAATAGCAAGCTAACTTTTCAGCTTTTTCATCAAACTGGTTAAGTGCACAAACTTCAGCAATTTCTGCTTAATCAAAAACATTTATTGTCCAGAAATAAGCCACTGGCTGTGGGTATAGCAATAGATCCAAATAGAGCTTCTTGTATGGAATGCTATGCATCTATGTTCATTTCTTGTTGACATGAATCCAACAAAACACCTCCCTCTGTCTAAACTCACTGAAAGTTGGTTGGTGCTCAGCCTTCTCTCACCTACTTACTGTTTCCCAAAATTCTAAAGAGGCATTCCAGTTCTTTCAACACTTCTAACCAAGATTTGATAAGTGTTGAACCAGTTATTACAGAAAATTAGAATATTCATCTCTCATGACTAGGACACTAGTCTGGACTAAACAAGGATTAGAGTGAATATGTCTCTAAGTCATGAAGTTAGTGATTTTAAATGAAAATCTGACTGTTGAAATCTATTATTGTAGGAAAAATTACATGTCAAGTATTTTCATTCTACTCCTGTTCTCATACACATAATTAAACAGAAAATAGAGGCAATTATTGAGTTAATTTGTGACATAAACCCATTATCCTGAATAATCTAGCTATAGTAGAGAAAGAGTATATGTGTTAAGAAATAGTTTCTCTATTATATTCAGCTAATCCTAATTTTATTCCTCTTATTTGCTTTTTTAATTTTTTATTTAGTCATCTTAACAGACTATTTTTAGATCAGGCTGCACTCCAAAAATTGAGAAGGTATAGTTCACAGAATTCCTATATATCCCTGTTATTAACATCTTACATTTATTGGTGCATTTTTATATTTAATGAACCAATATTGATTCATTATCATTAACTAAAGCTAACGCTTTATTCAGGTTCCCTTATTTTTTACTGAATGTCCTTTTTCTATTCCAGGATCTCATCTAGAGTATTGCATTACATTTAACCTTCATGTAGTCTTAAGTTCCTCTTGGCTATGGCAATTTCTCAGACTCTTCCTTGTTTGTCATGATCTTGACTGCTTTGGAGAGTACTGGTCAGACATATTGTAGGATGCTCCTCAAGTGAAATTTGTCTAATGTATTTCTCATGATTAGACTTGGATTCTGAGTTTTGGAATAGCTCCATTTTCATCATAGCATATCAAAAGGGCACATTATCATATCAAGTAATAGGGCTTATCACTGTCGATCTTGAACCTGACTAAAGTAGTACTTATTACATTTCTCCACTGTGAAGTTATTCTATTTTCTCTCCCTTTCCACACACACAACCCACACTAAAAATGTTATTATGCCACCTTACTCTTTTAGGGTGGAGTTTCTGCATAAATTCCTAGGAGATTTTCTTCTCTCAAATTATTTATTTAGTTATTCTTTGTATCAGCATAGACTCATGGATATTTATTTTATAATGTAAGTTATGATCTAACTAGAAGCCCGGTACACAAAATTTGTGCATGGGTGGGGGGGTGGTGATCCCCTCAGCCCAGCCTGCACCCTCTCCAATCCAGGACCCCTCAGGGGATGTCCGACTGCTGGTCTAGATAGTCCTGGACTGCTGGCTCCTAATCACTCAGCTGCCTGCCTGCCTGGTCACCCCCAACTGTCCCCTCCCTGTTGGCCTGGTTGCTCCTAACTGCCCCCCCTTGCTGGCCTGGTCACCCCTAACTGGCCCCCCTGCCAGCCTGGTCACCCCCAACTGCCTCTCACTGGCCTAGTCACCCCTCACTGCCCCCCCTGCCAACCTAATCGCCCCCAACTGCCCCCCCCCGCCAGCCTGGTCGCCCCATGCAGCCTGCTGTTCAGTTGTTTGGTCATCTCTCACTAACCCCCTTGCCGAACTGGTTGCCCCACGCAGCCTGCTTGTTCAGTCATTTGGTCATCCCTCAGGCCGGCCCTGGGTGTCTGGGAAGCCGACATTTGAGGCTTGCCTGCACCTCGGGCATCAGCTGGGCAGCCGCCATCTGAGGCTTGCCTGCACCTTGGGCAGGCCCTGGGTGGCTGGGGGGCTGAGGGGACTGGGTACCGCTATCTTGTGGCTGTGGGGGCCGCCATCTTTGAGGGTGTGACAGTCAATTAGCATATTCCCTCCTTATTGGCTGTGGGCTCTGCCATCTTTGTGAGGGTGTGATGGTCAATTAGCATAGTCCCTCTTTATTAGATAGGATACTACCTTAGTGATTTTTTGCTCAAATTATTCCAGCTTCTGGCCATTGAGAGCTCTTTCAGCTGGCTCTTATGGCTCTCTAACATACCCGCATTATGTGTGTGTGCGCACACAGGTGTGTTAGTTCTACAACATGCTTTTTATTTTCAGATTCTCTAAGTTGCTTCAAGTTTATCTTGTTTATTTCCTGCCTCATTCCTAGAATCAATCACTTCTACAAGGAGCCCTAGTTTGTTCTATTAAAGAATAATATTAGAAACTAGCATCTGGGTGTTAGGTATGCTCATTGATAATAGTCTGTCCTTTCCTTATGCTTCTTTGGTTGACAGAGCAAAGAATTTTGTGTGTATATAATAATCTATAAATATTTCTATATAGAACCATCTGTAACTATATTAGTCATTTGCTTTTGTTGCACTATTCACAAAGAAAATTATTTTTATAGCTCCTCCCATCCCAACACTAAGCTTAAAATACTCTTGTTTGAAGCAAGTGCCTCCTTAAAAAATCATGTTTGAAGCAAGTGCCTCCTTGCTGAGATTTATGACAAGTGCTGGTATGACAATACCTGCCCTTGAGGAGCTTCCAGTCCAGTGGGGATGATAGATTTATATACACATAATTTCAATAAAATGTAGCTAATATCAGGGGAAATGTACAGACTACTGAAAAGGTTCACAGGAAGCCAGATTGAGGAGAACAATGCTATATATGTGTCTGTGTGGCTAAGGAGACTAGACTTCATTCTGCAGGTAAATGAAAATGATTACAACATTTAATGTAAGGCTAAATCTGTATAAATCCAAGTCAAGTAATTTCCAGCAGCTTTGGTACTGAAACATCAGAATCTAATGGAAAAGAGACATCAAGGCAAAAAATCAGATAGCCTCCTTTTAGTGTAGTATTGGTGTTCATGCTGTGGAAATGAAGAGGATGATGCTAATGTGTGATAGCAGTTATTTATTTAGCACTTACTAGGTGACACATTTTATCTCATTTAACTCTAGGAGATAGACATCATGATTAATACCATTTAGCAGATGAGGAACTGAGTCTCAGAAGTTTAATAATGTGTATGGAGGCATGCAGCTGGAAGGTGGCTGGTACAACTTTAGACCACATCTGCCTTATTCCTCACCATTACTCATTTTAATCATCACTTGGTATCAGTAAAGATGGAGTTTCCAATATGCAAGTTATTCCTAAAGAAAACAAGGCTGGGTGCAGGATGGAGGGTGTCAATTCGGGGGGTGGGGGAGGGAGACAACTGTAATATTTTCAACAATAAAGGCAAATTTTTAAAAAAGAAAGAAAGAATACAGGGCTTAGGATGGGCCAAGGTTTTACTTTTTATTTCAAAGAATAAGGAAAAAAGATCTTTTGATGGAGGCCTGGTGGCTCTATCTAGGTTAGAGCTAAGTCTTCGGAGAACAATAAACAAGACAAAGACAGGAGTTTCTTCCCCCCCCCACCCCGAAATACATTCACCCTGACGAAATGTCTCTGCAAAATGTTTGAGTTAAACCATTTCCATCTTTCAAAATGAGGAGAAATGGGCAGATAAATCAGTTGGGAGTCTGTAGCCCAGTCCTCAGAGGTGATGTGTCCGTCTGGTCTCTCCCTTCTCGATTTTCTGAGATTTATGACAGGGAAGCAGGTCTCATCAGTCACCATGTGTCCCTTCAGTGGAATTTGTGTAAGGTCAAGTAAAGCCTCTGATGGTAAGAACTACTGTTCTGGTGTTTTGTCTGGGACAAACCCAGGAAACCTACAGCAGAGGAGTGAAAAATCAAAGCAACCTCATCCTGCTCAGTGGTATAAGGTGATCTATTCTTCAGAAATATTTGCTATTTGGCTTTTGCTTTTATCTAGATATGTGTGACATCCTATGAACTCATTTAGAAAGACTGGCATTAACTCTTCTTCAGCTAATTGGATTATTTGGTGAATTCACTAGGATCGGCTTTTAGCTCAATCACTCTGAACAGCCATAAGTAGAAGAAAGAATATAAAACATTTTTAGAACGCAGACTATAAACCTAGGCACAAGGAATGTATATTCACTAATAAAGGCAGTTTCAGCTGGTTAAGCATGTGCCTCCTTTGTGATTAATAAAGGCAGAAATATAATCCCTTTGCCTGCCTGGTATAGAGCTCCCTGTGTAGAATGAAGGCTTATGGGTTTCAAACTTGTCTCATATTTATTTATATATAATTTTAAGCCCTATCACATTGTCCCCTGCAGAAAAGAATTTAAGATGGATAGAAGTCCTATAATTCCTGTCTGAGGCCACCGTGATAAAGCAGGCCTACTCACCTCATATGCTAATTCTTACCACACAGGGTGGCTGTATGAGTAATGTCTGTGTAGGGCTTTGTGTGCTAATCATATACAAATGCTAAGTAATTTAAATTACCACTTGTTTTAAATTAGTATGTTCTTAACCTTAGTATAGTATGGGAAGAAGGACTCTAAGGATTATGGGAAAGTGATGTTCTCCTGATAAGTGAAGAATGGGGTGACCATAGAAAGTGGCCAAATTAAATGCTTCCCCATTTAAACACAAATGGAAACCTAATAAAGTTTCCAAACACCTCTTTGGGTAAACTACTTAAAAGTTTGTGTGTGTGTGTGTGTGTGTGTGTGTGTGTGTGTGTGTGTGTGTGTGTTTTATATAACCATGATTAATGCAATGGACCATAAAGCAAGTTCAGGGTCAGGAATCCAGAAAAAATCAAGTTCAGGGTCAGAAATGTAGACATAGTTTATGCCACAGCTTCTAACCTGACTGGCCCTGACTTACTAAAGCCTCATCATCACATCCTCCCATGCACTCAACTTGCAACTGCCTCCTATAAGAGACAAGGCAATTAGTAGTGGAGAAGAGTGAAAGAATCATGGCATTCTGCACACATTTGGGGAAGAGTGAAGGTCTGCCCCCCAGGATGTAGCCAGACAGAGAGGTGCCCACCAGAGTGAAGAGTGAAAAATAGTCTTGATTTATAGACTTGCAATAAACTAATTTGGAAAGTTAAGGAATGTCATCTGAAAAAGCTTTGTGTTGCCTCATCTCTCAAGGTAAAATGGGAATTTTAAGAGAGAGGTTTCTGGCAGTTTGCACTGAACTAAATCATAAGGTGTTTCATAATTCTGTGACAGTAGATTTGTACAACTGAGCAGCTTTTATTTTCCTCAAACGCATAAAGCATCTAACTCTGCCCTGTGATACATTTATCACTTTGCAGCCAGCTACAAAAACTCAGTGTCCAGCTGGACCCTAGAACCCTACAATAACTGGTATTTGAACTTCTCAGAGAAGAACTCAGGCCAAGCATCTACTTCAGAGTATATGATTTCAATATTCTTGTCTGGGATGTTCTTGTCCAAATTCTCTCTTTCATGTAAACATATTCTGAAATATCAATTCTCTAAGGGAATGCCAATTGCATCACTAAAATGGCACAGAACTTTACTTGGCTCTCTTACAGTTACATATTTGCTAATGTTCAGGGCCATATGGATCTACTGATAGTAAATGATGTTGATTCATTCCCCAGGTATGATGGAAAAAAGGACCTGTTGCTCTATTCTATTATTCCCCAAACCATAATCTACATTTAATTTCCCATTCCTGTCCTTTTATTCACTGCTATAAGAAAGGTCCCACTTTGGAATCAGTCTTTAAGCATTAGAACTGGTTCAAGATACTTACATTTTTCTTCCCACCCCTGGATGAATCCATAGACATTTGAGAATAGACCCCTCATTTCTACCACAGGGGACTATTTCCTAGTGTCTGGCTTCTAGTTAGGCAAACATGATGGCCGGCCATTCTAGACCTTTCACGTCAGGTCACATAATTTTCTCTTGCTCTGCCGCTTTTAAGAATACGTAAGTATAGCCACCAGTTGCCATTTGCTCCATATCCAAAGTGCTAGGCCAGTGCTTCCCAATCATATGGATAGCCCCAGCTTTCTGACTCCTAGGATGAGTCAGAGATTTTATAGAATTTTAGACACAAATGACAGAAACACCCCTTCAACATGTTCAGGCAGAAGGGGAGAATATATTGACTAGTAGAATCCATAGTTAGATAGGATTCAGTGGCAAGATAAGAATGTAGCTGGACCCAGAATCAATTGTGACCTGGTATTTTAAGGCCACCTCTTTCCATCTCTTGTTTCTGATTGCTCTGGGTGTCAAGTTTATTCTCTCTCACAATTTTTCTCCATTTCATAGGGAATATAGCAGCACACAACATATGAGTTTTATATGTTATGGCTTCTGCCACTAAATAGGATTGCTTTCAACCCCATGGACACAAGTTCAGAAATCCTTGTGAAATGATTCATTGGTGTAACCATATTCCACACCAGTCATGAGTTTTGCTTGGGTAAGGGGAGAGTACACAGAATAGAAATGTTGGAAGACGTCTATTGTAGATATCTATTTTTTGCCCCACAGCAGAGATAGGATATTAAGGACTAGTACATTATTCCTAGAAAAAAAGATCAGGAGTGTCTGATGCAATCAGCCAAGCTTGGAAGGACATAGCCATTTGAAGAATTTCTTCTATTCTCAGGGAAAAAGCCTTCACCTTCTAATACTTGGTTTATAAAATAAAAATCATTACCCTACAGCTAGGATATATACAGTCTTTGAAGTCTGCTACAAGTTGGAAATTACTACTATAGGAAAAACTTCAATATGGATTTTTAAAATGTTATTTAAAACTTTTTAAATCTCAGGATAGTCATATAAAGAAGAAATCTGTGAGAAATTATCTTTGTTCTAATTCTGGGTAGAAAAAAGGGAAACACAATAGGGAAAAAAGAACAAAACAGGGAGGATTTTTAAAAAAAAATAATGGAGTGTTTCATGGAATGCAAGGTCAGGAGTGTGTGTGTGAGGGGGGTGTGGGGTGTGAGTATGACCTTGAAACATGGAGTCTCTCATTGTAGCTAGGTGGATGGATAAGAGGGGAAATACTGCATAGACAATCTCATGGGTGGTCACTATACCCATTTAATTTAGCCAATATTTATCAGGCACCCTTTTTATGTGCAGGGCATTTCAACACTCAGATTTCATGCTTGTCAGTCTACATGATCTATCATAAAACTAAAATGAATTAAATATTTTAGAATTAAATTTGGTGTACCACTAAAAAAATACTGATACATATTAAGTTTGATTTGCAGCTCACTCTGTTATCATGAAACAAAATGGCAAGTAATAAAAATGTTGAATGAGCACATATCTTCCCACAATTTTAATAACTATCAATTATATTCAGTAAAAGAAGAGGCCTATAGTTCACAAAAATACGTATCCTATATAATAAAAGAGTAATATGCAAATTGACCCTAAAGACGAAACAACCAGGAACGACCGATCGCTATGACGCACACTGACCACCAGGGGGCAGATGCTCAATGCAGGAGCTGACCCCTGATGGTCAGTGCACCCCACAGTGGGAGCTCCACTCAGCCACAAGCCGGGCTGATGGCTGTGAGCTGCCAGCGCAGCGATGGTGGCAGGGAGTGGGCCCAAGCTGGCAGGTGGACATCCCCCGAGGGCTCCCGGCCTGCCAGAGGGATGTCTGACTGCCCACTTAGGCCTGATCCCCCTGGGAGCATGCCTAAGCCAGCAGATGGAGATCCCTGGAGGGGTCCTAGGCTGCGCAGGCTGGGCTGAGGGACCCCCTTGAGTGCATGAATTTTCATGCACTGGGCCTCTAGTTATTCAATAATACAATTGTCCCCACATAACATGAAAAAAAAATAAGTCAGCTTACACTGTATGGAGGAGAACAACCCAGTCCAGGAAAATATACCTATGAGTCGTCTAATCATAAGATTTAGATAAGCACATCCAATGAGACCAGTCTAGATACTGTTTCCTGAACATGGAGCTATGTCACCTTCCTCTAGGTCTTGGCTCAAATTGTTGGCTCAGTCTAAAGTGTCTTTGATTTCAATCTGCTTATGTATGCTCTCTTGTCTTCAAAGTTCAATTGAAATTCTACCTCCTCTAAGATGCCCCACTACCCTTAAATTCCCCAGTAAGACTAAAGTATTCCTTTGTTACAATTGCTTAACAAAATGTACATTTTTCGCCTTCCCAGAACCAAACCTGCATCATAGTTTGCCTCTGTGTGTATAGAAGATTGATAGATAGATGATAGATATACAATAGGTGGATGGATAGATAGATGATAGATAGATAGATAGATAGATAGATAGATAGATAGATAGATAGATAGATGATAGATAGATGATAGATAGATAGATGATAGATAGATAGATAGATAGATAGATAGATAGATAGATAGATAGATGATAGATAGATAGATAGATAGATAGATAGATAGATAGATAGAGTCCTCTAGCTGCTGATCTCCTGGAGCATAACTGCCATAATTCTTTTGTATTTTCCACCTATGTTTTTAATCATTAAATAAATATTTTTGAGTTTTCATATTTGCTTTTATTCATTATGAAGATAGTAAGATAACAGACTACATTTTATTCTCTAAGAATTTAAAATGTAGGGAACAAAAGACAGGCAGAAAATAAATATAAGATAAACATAAGTGACATAAACAAGGTAAAGATGAAATGTTATGAGATTTCAGAGAAGATGGAGATCAACAGTGAGGGAGGGAGTGGGCAGAGAGGGAGAAGGGGTAAAAACAGAAAAGACTTCATGGAACAGGACAGGTTTTGAAATTGTCCATTGAGGATGGGTAGGATTTGGTTGTGTGGGTATGTACATTCCCTCAAGTAAGGAAGCAATGTGAATAAAGGCAGGAATGAGAAGAGCAAGAAAGTGGATTCAAGAGGGTTGTGTGATGCATAAAGAAAAATAGTAAGAAACTTTTGGAATGGTAGGTAGGAAACCAATCTCATTCTGAGGAATCTGGACAGTATCTTGTCCTCAATCTGGACCCACCAAAGAAGTGCACAAGAAAGGAGGCTCTTTGTTAGAGGTGTCCATCAAGTAACTAGTACATGAAGAGTATAAGGAAAGGATGATGTGGCCCAAGCCTGAGACAGAGGCAGTGGGGGTGAAGGCCTTACACAGAGATTTGACAAGGCTTGGCTGTTGGTGGTTGCACATGGAGTGCAAGGGCCAGGAATGAGGGATTTTCAAGCACCAGGGGGATGGTGGTGCCCATTGACTAAAGTAAGGAACATATGAGAATTTAACAGTTTGGATGAGAGCAAAACATGATTCCCACTAGAAATATAAAGTAAATGTGTTTTTCTCTTTACACTGGCCTTCCAGGCCAATACCTGATAGAGTCACACACACACACACACACACACACACACACACACACACACACACACACAAAATAAGCTAATAAATGGTTACTAAATTGATATGACTCTATAATAAACATTAAAGCTATATAGTGACCATGGTGGACATAAAATGGTATAGAGACGTCACTAAAATTTGAATTTGCCATCATGGAAGACAACCATGCTATTTTATAGAGTATCTCCTAGTCCCATGTCCAGCGATCAACTTGGAAAATTTTCATGAGTTGGAAAGTAGCTATCATTCAGTGGGTGGTTATTATGGTAAATAATTTAGATATTTTATAAATTACATTGTCCCAACTCCATTTCACTAAACAGGTAACCGCATTTGGTTATCTAAGAGCTTTTGAATAGCTGGTAACAGCAAATCCTTTACAAATATTGAAATTTTTACTTCTCAGAGCTCCAGTGGCAGATATTATTATCATTCTCTATTCCAGATGTGGGAACACTGGCATAGAAAGTTAAGTAATTTGAGCAAGTTCACACAGCAAGCAAGAGTCATATCCAGGACTTGAATCCAAGCAGGCCAGTGTTAGGGTCCATGAGCTTAACGTCACCTTATACAGCCATGCAGGCTTCAGTGGCATAGAATAGTAGGGACTTAAGTCCACTTGGTATCAGAGCTCATGTTTTCTTTCCACTTTTCCCCAGAGAAAATTTTGCTAAAGCTTTCCTCTGAGGAGAAGAGAAAAATGATTATTGAATGATTGGCCCAGGATCAAATGGAAATTAATAGCGATGTCTGTAACTCATGATTCCTAACACCCGATTTAGGTTCACATTACCCTTCTACCAAAGGGTTAACAGTGAACAAACCATAATCATTATTTAGTTTTTATTTCAGGAATGTCTTTCAAAAAATGTAGTGGGTATTTTTAGGTATTTATAATAAAGGAAACATTACACTTAACCATCTTCAGGGCAAATGTGAATACTTGATAAATATAAATAGTGATTTTTCCATGGATTTACAAATAAAACTTTTATGATAAATATCTTTTTTTTTAAAAAAAAAAAGGTAATTTTACTTATCCACATTCAGATTTCTAGGTATTGTATAGTATCATGAATCCCCCAATCATCCTTTAGAAACACTGCAATGCAGGGTTTTATTGTAGCTGTCTTGAGGTTGCAAATTGTTAACATCTGTCTTTTAGTATTTTTTTTACTCTAAATACTCTAATCTCTGGTTATCCTGCTAATAACTATAATTTTCTAGTCAGCTGTTATCTCTCAAGGTAGTTTAAAGGTCATTTTTGTCGTTGTTGTTGTTGCAATACATAAAGAAGTTTGTGAAAAAAGTGGACGTGATCTATTTTTTAGCATGTTGGATTCATACTTGGATTTGGTTTTCTATAAGAGAAGAAAAAATCTCTGCCTACTTATCTTAAATCTGTTTGGTCCCAACATAATTAATTTTTAGTCTCTTTCATTACATTTTACTTCTGTTACCTGATGTTATTCCCAATAAATAGGGACAACAACTATTACTTTCAGAAGCATAATTAAAATATACATTTATATTGTACTTTTTTATATTCAAAGTACTAGTTAATCCACACATTATCCCTACAAGATAAAAGCATGCTGCACTTTTCCCTAGAGAGGCATATTTCTCAAAATTCCCTTTAAAAAAATTTGGAAAATTTGATCCACTCTTTTTTCTGTAGAAAATTATGAAACATGAATATATTTGTATTAATACACACATTTTTTTAATTTTTAGAGAAGTTTTAGGTTCGCAGAAAAATTAGGCAGAAGATACAGAGATTTCCTATATTTCTCTGACCCCAACATATGCATAGCCTCCCCCATTGCCAACATCATATATCAAAGTGATATATTTGTTATAACTGATCAACCTACATGGACACATCATTATCCGCCAGAGCCCAGAGTTTACACTAATGTGCACTGCTGGTTTTGTAAATCCTATGGGTTTAGACAAATGTCTAATGACATGTATCCCCCATTATAGTATCATATAAAGTGGTTTCACTGCCCTAAAATCCTCTGTGCTTCTCCTATTCATCCCACCCTTTCTCCTCTAACTCCTGCCAACCACCAATCTTTTTACTAACTCCATAATTTTTCCTCTCCAGAATGTCATATAGTTGGAATCATACAGTATGTAGCCTTTTCAGATTGGCTTCTTTTACATAGTAATGAGCATTTAAGTTTCCTCCATGTCTCTTCATGCATTAAAAGTGTTTTTGGTGCTGAATAATATTCCACCATCTGTATACACCACAGTTTGCTATCCATTCACCTACTGAAAGCCAGCTTGGTTAGGTTGGATTTTTGATGGGTATATTATGCTGAATCTATAGCTAAGGCTCTACTACTACTACTGCTCTTTCCCCTGTTAAGTGAAGTCATGTAGATGTGAGTGACAAGGGACACATTCCACTGTTGGGTCACCAGCTTCTGGTGTCAGGATTCAGTGGTGCAGCTGCAGCAACACCACCGTGGTGTCATGCTCAGTGGGCTGCCTCCTCTGTAGGTCAGTTGGTGGTCCTTGATGTCCACTTCACCTGCTTTCCCAACAATCTTCTAAGTTCTTAATTTCTGACACTAAATCCCTTTCTGCTTAAAATATCTAAAGTGTCTTCTGTTTCCTCTACTGAATTCTGAAAGATATAGTCTATTACATAATCAAATAATTGCCCTATTTTAGTTTGGAGATGTCTGTTTCAGCTTCTTGATTTGTGAACACCAATGTTGGTCTACCTTTAAGATTTTTCAAAGTTTCAAGTAAAGCTAATAATGGGTAATAAATAGACACATCTCTTGGTCAGAAAACAACAACAACAAAAACAGGGAACAGTCTCTCATAATTTATAGCTTATCCACTTTATTGAATGTATAATTTAATGTATATATCTTTTTAGATAACTGTTTATGCAATTGCTGTGGTTTTTTTTTTTTTTTCTGCATCCAAGTTTAAATATCTGAATTCCTATTAAGAAATACAACAAATGCACTGGGAATTTTCCTGGAGCAAAAATGATTGGAAGATTATTTGAATCTTTTTTTTTTTTTTTTTGATCAGCCGATATCACTGCAAACTAATCCAGAATCTAAAATTGTTAATGCCATATGTGTTATTGATTTCCATCTTGCCAATTAAATAAAGGTTACCGCCTGGGTGCTTCAAAGATTGCCTCTCTCCCTGGGCACCATCACAGTAATTCAGCTCAGCCAGGGCACTCCTGCTGGCAGTCCCCAAATTTCCTCTGCGGGGAACAGTACAATGCCTTCTGGGAAAAGTTCACTTCGGGAGTGGGAAAACTACTGATAACTAGAATTCCAATTTGCTGACCTTTCCTTGTTCATGGGAGAGGCTCATCATTTCTGTTTTTTCAATGGGCCAAGCATTTATTGAGTACCTAAGATGGGCCAGGCACTGGGCCAGGCACTTAGAATAAAAAGAAAAAAAAGATGTAGAGGTATGTTTCTGTCTCTGTAAGGTCTGACTATGAGTAGATGGCTATATATCTAGTTTTAACACGATGAGATCAGTTCTATGAATTTAGTCCCATCGCATAGCACAGAGGCAAGGAGAGTCCAATCTTACTGTAAGGAGGAAAAGAACTGATTTGCCAAGTAGAGAAAGAGGTGATATTTGAACTCAGTTGCAAATAATAGTTAGGGCCTGTCCAGGCCAAAGCGAACAAAGGATGAATGTAAATCGAAGAAGAAAAAAAATTTTCAAATGAAATATTAGCCAAGGCACGAAGATAAGAGACAACCGAACTTGTTCAGGAAACCACCAAGAGGGCAGTTAGGAAAATCTGATGGTTCATTTTATGTTTCAACTTAACTGGGCCATGGGCAGCCCAGATATTTTGGCAAAATTTATTCTGGCTTTTGCTGAGAGGGTGTTTTGGATGAGATTAACATTTAAATGGGTAGACTTGAGTAATGCAGAGTCCCCTCCCTAATGTGGGTGGGCCTCATCCAATCAGTTGAAGGCCCAAATAGAACAATAAGGCTGACTTGCCCCTGACTAAGAATACCTCCTGCCTTTGAGCTGGGACATTGGGTTTTTTCCCTGCCTTTGGACTTAAACGGAAACATCTGCTCTGTCTGGGTCTTGAGCACGCCAGCATTCAGACTGGAACTACACCATCAGCTCTCCTGGGGCTCCAGGGCTTGCCAACTGCAGATCTTGGGACTTGTCAGCCTCCATAATCACATGAGCCAATTTCTCATAATAAATTTTATATATACACACAAATAGACATTCTATTGGTTCTGTTCTCTAGAGAACCCTGACTAATACAGAAAGGGTGGCATACGAAGAGGTTGTAATATTAAACATAACCAGAATGTAAAGGATCTGTAGGTTGTTCTACACATGTTAAAAACAGCTCATATTTCTTTTCAATATTATAATTGTTATTGTTGACAAGCTGTAATGTTGTTGCTTACTTCTTGGGTGGCCACACACTCTTCTGAGTGCTTTCCAGGTACCGACTCATTTATTTCTGACAGCCCCCTTTATGAGGAAGGAACTATTATTGCCCTCAATCCACAGAGGCAGAAATTATGCTGAGTGAAGTAATCTGCCTAAAGTTGCATATGTAGAAAAGAACAGAGCCCTAAATGGAACTCAGGCAGTCATGTCCCCAGAGTGTGCACTCTGTGACTGCTTTAGTGATGCCCTGATGGTAAACTTAATTCTATAGGTATTTTCCAGCACAGCAATACATATATATATATAATTTGCCATTTTAGAAGGATGATTGTGTTGGTAGAATAGAGAGAAACTTAAAAAATTCCAAGTATAAAGATTGCAGAAATTAAGATGAGACTTGGTGATTACTAGTAAGTATCTGGCCTAGACTAGTAGTGCTAGGAATGGGGAGTAGGTGATGATCCAGGAAACTTGTTTTCAAATAGTATCACCATGATGTGGTTACTTATCAAATGATCAAATGTTGAAATGAGAGAAAAGAGGTAAAAAACAGCATGATTAGGAATTGATGAATGATTACCTGAGCTAGGAAGCACATGGAGGGGAGGTGGAAATTGCGACATCCAACAGTAGACATTTGAGTCTCAATTTAGAAGAGAAGTCAGGATTAGAGAAGTAAATTTGGAGGTTATATTAGTTTCCTAAGGCTGCCTTAACAATGTGCTACAAACTTAGGGACTTAAAACAATATAAGTGTAGTCTCTCAAAGCCTGAAAGCCAGGAGACTGAAATCAAGGTGTGGACAGAGCCACACTTTTCTGGAGGCTCTTTGGGAGAATTATTTATTCTGTGACTCGTTCTACTCCTAGTGATCTCTGGCACTTCTTGGCTTATGGCCACATCACTGCAATCACATCCTCTTCTATGTGTGGGTTGACTCTCCCTCTACCTTTTTTCATAAGGACTTGTGTAATGGCATTTAGGGTCCATCCAAATAATCCAAGATTACCTTCTTCTTCTTATCTCAATATTCTCACTCCACACCCTGTCAAAGCTTCCGCACAGTGCAGGGAAAAGAGGTGTGTTCTATAGGAGTGGTGTGCTCTGGAGCTGTGCAATGACAGCCACCAGGACAGCAGAGGGAATCTGCCTCCTGGGATGATGCACACTTGTTCCCCACAGGTCCACCTCCAACAGTGTTAGTGCTAACCAGCTTCAGTTAAGATTCTTTCCTGTTCTAAACTTAGATTCTAATTCCTACAAAGGTGAAAGCATATTAGTATGCAAATACAGTAATTTCTCATAAATCTCTTATTTTAAATATAGCTGGAAATAATACTTGAGAGAGCTAAATTATGTCCCATATTGAACTTGTTTAGTTTTTCACTTGGGTAATGCCTCAACTATGGATTAAATCCTATGCAAACATACCTGCTTCAAGCTCTATTGACATCCTTTGTCATGACAAAATAACTGCTACGATTAAGTTCTGATGGCAGTCATCTCTGCTCTTCATAAAAGTGCTGAGCATATTGCAAGAATGCCCCACTTTTCTGCAATGAATAGCAATCTGAATATAATTGCAAAATTTCTGAGACAATCTTGGAAATCTATTTATTCTATGCAGTCTATGCATCCTTTTCTTTCAAGCAGACTCTTTCCTTAAATAACCTCATAGTCTTAGGCACTTGTTACAATCTCTCTCTCTCTCTCTCTCTCTCTCTCTCTCTCTCTCTCTCTCTCTCTCCACTCTCTCTCTCTCTCTCTCTCTCTCTCTCTCTCTCTCTCTCACACACACACACACACACACACGGAAAATGGGCCGAACTATCAAAGTGTGCTATAATCCATTTTCATTCAGCATGTATTAAATGTTGATATGGTACCAACGAATATAAAACTAACATAACCAATCACCCTTTATCATGTTCCTTCAGGATGAAATTAACTTGAAGTGGTCATTCTTGTTCTTTCCTGTAGAAGAGAAAATAATAGCTTATGGGTGCCAGCTGAAGTCTAGGACACTGAACTCTTGCTATGGAGAAATAAGGTGTCATCTGTGCAGGGATTTAATGATACTAAAGGTGCTATGGTTCACACAGGTGTGCAGATAGTAGTGGAAACACTGTGTATAACTCAGCACCCTGTAACACAGGGCCCAAGTTAAACTTGAGCTGTGGTTCATGTCTGCAATTAGCTGCTATTCTGCCTCTTTGTTCACTGTAGAGAAACATGCCTGGGTGTGGGTGGCTTTGGGCAAGTTATTTACCCTCTTCATGAGCTCCTTCCTGTGTTGAGGAGGATGGTGCTCTTCCTTAAATAGATGTTGAGAGGATCAAATGAAATGATGCATGTGAAATACAGGACAGTGGCTGATGCACAGCAAGTGCTCAATGAATTTTAGCTATACATCCAACTCTTCACTTTATAGAATGGTTTAATCATCCATCCTAATCATGCCATTTTTCAAGGGATTCCTTGAGGACAATTTGCAGTGAATCCACTTAAGTCTGGGAGATCATCCATATCTCCCTGATCTGATTCCCAGCTGCCCTGCTTCACCAGGTAGCAGCAATGTGAAAATTCCACAGTCACCCTGTGGGGCCCTTTTGTAACGCACAAGCCTTTGGGATCGGAACTTCATTTATAGAGCAAAGCTGAGTTACCACTTTAGAGTTAAGCATGAAACCCTGGATGACACCAAAGGGCTGTTTTTATTTTTTTAGAAAACTTGTAGTGTGGTGGGTACCCCCCTCCCAAGGAGTTAGATGAAACCAAAGCATTGGAACCTCCAGATTGGCCTGTAACTAAAAACTGGTTGGCACCATGCTGATTTCCAGCTTCCCAAGAGAAACTTTGACCTTTTTGTTTTTGTTTTCTATTCATCTGTTATTGAATATCTTTGGATACTGTGATGCCAACACAACAGATCTCCGTGGCATATTTTTGTTCTATTGCAAAAAGGATCAAATGGCAGGAATTAAAGCTGTGAAAAATGTCTTACTTTAATATGATTTAAACAATAACTTTTATAAAAAAATAGTATATCATCATAGAACTCAGTGTTGGGCAAGTCCTAAAATCTTCTAACGTGATCATTTCTTCTCTCAAATGAGGAAACTGAGATCTACAAGGGAAAAATGTAGACTCCTAATTACTCACCTCTGGGTTTGAAGATTTGACTATATGACTTGCTATTTACATAGATTCAATTAGCTACATAATTGATCAAGTGAACTATGTAAACTGTGCAATTGGCCAATCTTTGCCAAATTATAATCAGACCTAACATTACCTAATGCTATATAATTTTGATATGTTATCTAAATTACTCTTCACTACAGCTCTCTGGTAAAAGTATTATACTATATCTCTATTAAGATGAGAAATTCAGGCTCAGAAAATATAGTTTATTTACTAGTGGTTACATAACTGGCAAGTGGCAGAACCTTGAATCTAAGCCTTCTGATGCCCTATTCCATGTTTCTCCTAAAGAAATTTCTATGGGAATAAATAATACTTTGTCATAGGAAATTATTCTAACTACCTAAGGACTAGACCAATAAAAAACAGAACGCATGTTGGGAACATGTGGTGGAGGCATAGATACCAGGGATAAAGAAAAGTCATAAAGTATAATCTTTAACTACATACCAATATTGTTGTGACCCAGGATTGCATGTATGAGAGTTTGGTAGGGAAAAAAAAAGTTATTTGCTTTTGTTTTATGGAATTCAACCATATTATCCCAAACTACCTCATATATATGTAAAGAAATATCTAAAGATTAAATCAATAATAAAATCCACTCTCTCCCCCAAATTATATAATGAGTAGTTCCCAGAATTTCACCATTACTTGTCCTGAAGCATTCCTACCTTTGCAGAAGCCCAAAATACAAGTTATAAACAAGGAAGACCTTTTTATGGGAAGAGTTAAACGGTGATAGAGTCATTTCCTCAAATGACACTTACCTCTTAATAACAATGCCATAAAAAGTAGATTTAACGCAGGTGTTTGTTGGGGTATTAAGTTTCAGTACCGAATTAAATTTACTGTGCCTAGAAAATTGGCAGGACCCCTCCCCCTTGGGTATTAACACTTCTTTTTAGACACAGCTTTAAGAAGGCGAATAACCATGGATAGCTGCATCCTGCAATCTACATAATATTCTTGCCTACATCATAGCAATTTAAAAAATCTAAAGAGATGTTTGTTGGTTTATATTTTAATTAAATTGTTTACTTTAACTAGCTGTACATGAAAGTTAACTGCCAATGATTTTGTACTGACACCAACTCTATTCTATAACAACAGACTATAAGCAGACTCGTCCAACTGGGTGTAATTGGCCACACAGGAACAGATGATAAAGTGAGGATGGCTAACAGTCCCCCACCCACCAAACACCTTTGCTAGAACAACTTCAAATTCTCATCCACAGGGCGACTCCCAGAGGCCTGTTCTTACTGGATTATGCACTTAGTCACTAGAAAATATTCTTGTAAAATCCTCTTGATTCCCAGGAATCAAGGAAACATGGGAAAGAAGAGATGAGGGCAAAACCTCCTCTATCACTCAGTTGACTTAGTAGTGAAGGCAGGAAATAGAGCTTGGTAGAAGTATTTACATGTGTGCATGTATGTACATATGTGTATGCTTTCACACCTAGGTTTGTAAATTAGCTAATCATTTTAATTTTAAAGGAAGAACCCCATGCACAAAGTACTACTTGGTTTACAAATCCATTGATCTGTGCTATCTAACATGTGTGGGTGTGTGTATGAGGGTGTCAAGGAGGGGATATTACTCTCAAAATATCTCCTTAAACAGATAGATTATACCCCAAAACTTGGGATAGAAATTCAAAATCCTAAACTAGCTTCTTCACTGTTTCAGAGTTTGGCTAATTTTCATCAGGACTCCTTTCTCAAGGTGTCATTACATGTGTAACATTCAAGATAATATTGGTTTCCTAATCAACAGGTTTACAATCTGGGCACATGGATCTTAAAGGGTATGACAAAAAGTCTTCTTTCAGATTTAAAAAGGACAGTCTCCCAATAACAGGACCAATGAATAACAATGTACTGAGGGTCTATCATGTGCTGGTAGCATGTTAGGACCTTTACACACATTATATCTAGATCTTACAGTAGTCCTGCATGTCAGGTGTTATACCAGCCGGTGAGGTGATTTAGTGACGGTCCCAAAGGAGGACTAAGGAATGAAACTGGGGTTTCTGCAGGTCCAAAACCTAATGGGTTCCCTGAGGTAGGGTTGCCCTCTCTCACACACCTCGGAGGGCTACTTTTTGTTTGTTTATTATTATTTGTTAACTTCACAAGAAATATATGGTAATTGAAGAAAAGTTAGAAGATACAGATTAACGAAGACAAAGAGAAAGAAAAATTACCCAAATTCCCAATAAATTACCATTATTAACATATTTGGATATAACCCTTCAGATTGTTCTTACTTCTGTATCCTTATAGAGGTACATAGATACTGCTGTAGTATCTGTACTGTAAAGCTAGAATGTCTAGCTTTAGGTTTAGTGCCATCTGATCCCTTTTAAGTCTCACGTATTCTATCTAAGTATGTATTTTTAAACAAAAAAGGAAAGATAGTATGAATGCTGCTTTGTGGGGGGTTTTCTGCGTAATAAATTCTGAGCAGAGTGTATTCTTTTGGTAGCTAGGCATCACCTCTTTAAAAGCAATCCTATCTAATAAAAGAGTAATATGCAAATTGACTGTCACTCCAACACACCAGATGGCTATCCCCATGTGGCCAAAGATAGCTGCCCCCATGTGGTCAGCAGGGGAGGGCATTTGGGAGGGACCAGGTCTGCAAAGGAGGGTAGTTGTGGGTGATCAGGCCAGCAGGGGAGGGCAGTTGGGAGGGACCAGGCCTGCAAGGGAGGGCAGTTGGGGGTGATCGAGCCTGCAGGGGAGAGCAGTTGGGGGGGACCCAGGCCTACAGGGGAGGGCAGTTAGGGGTGACCAGGCTTGCAGGGGAGTGCAGTTAGGGGCAATCAGGCTGGCAGGGGAGCAGTTAGGCATCAATTAGGCTGGTAGAGGAGTGGTTAGGGGGTGATCATGCTGGCAGGCTGAAGCAGTTAGGGGCAATCAGGAAGGCAGGCAGGCGAGCAGTTGGGAGCCAGCAGTCCTGGATTGTGAGAGGGATGTCTGACTGCCCGTTTAGGCCTGATCCTAAACGGGCAGTCGGACATCCCTCGAGGGGTCCCAGATTGGAGAGGGTACAGGCTGGGCTGAGGGACACACACCCCCATGCACGAATTTGTGCACTGGGCCTCTAGTTAGGTAATAATATCAATTCATACCACCTTTGTGTGTTATCATCAGGTGCAAGTTCCCCACTATCATGTACCATCTGAATATGGATCTGTGCTTCATAGGATAATCTAGTTTGGATGCAATATTATGTATTTTACCAATTCCTTGTTGTTGAACATTTAAGCAGCTCCCACTTTTTTACTATTATTAACAATGCTATGATACATATCACTATGCACACAATCTTGCACATTTATGAAATTATTACAATAGAATTTTAAAGGAGTAATAATTACTCAACCAAATACTTTTAAACATATATTAAATATTTGGGGACTATGTTACCAAATGTAACATAATTACAATCCAGTAATAATCAGTATAGCTCCTTACACGTCAATGTGAATGAAACTTTTCTAAGCTAGAGATAGTGACCAGTGAACTAACTGGGCTTTGGAACTACATATTCACAGTGTTCGTGACAGTGCAAGGAACATAATTAGGCTTAGTTTGGAAGTTCAAAGAAACAATAACACAAAGCTATGTGTTGTTTTACTTTGTATCTCTGATTATTAGACAGGCTAACCATTTTTCATAAACAAATACGTAGGTATTTTCACATACACATTTTAGTATGTATGTGAATTGCCCAAGAATTATTTTAAGTAGGTAAGTTCTCAAAACCAATTCAAAACTATATATTCATCCTTTATGGGGAAAGAGTACCCCTCATTAAGTCATTCAACCAACATTCATTGAGTCTTACCAGAACAGAGAATTATGCCAGCACACCAGTTGTTTAAAGCCTTGCCACCCATGTCCAACTGGTAGTTAAATATTTTCCATATTACCCTGGGACTTATCATTTGCTAAGTTCTATTCTGACATTGGGATTAGCAATGAAAAAAAAAAATCCCTGTGTTTACGGTACTTATATTCTGGCCAACAACTACATGTATAAAAGATATCATATCTAGAGTGAGTATACCAGAGGTCAAATAAGGTTTAACATCCCTGTAGCTCACTTAGAAATACAGCACTTAAATATGTGCACCAATTAGAAGCAAAGATTATACTCAGCTTTGGACATAATAGTCTTATTATAAGAATATGGATACATTGATTGGCCTAGGCTGAACCCTGCCCCAGATCTGCCACACTTTCTGTCTGTTTCTCAGATTCTTTACCTGCGGTGCTGAACTGCCACATTTTATTGCCTTGGAAGCAAGCCTTTCCTGACGAGTTTTGAGCAGCATATTATTCCACCCCCAGTCCTGCTGGCGGCGGAGGAGGACATGGCATCTCCAATCTGCTCTTTTCTTTCAGGCGTCCTAATTAGAAGTCCTGCCTAAAACACATGGCCAGAGCGAGGAGCCAAGAGAAGAACAAAGGACAACTGCTCACATGTGTTCCTTCCCAATCTGGTCCAGGCTTTCTGGCTCAGCGGGGAGTGCAAAGCACTAAACGGTTAAGAGTCAGCAGGCAATGAGTGGTCACATCCCTGGTGAGCCCTGGGCATACAAGAAGAAATGTCAGCAAGATTTCATTTTAAAAGGAACTAAAATGTAGTTTGAGAAATAAGATAAAATGGAAAAGATAAAATTATGGAAAATTTACATTTCTGGGCCTTTTTATGTGATGCCTTTTTAGAATTAAAAATGCTAAGATAGCCCTAATTGGTTTGGCTCAGTGGATAGAGCATCAGCCTGTGGACTCAAGGGTCCCAGGTTCGATTCCGGTCAAGGGCATGTATCTTGGTTGCGAGCACATCCCCAGTAGGGAGTGTGCAAGGGGCAGCTGAATCAATGTTTCTCTCTCATTGATGTTTCTAACTCTCTATCCCTCACCTTTCCTCTATGTAAAAAAATCAATAAAATATTTTTTAAAAATGCTAAGATAAGCTAAGGTTTTTCTTTTCTTAAGAATTAAAAAAATCTACTGTGGACACAGTAGACTTATATTATGGAAAGAACATTGAGGTAGAAATGACTAAACTTGGATTTGAAGTCAAGCTCTATCATAAGCTCATTGTGTGGCCTTAACTCATAAATCCATTTATGTGGTACAAATCCTAGATGTGTCACTTGCTAACTCTTCCAAGGTCAGAACAATAGGATTTGATGAGACATAATGTAAGATTTGATGTGGGAATATTTTTACCTAACTGTCTAAGAATGAAAGTGGTCAGACATCTTTCCTACAGATAATCCACATGAAAAAGGCTGACAGGGTAGGAAGAGAAATAGAAATCTGTTTGCAAATGTTTAGGAAGAGGTATGCTTTTTCCAATGTAGTCTATCCTCCAAAATTTTATTCTATACTGTCTTCTAGTTAGGGCTTAAAACCTTCATGGTCCTCACTAAAATCCCCTTCCACCACCTCTACTCAAAACACATGTGCATGGGCATGCACACACAAGTTACACGTAAAATTTGAAAAAAAACATTAAAATTTTTGAAAAGACAGAAGGACTAAAAATACATATATGAAATTTCTGGACACAGCTGTAAAACGTGGCTATTCTTTAAAAAAATAAGGAGAAGAAGGAGGAACAGGAGGAGGAGGAGGAGAATCATCTCTGCAAAAAATATTTTCTCTCCCAGCCAATATCTCAAAAATAATTAAATGAATGCAAATAAGAAAGGAAACCAATGAAGTTCTAACTAATAGGAGCCACCCTAAGGGTATGAACAAAAACAAACAGAGGGTGAGATGGAATCCATAAAACTCTCCAAGTATCTGAAACCTGCCAGCAATAGCAAAAATGAAAATGAAACCTTACCTTTTTTAAGTTCTTCCATTACTAATTGAAAGGTAAGAAGGCTGGTTCTATATGCCTCAGGAAATAAAGACTTAACAGGTGTCTTTTTTGAAGACTCTGCTGTTCTAAAGGGAAGGAAGACATTTAACTCTTCCTAAGCCCTTTTGTCATGTCATATCCAAGTTCTGTCACCTAAACCTGATACACAATTAAACAATGGGCTTGGCTGTTGTCTTGACAGAGTATTTGCCATGCTGGAAATAAAGAGATATTTGCTGTACCATAATGGGAAATGTTCCTAATGAGTAACATTACCAGCAGGAATTATTCTTGTGTTTTGGGAGCATGTCTCTAAATGAAAAAAAGAAAAGTCAAGTTTAAAACTAATTTATACAATTTAAAGAACTAAAAATGTATGCTAAAATAAAAGAATGGCAATAAAAGAATATCGGATGGATTTGTATTTCATCTGAAACCATTTCAAATTAAGCAGCTCATGATAAAGTCAATTAATGAGTAATATTTTTATTAATAATACTTGAACTTCTTTCTTAATTTAGATATTTTAAGGAATTTTACTTTGTACCCATACTTTAAGCCTTTTATTCAAAGAAACCATCTCTGAAGGATGATACTTCTTTGATGTGATGAAGGATTTCATCAACACATATTAATGAGGCTTAAAGCCTGGAAGAAATAGCATTTGTTTCCCCTTTCTCCAACTTCAGCAGAGATGAGTGTCATATCATAATTTCTACTTCATTCTATGTCAAAACATGCACATGGTATGGAAGCGATAATATTTCTTAAATGGTCATTTGGATTTTCAATACTGCTAAACAAGACTTGTTTCATGCACTGGTTCATAGGCTTGCACTGATGAGTCCATATTTATACATGTTCGTAGATGTAAAAAGGGATATTGTGTACATATATCAATATGCACATGCATCTGGGCCCCTAAATGGATAGTATGCAAACATTAATATGTAGGTATATATCCAAATTGCTTATGTGTACAGTTTGTCTCAGCCTTTAGAATCAAGATGATGTCTGCCCCTCAACTTTCTCCAGGTAGAAGAAGGGAAATCAGAGAAAGAACCCATTAAATTCCAAATAAATAGTTTTAAAATTTATTATACATATGATTGATTTGAAGTACTGGTTAAATATACTGACTTCTAAGGATTCTGCATTGTCACTATGCCCCCAGTGATTCTAGTGCTTTGCAACCCCCCATAAACACACTGGTATAGTGGCAAGCCAGTTTCAGGCAAACTTACAATCAGAAATGTCTGCCTCCCGAGAAGGAGGTAGCAGACTCCAATCACTGCCTGTTTTTGTTCAGCCTAAGATCTATATTTTAGGGACCTCAAGGCTCTAAGGAAGGTTGCAGAAAACAAATCAGGATTCTTTGAAATATCAATTTTAAAGTGTGTTCAAAATTAATGATTTATTGGCTCTAATCCTCTGCTAGCTTAACAGAAAATCTAGAGTGCTATCTTCTCCTTTGGTTTAGTTGCAAAATATAGGTCTGGATGACAAGTAATTGCATCAAAATCCAGATATTCTGAGTATGTACTGATGAAAGAAGAATAGACCATGCCTATCTACCCAGGAGATGGAAACTACAGAGTCCACAACTCTAGCTTTCCATAGAGTCAAAGCCAAGGCTAAGGTGAGGATTCAAATGAGCCACTTAGAGCATAATAATCTCAACAAGTAAATAGGCCTCTTCCTAGAAGCCTTCTCAGATCAAGGAGCCAGAACTAATGAATCCTGACCTCCTACTCTCATAGCACTTACTACATAAGCTTTCCTTCTGCATAATTTACATACTAACTCATCACCCTTCAAATGCACAGACCTCCTCACAAACCTGGAAAGCTATAGTATTTTGAAAGGAAAGTAAATTGCTGTAATCCTCCTAACATTTAGCACATCGCTTTGAATGTTCAATAAATGTGTTAATCACCAGATGATTACACTTCTCACCAGGAACAATTGAGGAAGGCAAAAATTACTCCAAACCAAAAATATGCTTAAAAACATTTCAAATTTAATGAATGGAGGGGAGGTTAAAAGTCATTGCATTATGAGAAAAACATGTTTTTAGTGTAAAATATAGTTTGCCAAGCATTCCAGGTTTATTTTAATTAAAAAATGGAGTTAAACATTTAAAAACAGGATTTTTTTTTTTCCTTCAGGGTTCTGATCATCCCCAGGGGGTCGAATCTGTTTTGGTACCATCTTCTCTATTCAATATGTCTTATCAGTACGACTGTGAGAATGTCCTCTTAGAGACAGAATTACTTTGGGCTAAAAAGAGAAAATCTGCAAGGCTGTCATGTTTCTGGATCATTTAGAAAGATTTTCTTTTTGTTTTCTTTTTTTTAAAATTAGCAATGCTATGTGTTTTGTGGTTTCTTTGTTTGTTTTGTTTTGTTGTTTTGTGTGTGTGTGTGTGTGTGTGTGTGTGTGTGTGTGTATGTGTACTTTTTACCAGTGGAACACTGGTTATAGTGAGCCCAACAACACTTCATGATTTAGTTGTTTATACTGACAACCTCTAGTCCATAGATTCTAGTATAATTATCAACCATGCTTCTTGATGCTATGATATTCAGTGATGATACTGTTTTTACAGGTTGAGCCTCACAGTGGAAAGTAAATTGGAATAATTATTATAGGTACCCAAATATACTCTGTTGTACTAATTTTTTCCTAAATTAAGACAAAAACATTTTTGTCACATTGATCAACGGTAGACGCATAAAGTGGATTTAGATGTTATCCACAATTTGTAATTTGAATACTACTCAGAAGCATTTCTTCTTTATGCACTGTTGACTCTAGATTGACTGTCCTTACTCTATCTCCCAATATTCAAATGTTGCTATTCTTCATTTCTCAGCTCACATGCTACCAGTTCCATGAAAACCTCCCAGACACTTCCTTCACCAGACCTGAACATTATAAATACTGTTTATTACCAACATATATCTCTGGTTTGATTGCCCTGAACCAGAATTCTAAAAGGTTAGCTTAGGTACATGGGGCCTTCACAGTTTCTTTCCTTGTATGTCCCCATTGCACCAGCTCCTGTCACCCACGTCTGGGGCCCACTCTGAGTCCTGCAGTGCCAAATGGGAAGGCAAATATGAGATGTTGTGGTGTCAATGCCCAGGCCTACACCAGTGGTTCATTACCATCTTTGATCTCCATGTGAATTTATTGCCCTGAGTAGAGATTTAGCAACAAGTAAAACTTCTCTAATGGCATTCCTCTCCACATTTTCAGTGTCACTATTTTCAACCCCAACCAAGCCTAAAAACTCATCTTCACAAACTGATCGAATAAACCCTGAGGAGAAAATCTATAACTCATACTTGGATGTCAAATTAATAACCCTGCAGAGGACTGCCTTTAACTTTCATGCAGATGATGGCATTTGCTAACTAGAAACATTTATAATTATAGCATTTATCAAATATATTTTTATAGCTAAAATTCCAGTAAGACACTCTCTGACATATTAACCCATGATCATCTCATATTAAAAATTTTGAATAAAAATGTAAGGAGAGATTCAGTTTCTTTCATTTCAATAAAACTAAGATTACATCATTGTGAGAATAACATTAATAAATTAAATTTTATGAAACACTTTTTTTAAGAAATCAGATTGCTTCCTACAACAAAATGTATTTGTTTGAATAATATCCTTCCATGATACAAAGTTTTAAAGAGAAAAACAGCACAAATTGTTAGATGATACACCTAAATTGGTAGGGCGGAGGAGGAAAAAAGATGGGAAATTTTAAAAATGAAATAAACGCAAAGAATCATTAGTTCTAAAATCCAAGTGTTCAGATGACCAGCTATTTCATCTCAACTTTATACTCTCTCTTCTATGTGGCCCTTATCATAATGCAACCATATAATTCATTTTTGGCACAATTTATAACTGGTTTGCTCAAATCAACATAATTTTTCAAGTAACTTTGAAACTTTTTAAATTTAAAAACCTTTGAAAGTGCATTAGTATAATTTCTTAAGCTGCATTTATAAATACAGTATATGGAACATATTTAAGCTTTGATTTCAATTATATGTTTCTTCTAGATTTTAAACTCTGATGATAAAGACATTTCATGTATCGTTCCACCCCTAACTAATTAAATATATTGTAACTAGTAGATGTTCAAAATCATTTATGTATTCCCTGGCTTTTTTTGAGAAGTTTTAGGTTGTAATCCTAAATTTGTTACCAAACAACACAAACATATTTAAATACTTAGCTATGAATAAACTGAAGTTAATATGACTGATGTAAATATAACTCCCCCAAAATAATCTGAAAATCATTTTAATCATTTCCCCTTAAGAGTAGATATTTTTATTATTATTTTCCTCTTTCTGTTAACATTGTTAAGAAAGTCTATTTAGGTTTGAAATGAGTTCATGAGCTTTCACACTGAGCATAACCACATTTGATATTCTCAATGCCTAGCATACTTGTTCATCATAAAGAGGGTATCAGTAAATGTTCTTAGTTAAAAGTAAAGGCTTAAATTAACTTTTAAGCAGCATGGATGGACCTGACAAGTATTATGTTAAGTGGGATAAGTCAGTCAGAGAAAGACAAGTATCATATGATTTCACTTATATGTGGAATCTAAACAAAATAAACTAACCAAGTAGAAAGAGTCTCACAGATACAGAGAACAGATGGACAGCTATCAGAGAGGAAGGAGGTGGGTGGAGTTGGGTGAAATGGCGAAGAAATTAAGCAAAAAAAAATAAAAATCACAAAACAAAACAAAAAACCTCATAGATATAGACAACAGTAGTGATTACCAGAGGGAAAGGGGATAGGGAAAGGTAGAAGAGGGTAAAGAGGGAATAAATGGTGATAGAAGAAGACTTGACTTGGGGTGAAGAACCCACAGTATAATATACAAGTGGTGTATTATAGAATTGTATACCCAAAACCTATATAATTTTATTAACCAATGTCACCCCAATAAATTCAATAAAAGTAAAAAATTTAAAAAGCTAAAACTACAAATTCTGAAACAACTTGGTACTTTCAATTTAGTCTTTAGCAAATCTATATACATAATAATAAACTGGTGTTCCTGCTTCCAGCACAATTCAAAATTGTGATGCTCATGGGCAGGTGAATACAGTACAGGAGGGACTATGTATATTGGAAATCAATGCCTCTTAAGAAAACAATACAGTAATGTATAAATCCAGGTATTCTGCCAGCTGACCCAAGTTCCCTTAACACTTAACACTCAAACAAGAACAGTCCAGAGAGGGCTGTGAAGTCCATCCCCTGGTACCAGTGGCAAAGGCATTTCTCTTTCCTTGTTTTCAGATGGTCACCTTCACTGAGAGAGAGAGAGGGAGGAGTGAGAGAGCAGGAGAGGGAGAGGGGGGATGATAATAGAATGTCTTACTTTGGCAAGAAAAATTCCTTCCTGCTAACAATGGAGGTAGAAAATTCTCCCTATGTAACAGGCATGGTTACATAACATTCCTGTAGCAGACAAACCATGCATTCCAATGCGAGCTTCATTCCTTCAGAATGCCACAAGTACTAGAAGTTAATTTATGGACTCGCCTGAAGTACAGATGCTCAATCTGAGCCCTCTGACAGCCTCGCAATTTTAAAAGCAAGTTGGATCCCAGTGCTCTTGAAGATGGAGAGGCAACCGAGAGCCACCTTCCCTGATTGATCAACATTCCACTTGAGAGGAGATACCAGCTTACTGCTTATTGTGTCTAATGAGTAAATTTGCAAACCTTCCACTTTCCCACTGTAAATGAGTTGTGTGCATTTATTTTCTACAAACGAAGAAATCTGGTAAAAGATTTTCTAATTTAGCTTCATTTTTTACACATTTTTATTTGTCATTATTATTTTTTTGGTTAATCCTCACCCAAGGATATTTTTTCCGTTGCTATTTCAGAGAGGATGGAAAGGAGGGAAGGAGGGGAAGAGAGACAGAGGAGAGAGAGAGCGTCACATTGATTGGTTGCCTTCCCCAGATGCCCACGACCTGGCCAAGGATCAAACCCGCAACACAGGTATGTGCCCTTGACTGAGAATCAAACCTACCACCATTCAGTGCAAGGGCCAATGCTCTAACCACTGATCCATGCCGGCCAGGGCCAATTTTTTTACACATTTTTAGACAAAGCAGGGAAAACGACTTTATTTTTTAATTGAATTTATTGGGCGTGGCATTGGTTGAAAAACAACTTTTAAAAACCGGCTAATAGAGGCCCCGGCCAGGTAGTTCAGTTGATTAAAGCATCATCCTGATATGCCAAGGTTTCAGGTTCAATCTCTGGTCAGGGCACATGCA